>NW_021820642.1:0-370631 GCF_901001135.1 Rhinatrema bivittatum
ACCCAATGTACGTGGATGCTATCGAGCTCTTCAGCCAGCGGGCAATAGTAGCTTTTGAGGCCTGTAAACCCTTTTTGGGCCCCTGCCACAATACAAACAGGTGATCTGACTGCCGAAAATCATTGGTGACCTCCAAATATCGCAAAAGCACTCGACGAACATCCAAACGCTTCAAGTCGGAACCGTGAGAAGACTGCAGCTCCTTCTCCGAGAAGGACGGCAAGTCCACCGACTGATTCACATGAAAAGCCGATACAACCTTAGGCAAGAACGAAGGAACCGTACGTAACGACACCCCTGAGGCAGAGATACGCAAGAACGGCTCCCTGCACGAGAGCGCCTGTAGCTCCGATACCCGACGCGCGGAGGCTATGGCCACTAAGAACACTGTCTTGAGGGTGAGATCCTTTAAGGAGGCTCGCCTCAGCGGCTCAAAGGGCGCGACGGTGAGGCTCTTGAGTACCAAATTCAAGCTCCAGGAAGGACAAGGGGCTCTGAGTGGAGGACGTAAGTTTCGAACACCGCGCAAGAATCTGGCCACGTCCGGATGACATGCGAGAAAGGATCCTTCAAACTTTCCTCTCAAACAACCCAGAGCCGCCACCTGGACTCGCAGAGAACTATAAGCCAAACCCTTCTTCAGACCATCCTGTAGAAAGGTAAGGATATCCGCTATCGCCGCACGACGAGGCTGAACTTGGGCGGTCGCGCACCAGGAGTCGAATGCTTTCCACACCCTGGCATAAGCAAGTGTGGTAGAAGGTCTCCGCGCGCGAAGCAAGGTAGAAATAACCGGCTCCGAATAGCCTTTCTTTCTCAACCGCCGCCGTTCATAAGCCAAGCCGCCAGACAAAAGCGATCCGCTAGATCGAAAAATACTGGTCCTTGACGAAGAAGTTTCGGAAGGTGGCCCAACCGTAAGGGCCCGTCCCTGGCGAGATTGACTAGGTCCGCAAACCACGGTCTTCTTGGCCACTCGGGAGCAACTAGAATCACTGGTCCCTGATGGGATTCTAGACGCCTTAACACCTTGCCTACTAAGGGCCAGGGGGGGAACACATAGAGAAGGGTGTGACAAGGCCATGGAATCGCTAGCGCATCTACCCCCTCCGATCCGTGTTCTTGCCTTCGGCTGAAAAAGCGTGCTGCCTTGGCGTTGAGCCGAGTTGCCATCAGGTCTAGGCGCGGCACTCCCCATCGCCGGGTGATGAGACTCATCGCCTGGTCCGAGAGCTCCCACTCCCCGGGATCCAAGTACCGACGACTGAGATAATCCGCTTGAACGTTGTCTACGCCCGCGATGTGAGTGGCCGCGATGCGGGCCAGGTGGCGTTCCGCCCAGGCCATTAACAAGGACGCTTCGACCGCCACCTGCTGACTTTTCGTGCCGCCCTGTCGATTTATGTATGCTACCGTGGTCGCGTTGTCCGTCAGAACCCGAACCGCCCGGCCCCATACCATTGGCAGAAATTGACGCAAAGCTAGGCGTACTGCCCTGGTTTCCAGACGGTTGATGGACCACGACGCTTGGCGATGGGTCCACGTCCCTTGCACCGCACGGGATTGACAGACTGCCCCCCAGCCGGTCAGACTGGCATCCGTCGTCACTATGACCCAAGGGGGGGGCTCGAGGTCCACTCCTTGCAAAAGATTGTCCGGGACCAACCACCAGCTTAAGCTGGACCGCGCCGGTTCTATCAGTGGCAACTGCACTCCGTAATCCTCGGATTTCTGGTCCCAGCGAGAAAGGAGAGCCCTTTGCAACGGCCGCATATGAGCAAAAGCCCACGGCACCATCTCCAGAGTAGACACCATATGTCCAATGACTTGCAAATAATCCCGGGCCGTGGGTAACTGGAGATCTAGAAGCCGCTGTATCTGAAACATCAGATGCTCCATTCTCTGTCGAGTCAGAAATACCTTGCCTACCAGGGTATCGAAACGCGCTCCCAAAAAATCCAACCGTTGACTCGGAAGCAGCTGGCTCTTTGCAAAGTTGACCACCCAGCCTAGCGACTGAAGTTGCTGTATCACCAATCGGACTGCCCGGTTGCACTCGCTTTCCGATTTCGCCCGTATGAGCCAATCGTCCAGGTAGGGATGTACCAATATTCCTTGACGTCGCAGGAAAGCGGTGACTACCACAAGAACCTTGGTAAATACTCTTGGCGCTGTAGCGAGGCCGAAAGGAAGGGCACAAAACTGGTAGTGTTCTCCCAACACCATGAATCTCAGATATCTCTGATGACGCTCCCGGATTCCGATGTGGAGATATGCCTCGGCTAGATCCAAAGAAGCCAAAAATTCTCCCTTGTGGACGGCCGCAATAACAGACCTTAGAGTTTCCATGCGAAACCGGGGAACGCGCAAGGCCTTGTTTACTCGCTTCAAATCCAGAATGGGACGGAACGTACCTTCCTTCTTTGGGACTAGAAAATAAATGGAATAGCGGCCCGTTCTTGTCTCGTCCGGGGGAACGGGTAGTATTGCCCCGAGGGCCCGTAAGTGGTTCACCGTTTCGGCTATAACAAGTTGCTTTTCCCGAGGCCCGCAAGGGGATATCATAAAAAAGTCTCGGAGGGGTCGAGCAAAGTCCAACTCGTAACCGTGACGCACCACGTCGAGGACCCATTGATCCGAAGTTATTTTGACCCACTCCTCCCAAAACCGGGACAACCGACCTCCGATAAGTTGAACCGAGGAGTGGGCCTGCGCACCTTCATTGAGCTGGCTTGATGGCCGGGAAAGTCTGCGAGGCACCCCCCCGGGGAGGCCGCCTACCACGAAAGGAAGAATACCAAGATTGGGACCTTGCCGGTTGCTTCTGGGAAAAGGAGCCACCCCTCCCCATTCGGAACCGGCGCTGACCCCGAAAACGAGCTCTGGCATTTCCAAAAGACCGAGACTGACGCGGTTTGTCCTCTGGCAACTTGTAAACCTTATTATCACCCAGGTCTTTAATAAGTTGATCCAACTCTTCACCAAACAATAGCTTACCCTTAAAAGGAAAGGAACCTAGGCGTGCCTTGGAAGAAGCGTCCGCCGACCAACGACGGAGCCATAGCAGTCGCCGTGCGGAAACCGCGGAGGACATAATCCGAGCTGAGGTCCGCAACAAATCATACAAAGCATCCGCTGTATAGGCCACCGCAGCCTCCACGCAGTTGGCTTGCTCCGCCTCGCCAGGTGGAAGCTCTTGGGAAGTAAGCAGCTGCTGAACCCAGCGCAGGTTGGCCCTCTGCACCAGGCTGCTGCACGCCGCTGCCCGGACCCCTAGGGCCGCTACATCAAAAATGCGCTTGAGCAAGACCTCCAGCTTGCGATCCTGAAGATCCTTGAGAGCTATCCCCCCCGTAACGGGGATGGTGGTGTGTTTGACCACAGCAGTCACCGCCGAATCCACCGAGGGGGTCTTTAGGAGATCCAGGGAGTCCGCCGGTAGGGGATACAGTTTTTCCATGGCCCTGCTCACACGCAGCGAAGCCTCTGGGACCTCCCACTCTTTGGAAACAAGTTGTAACACCTTATGATGAAAGGGGAACGTTTGAGGGGGGGCCTTCAGGCCCGCCATAGCCACGTCCCCCGTGGAAGTGTCCGCGTCTTGCTGCGGGGCCGGAAGCTCCAACTCCATCAATACATGAAGGATTAAATATGCTAACTCCTCTTTGCCGAACAAGCGGCGCACCTGGGGGTCGTCCCCTTCAACCAATGCAGGATCGCCCCCTGCGAACGAATCCGGGTCCCCCTGAGGCTCTGGTAATCCTGTAGCCGGCGGGCGGGGGTCCTGAGCCCCCTGGTCCCCGCAGTCCCGCGGACGAGGGTCACTAACCCCCACGCTCCCTTGATCCCCCCCAAGCCTGGGAAGCTTGGGAGGGGGGGGGCCCATCAGCTTCCCATCCTGCCTCTGCCTGCAAGAAAGCTTTGTGCATTAACAGCACAAAATCTGCCGAAAAAGGCACAGACCTCTTCAAAGCTGCCTTACCTGCACCAGAAGGGGGAGGGGCTGCCTCCTCCTCCAAAACGGGCGGCGATTCTGCCATTAGACCGGATGGAGAGGGAGGAGGGGAGAACTCCTCCTCCGACGCTGATAGCTCCGGCTGCCTCGTGGCCAAGATGGCCGCCGCCCTCCTCCCTGAGGGGGGAGGGGCCGAATATCGGGAGCCCGGCTGCTTGCTCTGCCGCGACGGGGAAGGAGAAGGACGGCAGCTGCGGGCAGCGCTCGGCCCCCCCGAGGGTCCCTCGCCCCCGGGAAGACATCGGGTGCAGAGACCCTCGCGGGAGAGTCGCGCCCCCGCCCCCCCGCAGGCCGAAGATCGCGGCATCCCGGGCCGAAACGCAGGCGGCAGGTAAAAGCGCGCCAAAAAACAGAAGAGAACAAACGTGGCTCGCAAAAATGCGCCGGGTGACCCAGCCACCCCCTCCGGAGTCCGCAGAGGCACGGCAGGCCGGGGCTAGAAGCAAAAGCTCACTGCCTGTCACCAACAGGTCTTAAGTGGCTCGAAGGCAGAAAAGGAAACTTTAAAACTTTTTTTTTTTTTTTTTTTTTTTTTTCAAAACCCCCTTCAGGGTAAGGGACCCTGGTACATAAAGGGGAGGGTGACCGGCCCACCGGTAATCTCTCCCCCAACCTACTGGGACACTAATCCGGGTATTTCAAGAGGGCAATGCCCTCTGTGCCTGCCCTGCCACTTAGCGCTGCGCTGTCGCTCTGCGCTAAATACCAATGACAAACCTGACTGACAACACTGAACAACAAAGACCCGAAGGTAAGTCAGCACTTGTTCCAGTTCAAAAGAGCAAAGCCCCAGCACAAATAGCCTAACCGGGACAGGACCGCAGGTTATGCCTCTCAATCTGCTGGAGTCAGAGAAAATACTGAAGGATGGCAGGTGGCACACCAGTATATCTAGGGGGTGTCTTCAGTTTTCTCTCTGACTCCATCTGCTGGAGGGGAGGCATAACCCAGCAGTCTGGACTGATCCTGGTACGTACAGGGAACAGCAAATTTACACAGATTTAGGACGGACACAGAGGGCGGTGGTAAAGGCAGGTGGGGAGCAACGGGTACAAGAAACGAGGGAGGGGCCTGTGTGTTAGCTCAGTCGTATGGAAACCCAGAGGGAAAAGGAGGGGAGAATACAAGGCGAGGGCAGGGAGTGATACTTGCCTATCACAGGAGGGTGAATCCCTTCAGGCGTCTCTGATTCAGGAGAATCCAGGAAGGGCAGATCTGCCTCTTGTTTGACGCTCAGTGAGAACACAGACGTTACAATCGGAAGGCCTGCGATGAGAAAACAAACGAGTCTAGGAGGAGTCACCCAGGACCTGCTAATATTATATTAGGAAATGGATTGGAAGTCTCCAAATGTTTGATGTTAATGCCCCATCTCCTGTGATCTGAAAATGCAGAGCCCTTTAAATCCAGAACATTTACTTACTGATGCTGGGGTCCTTCACGGTTTCTTTCCCCTCCAGCTCCCAGTGCTGAGGGAAATATTTCTCATCTTCCTTCTTAATCTTCAATACAACATCAGGATTAAGAATTGAATAACCTGCCAATAAGAAATAGCAAAAATTACATTTAAATTATTCTTGTATAGCCCTGGGAGCTTTCATCTCTTTTCTGTTGAGATGGAGCTGTGAGTGTGTGTGAGTGAGTGTATGTGTGAGTGTGTGTGTGAGAGTGAGTGAGTGTGTATGTGTGTGTATGTGTGAGTGAGTGTATGTGTGTGTGAGTGTGTGTATGTGTGTGTGTGTGTGTACAGACACTTGCAGACTGCCCCTTGATTAAGGTTAAACCTTGGAGAGTTTCTGGTGCAGTCATTTCTATTCCTGACCCTCCTAGCTGGAGGCATTGCAGGTGCCAATCTTCTCTGCCAGCCTGTGCCCTCCTGGAGAGGAGGAGTCCCAGCTTCTTATCAGGAGCATCTGAGAAAGAGTTATCTTAGTATCCCAGGAACCTGGGTTTTCCTATCTAGAGACCAGTGAGCCATGGCAGCAGCCATCCTGCAGTGTGTGTATGGGTGAGAGATGATAGAAAAGGCGGACTTACCCCGTGACATGAGGACGCCGTGAATCTCCTTGATGACCTTCCTGTACAGCTCCTTCTGCCATTCTCCCAGAACGTCCCACTCCACTTCCCAGAAATAAGCAGCGAAGTCCCTGAACGTGACCGATGCCTGGAACAGCAAACAGGACCCCCTCAGCCCCTCTCCCTGCAGCTTCGTTATAATGTGCAGGCAATAAACTGCGTTCTCTGGCCTCTGTCAGTGAGATCGGCTCCCCAGTTACATTATATCCTGAAGAGAGCTCTATTCTCCGAGATCGATAACATTTTGTAGAGATCTTCTGCTCCTCAAAGATGCCTAACGTGCCTACATTTACAGAAGTCAAACCTTTCCTAAGTGTGTGCACCTTAATCAAGAGGCTTATTTAGGGGCCTGTAGTCAGAGGCTTTACTTAGCCACTTTAAATGGCTGAAAATGGGGCCTGAAATCAGGTGCAGAGCTCTCTCTGAATATCCTGCTTGTGGTAACCATCTCTACCCTTAATGAGCTCCCCCAATGTAAAACCTGACGCGTTAATCCGAGAGGAGCTGCACGAAGCGTTTTATTACAAAGGAATATTTTGCTCACCGCTCCTCCCTCCAGCCGCTCGCTGACCTGAGGCTCTTCCGTTTTCAGCGTCCCTGCTGTGGGGTCAGGCCTGTGACCTCTGCTGCCTGTTACAAACATGGGAAAATGCATTTATTTATTATATTCTACACGAATAAAGCAGCAGGAGCCAGGCATTAATAATGAATGAAAAGCAGAAGACGCATGAAACTCTGAAACTAGACAAATAACTAATCTGGAAAATTCAGAACAAAGAATCCTGGTAAACGGAGCAGAAACAGAACAGAAAGAGGCAGTAAATGCGCAGTAACATTTGACTCTAGAGCAGAGATGTCTGCAGAGCTATACAAGCAGGTTTGTTCTAGAGATGCCACAATCGGCAGCCGGCACAGCTTCTGAAGTCTCGGTGAGCTCTGACCACGTAATCTTGGATCCGGCGGGAGCCCAGGCCACGTATTCTGCGCATCTTGCAGTCTGTATGGTAAAGCAAGCTGTCACCAGATGTTCATTTTACAAATAAGGGCGCAGGTTAGGAATTAATTCCTCACCGTGCAGGGCAGCTCCTTACCACGCTGTTAATGTGGGGTCACATTCCTAACTCTGAGGCCAGGGTTACACCTGCAATTCTCATCTCAGACGTGATAGGAAGCAACTGGCCCTTAAAATAAAGAAGTGAGGGGGGACAAACGTCATTGTCTCTTGGCCGAAACGGTCAAGTTGTCTGGGTATTCACTGATATTCTGTTTTGTTTCATCCAATGAGAGAGAGAGAGAGAGAGAGAGCTCCAAGTCAGTTTAACACTTAAAGACAGACCATGATGGCAGACACAGAGCGTATTGGCCCATCCAGTCTGCCCAGCCTCATCTCCTGCTCAGCTAAAAGGCCCCTTCCTCTGCCTCAGAGATCCCCTCGGCTCCTCCCAGGCTTTCTTGAACTCAAGCTATGGTGCGCGTCTAATCCTCTACTGATCTTCTGCACCGTAACCTGAGCGAGAGTCTGACCGACAAGAGTCCGGAAGGTGCTCGCCCTCCATAAACCTTCCTCGCTGCAGCGCGCTCGAGTCATTTCTCTACAAAAGGGACGTTTGCAGCGGCTCCACGGGCAGCGAACTCTTCAGCTTTTAAAAAAAGCTCTTGGACGCGCCGACTCAAGAAGGGCGACATTTAGCTCATAGTGAGAGGATGGGAATCTCGTGAGCTCTGAAAACGTAAGAATCCCGGAGGAAGAACCTGAGGGCCTTCTGTAGCCATGAAAAGGAACCAAGACAGGGAACCCGCACAGATACCAGGACAGTACGAATCGCTCCTCCCTCCAACCTCTCTCCCTCCCTCCCTCCCTCCCGCTGCCCGGGCTCAGGGGAAGTGAAAGCACAAGCTGCTGCTTGGGAGGGAGGGGGTTGGCATCTAGGAGCGGCACCGGGAGGGTGAGGGATGGAAGGAAGGACGTGAAAGGGAGGAGAGACAGCAGGAGCTGAGGGAAGGGGCGGAGAGACGCTGGGAAGGAGGGACAAAGAAGGAGAGACTTGAGAAGAGGGAAAGACCGGAGAGGGGAGAAGAGGATGACAGACGGGCCGCGGTGAACTGGTGGGGGGAGAACGGGAAAAGGAACGAAAGGAAAAACACCATTCGGACCAAAAAAACACAGGCAAACGGTGTCAGAGTACTCACAACTCCGGACGGCAGTGAAAGAGCTCCCTCTCTCCACCCAGTGGTTTACGGAGACGAACCCGAACGCAGTGGTGCCCGCACAGCCGGATCACCGCAGTGGTCTTGGGGGTCACGCGAACGTCCGCTGCCAGGCTGAGAGAGGCCGCCCAGCCGATTCACGCAGGGTCCCGCACAAACGGCACGGGCTGGCAGGTCCCGACCTTCGAGGAGACAGCGGTAAAATGCAGGGGCCCCCTCCAGCCCCGTCACCCACATCGACAGTGCAGGACTGAGAGCCTTGCCTGACCGGCCCCTATCCCAGGCCCCCCACTCCCAGCCCAGGCAGCCCAACCCCATCCCATGTAAGGAAACAGATAGCGAGAGAGAGGGGACCGGCCTCTTACCCTCCCGATGCTGAATTCCTAACTGGCACCGCCTGATCTTAGTAAAGACGCCCGGGAGGAATCTGATACTTGCCTGTTCCAGGAGGGTGAATCCCTTCAGGCGTCTCTGATTCAGGAGGATCCAGGAAGGGCAGATCTGCCTCTTGTTTGACGCTCAGTGAGAACACAGACGTTACAATCGGAAGGCCTGGGATGAGAAAACAAACGAGTCTAGGAGGAGCCACCCAGGACCTGCTAATATGCAGACTGAGAGCGACTGGCGCAAATCCCCAAGCACCAATACACGATCCATCTACAAAGCCACCCTCCATCAATACAAGTCAACTACCTCTAAATCCAAAAGGGACTACTATGCATCCAAGATTCACCACTTAATCTTCGACGCAAAAGCCCTCTTCGCCTATGTCTCCAATCTCACCCAAATCATCCCACAGGAGATTCCCAACGACCTAGCACAATCCAAAGCTGAAGAACTTGCTCTTCATTTTCACAACAAAGTCAACAGCCTTCTAACTCATCTGCCTTCTAATCCCACCGACCCTGCTCTTTACCAGTCTCTTCAACAGTCATCCCTCAACAACAATGGTCTGGAAACACTTGAACCCATCTCTATCTTAGAGATACAAACTCTTATAAGAAGAATGAAACCTTCCTCCCATCCTTTGGATACTATCCCCACCAAACTGCTCCTGGCCATCCCTGACTCCATCGCTAAAACATTGTCGGACATCATAAACTGCTCACTCTTCCAAGGACTATATCCTGACGACCTCAAATTGGCCTCCATCAAACCTCTACTCAAGAAACCCAACTTGGATCCTAAAGACCCCAACAACTTCCGTCCTATCGCCAATCTCCCATTCATAGCCAAGATTCTAGAAAAAGTTGTCAATACTCAACTCTCCGAATACATAGAAGAAAACAAAATCCTATTCCAATCACAATACGGATTTCGCAAATCACTGAACACAGAATCCCTCCTCATCTCCATGTCTGACTTCATATTAATGGGCCTTGACAAAGGCCAATCCTTCCTCTTAATTCTACTGGACCTATCAGCCGCCTTTGATACAGTCAATCATTCCATTCTCACTTCCATTCTGGCTTCTATGGGTATCTCAGGCACCGCTCTCTCATGGTTTAAATCTTTTCTCTCCAACAGAGGCTTCAAGGTCAAGATACAGAACAAAGAATCTTCACGAATGGACGCATCCATAGGAGTCCCTCAGGGCTCCTCACTGTCACCTACACTCTTTAACATTTATCTTTTACCTATCTGCCAACTCCTCTCCAACCTTAACCTCAAACATTTCCTCTACGCCGACGACATCCAGATCGTGATACCCATTAAAGAATCTTACACAAAAACATTGGTTCACTGGGAAAACTGTCTCTTCGAAATTAAACATCTCCTGGCTAACCTAAACCTAGTTTTAAACTCCTCTAAAACAGAACTGCTTCTCATCTCCCCAGATAACAATGCCATCTCTAATCCTCCAACTATCCCAACTACTACACAGGTGAGAGATCTAGGAGTATTAATTGATAACCGGATGAACCTTAAAGCTTCCATCAACAGAACCACCAAGGACTGTTTCCACAAACTCCAAGTTCTGAAAAGAATTAGACCACTCTTCCACACTCAGGACTTCAGAACCATTCTACAAGCCATCATTTTTTCTAAGATCGATTACTGTAACTCTATCCTTCTGGGCCTACCTTCCTCCTATACTAGACCCCTCCAGATGTTACAAAACGCTGCGGCAAGATTACTGACAAACTCCAGGAGGAGGGACCATATATCTCCAATCCTAAAAGATCTCCACTGGCTGCCTGTTCACTTTAGAATCCTCTACAAATCTCTTTCCATAATATACAAAACCATCCATCAACACACCCCACTCGACTTACAAGTCCCATTCCAAATTTATAACTCCTCCAGACCAACAAGAGACACACTCAGAGGATCTCTTCAAGTGCCCCCAGCCAAAACTACCAAACACATTACCTTGAGAGATCGGGCCTTTTCAACAGCCGGCCCCCTTCTATGGAACTCCATCCCACCGGACCTTAGACAGGAGCCCAGCCTCCCAACCTTCAGGAAGAGACTCAAGACCTGGCTGTTTAAAAAAGCTTTCCCGGACACCGATTAATTCTATTCAGCCAGATTCTACCACTTCCACATGTAAAAATGTTATTACTAATGTAAATACCTATACCTAATGTTATTCTCTCCCTTTTCTTCTCTCCTCCCAGTTCTATTACCTTGTTATTTGTAACTGCTTCCTTCTACACAAATAGGTTATTGAATTGTTCACTGTACACCCCTGTTATATGTAAACCGGCATGATGTGTTTGCAACATGAATGCCGGTATATAAAAATTTTAAATAAATAAAAATAAAATAATATTATATTAGGAAATGGATTGGAAGTCTCCAAATGTTTGATGTTAATGCCCCATCTCCTGTGATCTGAAAATGCAGAGCCCTTTAAATCCAGGACATTTACTTACTGATGCTGGGGTCCTTCGTGGTTTCTTTCCCCTCCAGCTCCCAGTGCTGAGGGAAATATTTCTCATCTTCCTTCTTAATCTTCAATACAACATCGGGATTAAGAATTGAATGACCTGCCAGTAAAGATAGCAAAATGACTCTCTCATTTCATCTGTTCCCTGTTATTTGTTAATGATATTTTTATTCATCTGATCTGAGTTAGAATCAGGGCAATTCACAACCTGAACAATTTTGACGACGCTGAGGGCAACGGATAACTTGGGCGAGCTGAGCTCTGCCGGACACGTTGTCAGGGGTAACGTCCCACTGGACATCCCTGAATAAAATAATAGGGCAGTGTCCGAGTACTGACAGCTTGTCCCCAGATAACTTTCAAGCTTCCCCGACAACCAGAGGGGGAAAAGCAGCAAACTAAGCAAATCCCCCCCTGGATGCTCCTTGTGACCTCGGCCAAGCCACTCCACCCCCTAATTGCCTCAGGGACAAACTCGGGGTGGGGGGGGGGGCATTTACTGAGGTTCTCCTCCCATTCTGTGCCTAGGATTAAGTCCTTGGAGCGCGTGAAGGTAACTTACCCTGAGCCACCACTGAAAAGGCACAAGCGAAATCTAAAATAATAACAAAATGATAGAAAAAGCAGACTTACCCCGGGACAGGAGGAGGCCGTGAATCTCCTTGATGACCTTCCTGTACAGCTCCTTCTGCCATTCTCCCAGAATGTCCCACTCCACTTCCCAGAAATAAGCAGCGACGTCCCTGAACGTGACCGATGCCTGGAACAGCAAACAGGACCCCCTCAGCCCCTCTCCCTCCAGTTTCATTATAATGTGCGGGCAATAAACTGTGTTCTCTGGCCTCTGTCAGTGAGATCAGCTCCCTGACATGGAGAGAGCTCAGCTCTTATTAAATCTCCAGTAATTTGAAGAGTTTGCTTGGTTTCCAGAGAAACCCTGGAGATCTCAGGTGCATCTGTCTGTGCATCAGTGCATGTCAGAGCACCCACGGTGTGCATGGGAGAGGCTGCGTGCCCTCCCCAACATCCCCCACCCTGCCAATCTCTGCTGATCTCGGGGTGAGCAGAGCTCAAACCTTCCCGGGGCTGGAAAGATCTCTGCCCTGTGCTGGCAGGAGGGGAGGCTGGAAGAGCTGCACAGGGAAAAGGTTTCCTTTACATGCACAAGAGATCAGAGAAGGATTTTCCCGTCGATAGCAGGCTGAATTAGCCATGCTGTATGGGACCTGTCCGTCAGGCACAGGAGGCGGAGCTTCCAAAGAGAAGTCAGAGCTCTGCTCTGAGGCTGCGCGTGGGTTCCCGCGCTGGAAAAAACGACTCTCCTCAGTCTGTTTTTCCGCGCGCAGGAATCGCACGCGGAGCTTCGGACCTCCTCAGCTTATTTCTTCAATACCAAGTAAGAATGTCAAAATCAAATAAAAATGATAATCCGCGCCCATCGGGGTTTAAACCCTGCAGCTGCGGTAAAGTGATGTCGATCACTGATACACATAACAGCTGTTATCGTTGTTTGGGTCCTGACCATGACATCCCCAATTGTACATCGTGCGGACGTATGTCCCCAAGGGCCCGGAGGATCCGCGCTGAACGAATAGAATCTTTACGATCCCTACAAGATACCTCCCAAGCTGTATCTGACACCAAATCATCCCCAGGACCATCGGTATCTCATCCTTCCCAGAAACAACGAAGAAATTCTAGCACCATAGTATGTGACAGACCGGCGAAATATAAAACAAAAAGATCTAATAACAAAAATAAAGGAAAATCAGGAACCCCTACAGGTTCAAAAAACTCTTCCGAAAGGGGCTCCATGTCACCAAAAAGGAAGACAGCAGTATCTCAAATGATTTATAGTGAAAAAATTACTCACTTGCCAGCCCAAAACGCGCACAGCTCAAAGGAACGCGGCGCACAAGAAAACCCGCCTTCTACCACGGCCCCCTCGACGTCTGAAGCGACGCCCTCCAGCAGGCACGTCACGGCGCACGTCACACGGCGCGACTCGGAACGCTCGGGGGCCTATGATGTAAAGCATACTGAACGGCGCAGCTCGTCTTCCTCTAAAGGACGCGACTCAGGTCGCACGGAGCGACGCGACTCAGGTCGCACGGAGCGGCGCGACTCGGAACGCGCGGAACGGCGCGACTCAGGTCGCGCGGGGCGGCGCGACTCGGAACGCGCAGAACGGCGCGACTCGCCGCAGGCAACTACTTCCAACAGGCCGCAGATGCAGCGTGCTGATAAGACGCATGCGACGCGGATCCTGTCAACACAAGGTAAGACACCCCACTTAAAATCTTCAGGGGGTGATTCTACTGCTCCAGGGGAACCACGGGTAAGGTTACCATCGAAAGAAAGACAGTCTGTCCCTATAGTTCACCGGCCCTTTATAGACCGAGAGCAACATACAATAAAAAAAAGAGCAGCATCCCAAACATCGGAGTCCCAGCAGTTACACAAAGCCAAACAAAAGCTGAACTTTAATCCTTCTTCAAAAAACTTAATTTGTTTAAACACAGGACAGAGCATTTCGGACTCTCTCTCTCTTCAATCATCACCGTCTTCTGCGGGACAAGGTGGTTCTCACCTTTCCATCAATAATAAAAAGCGGAAAACATTGACCCCTTATCAAGAACCTGTAACAAAAAAGCGAACCCTCCCAGTGGAGTTCCATACCACCTCTGTTGCACAAAAAATTATGCCGACAGAAACTAGGGATGCTCTGCAAACGTTATCCTTAGCCATAGCAGGTTTTTATGACACGGTGACTAAGTCTTACTCCATTTCTACTTCCCCTGAAGAGAATGACCTCCCTTCTCCTGTACATGGTGATTCCTCGTCCTCCAGAAGTATAACTCCTAATAAGGAGGAAGACGCTCCTGAATCACCTTTAAGGCCTGTACAAATACATTTATCCCCAACAAAATCGGACAAGGATTTCTCCGATAGTGAACAGGGAGAGCCACCAAACTCCCCTGAAAGTGAACACCCTACTCCTGACACTGATCCTACTCCAGACTCCTCCACTGGATATCAGTCGGATCCAGGGACAGATCATAATGAGCCCCACTCTCCACCGGAGGACCTAACATACCCAAAATTTCTGGAGAAAATGGGGAATGCATTAAACATCACGATTCAGAAATTGCCAGATCCTAGGGCAGAAACTCTGGATATTCTAAAAATTTTTGATACCCCTCATGAACCAACTGCGTTACCCCCGCACGCAGTGCTGGACTCATTGTTAGAACAGTCCTGGAACAGTCCATTCACAGTTCCAGCGGTATCCAGGAAAATAGATATTAAATATAAATTACAAAAATCCAATTACTACTCTTCGACACAACTTCCTCATACCTCTCTAGTAGTAGAATCAGCTATGGGGAAAGCTCGTAAAACCAGATTACACTCTGCATCACCACCGTTAAAAGACATGAGAACTTTAGACGATTTTGCAAAGAGGGCTTACCAGGGCTCTATGCTGGGTGCACGCATTCATCACCATCAGTTCTATTTGGTACAATATCTTTATGGATGTGTGCAACGCCTGAAAACTGAAACAGATTTCCCAAATCTTTCCCCGGTCCAAGACCTAGAAGAGGGGATTAGACACCTTCTGCGCACAATCTACGAAGGATTTGACACCGCCTCCCGAGTCTCAGCGAGTGCTATTGCAGCGCGACGCCTGGCATGGTTGAAAGCGAGCTCCATTAGAGAGGATGTGCATACCAAACTCGCTAACCTTCCCTGCAGGGGAGATAATCTTTTCGGTGAAAAATTACAAGAAACTGTGGCCCAGCTAAAAGAACAATCGGCGGCGGTACAGTCCCTCACAACACAACCATCCTACCAACCAAATAGGAGGTACTTTCCACAATACAGAAGACAATCCTTCCAACGGAAGCCTTATCGGCAATACCAATCTTATCGAACACCATCCTATCAACCTTATAACAGGCCAAACAACCAACAAACTCAACCTCGCAGAGGACGTGGACGTTCACAACGTCCACAACAACAACAGCAACAACAACAGACGTCAAATAAACCTTCACAGTCTTTTTAACACTTCCTCAGCCACCACCTCTCTCACTGCAGGCGGGGAGAGTAGCCTTGCATTACCAACAATGGACAGCCATCACTACAGATCGATGGGTCCTCAACATCATACAGCAAGGGTACAAAATACCATTTCAACATCTACCAACACTTCCCCACCCCCCGTCCCGAATATACCAAGACACTACGGGAGAGATGAGGAAGGAATTACAGAAGTTGTTACAACAACAAGCAGTGCAAATCCTACCACGGAACGTCTGGCACACAGGATTTTATTCCCCATACTTCCTCATTCCAAAAAAATCAGGAGGTTTGCGTCCTATCCTAGATCTTCGACAACTCAACAAATTGATACCCAAGGAAAAATTCAAAATGATCTCCTTAAAATCGATCTTACCCTTGATTCATCGCAATGCATGGATGTGCAGCATCGATCTAAAAGACGCTTATACTCATATTCCAATGCACCCCTCGTCTTGGAAGTACCTGTCTTTTCAAGCCCTGAATACCCACTATCAATACCGAGTGCTGCCATTCGGCCTCTCCACGGCACCCAGAGTATTTACCAAATGCATGGCAGTGGTGGTGGCACACCTGCGCCAACAAGGCATCATAATCTTTCCGTATCTGGACGATTGGCTACTGGTGGCATCAGACCCCACAACATTACGCAACAATCTCTCACAAACAATCCTTTGCCTCCACAACCTCGGTCTCCTTATCAACTACCAAAAGTCTCGGTTGCAGGCAACCCAGACCATACAGTTTATAGGAGTCATCCTCGATACGATCCAATACAGAGTCTTTCTTCCCCCAGAAAGAAGGACGGTGATGAAGAACATATTTCACAATCTACAGAAAACGCCAAGACCAACGGCCCGCCAAGTCTTGGTCGCACTGGGACACATGGCAGCAGCAATTCACGCTGTAAAAAATACACGTCTCCAAATGCGACACATCCAGTGGCACCTCCGACGTCAATGGAAACAACACTCCCAACCATTATCGTGGAAAATATTTCTAACAACTACAATGATCAACCAACTCCAATGGTGGCTGGGGCGACACACCCTATCGAAGGGAGCGTCATTCACCCTCCTTCCGCACAACGCGGTACTCACCACGGATGCCTCCAGAAAAGGTTGGGGAGCCCATATGGACACCTTCCAAACACAAGGGCTGTGGTCGAGAACAGAACAGTCCTTTCAGATCAACCTACTAGAACTGAGAGCGATACGATACGCTCTACGCACCTTCCTTCCATATCTCCAGGGGCGCAGGCTCATGGTCTACACAGACAACCAAGTCGCAATGTTCTACATAAACAAACAAGGGGGCACGGGATCTTGGCCGTTATGCAGAGAGGCGATGTGGATCTGGACATGGGCGTGCAAACACTCCATCCACCTCCAGGCCACATACATTCCAGGGATAGCCAATGTTCAAGCGGACAGGCTCAGCAGAATCTTCCATCCACACGAATGGGAACTTCACCAAGAAGTGGCGGACTCCATCTTTCACCAGTGGGGCCGACCTTCCATAGACCTCTTTGCGACCGAATACAATCGGAAAGTAGAGACATTCTGCTCAGTTTGGCCCAGTCTCCAACGTCAAACGCAAGATGCCTTTCTACTTCCATGGTCACAACAGCTCATGTACGCATTCCCACCAATTCCGTTGATCACACGTACGCTGCAAAAATGCATCCTAGATTCAGCGCAACTGATTCTAATAGCACCAGCGTGGCCTCGCCAGCACTGGTACACGCATCTCTTACACATGTCCACGGAAACACCTATTCGCCTACCACTGCGAATAGATCTACTATCGCAGGACGAAGGCACACTTCTTCACCCACTTCAGCAGTCTCTACACCTCACAGCATGGAGACTGAACGGATCTTACTTGAAGAACAAGGTATATCGTTAATAGTTCAGGATGTGATTCTGGCATCACGTCGACCATCGACAAGGAAGAACTATCATTTCAAATGGAAGAGATACGTTCTCTGGTGCACGTCTGAATGTTTGGACCCTTTGTCATGTCCTCCGGCCAGACTTTTGGACTACCTCCATACCTTGTATACCTCAGGTCTAGCACCTACTTCGGTACGAGTTCATCTAAGTGCCATTGCGGCGAGACACAGGCTCTACAAGGGGCAGTCCATTTCCTTACATCCCGCAGTCTCAAGATTCCTGAAGGGTCTAAATAATTTAAGGCCCCCGATTACTAAGCCACCAATTCCATGGGATCTCAACATCGTATTACAGCAACTGATGCTCTCCCCATTTGAGCCTTTACATACAGCTCACCTGAAATACCTCACGTGGAAGGTAGTTTTTCTGGTTGCCATCACCTCGGCAAGGCGAGTAAGTGAACTACAAGCTTTGGTGCATTACTCACCGTTCCTACAATTCTACCCACATAAGGTAGTCCTTCGTCCCCACCCAACCTTTCTCCCAAAGGTGGTGACGCCATTCCACCTGAACCAATCCATCGACCTACCTGTTTTCTTTCCTGAACCACATACTTCAGAAGGGGAAAAAAGATTACACACTCTGGACTGTAAACGGGCGCTTGAGTTATATACCTTACAAACTCAGTCTCCTAATCGTCCTTCCCAATTATTTCTGACATTTAATCCAAACGCCCCAGGGAAACCCGTGGCGAAGAGAACCATAGCGAGTTGGCTCGCCCAATGTATACAGTTCTGTCACACCAAGCAACATTCCACGCTACTTTCTAGACCAAAAGCACATCAAACAAGAGCGATGGCAACATCCACAGCTTACCTCTCTAACGTGCCTCTCTTGGATATTTGCAAATCAGCTACGTGGGCATCTCTTCATACTTTTGCAGCACATTACTGCCTAGACCAACACACGTCTCAGGACACAAGTTTGGGACAGGCAGTTTTAAACTCTCTACTGCAGAATACCAATTAGCTCGACTGACACATTTAGCATCACGATAGATACTCTAAATAAATTATGTGATGCAGAGCTTTGTACTCCCATACAGCATGGCTAATTCAGCCTGCTATCGACGGGAAAAAGCAAGTTTGCTTACCGTAAACGGTGTTTCCGTAGATAGCAGGATGAATTAGCCATGCTGACCCACCCACCTCCCTGTCAGTCGTGTTTTTTCTCGTGCTCACGCTTGCTATTTTACAGACTGAGGAGAGTCGTTTTTTCCAGCGCGGGAACCCACGCGCAGCCTCAGAGCAGAGCTCTGACTTCTCTTTGGAAGCTCCGCCTCCTGTGCCTGACGGACAGGTCCCATACAGCATGGCTAATTCATCCTGCTATCTACGGAAACACCGTTTACGGTAAGCAAACTTGCTTTTCTTACCGGATCAGACTCCAGGGCACACATTGCCCTCCTCTTTTCCCTCTCAGTCCTGCAGGTGCTGGGAGGGATTCAGAGGGGGCAGGGCTGATTCCTGGGGGCTCAGATAAAGCCCCTGCTCTCCCCCTCTGCAGGGATTTCCGGTCCTGGGGAGGCAGAAAGTTTCTGCTTTTACTCTGAGCCTTTCCTGCTCTCTGCAGGCAGAGAAAGAAAGCAGGAGCATGCGCAGAGCTCCCCGGCAGAGGTCAGGCAGGAGGGAGGGGGGATGCTCACTCCTTAAGGTGGATCCGGGGAGAGAATCAGCTGCAGAAGGGGGAGAGGGAGACAGGAGCAGCAAGTCAGGGAACTGCTTTATTCCTTAAGGTGGATCAGGGAAGAGAAACAGCTGCAGAGGGGGGAGTGGGAGACAGGAGCAGCAAGTCAGGGAACTGCTTTATTCGTTAAGGTGGATCCGGGGAGAGAAACAGCTGCAGAGGGGGGAGAGGGAGACAGGAGCAGCAAGTCAGGGAACTGCTTTATTCCTTGTGTATCTATGAACCTGTGATCTTCTGCTTGGGAAATCCTTCTTCTCCCCACTCTCAGCTCATCCCCACCACATTATTTCCCCTTCTCTCTCTTCCCCCTGGCACCTTCAGATTGCAGGCCAGAGCCAGTCTCATGCCCGGGCTACGTACGACTCTCCGCTTCCTGCCTGCCCTCTACAGATTTAGGATTTTGCCATTCCAGGCAGAGTTGGTGCTATGGCCCCCCACCCCGGAAGGTCAGACAAGACGGAGGAGATGGCCTGAGGCACAGCCTCATTTCCCTGCTGCAGATCAGTTTCTATTCTGCAACAAGAATTAGAAATATCTGAAGCACACTGACAAACAGTTCCAGGTTTTATTCTCCTCGCTGGCATCTGTATCATTTGTTTTGTTTTTATTGGGTGAGAGCAGGGGATCCTGTGTGTCAGCACAGGGAGAAGATCATGGGGATGGATAGGGGGGAGGAGAACCAGAGACTGAGGAGAGGGAAGAGGACCAGGAATGTGGGCAGGAGAGGGAGAGAGAGAGGACAGAGAAGGCTAAGAGATGGAGGGGATTGAAGAAGGGTGAAAATGAGGAGGGAAATACTTGGACTGAGACTGGATATCAGCACAAACTGATATCTGTCAGGGAAAGAGCTGTCTCGTTAGATCCTTCCAGTGGCATTCAGTACCATCTGGAGTGGTTTGGTGGTCTATGCGGGAAGGCCCTGCAGGAGTGAATTGCAGTAATCTAATTTGGGGAGAATGATGGCTTGGAGTACTGTGCGGAAATCCCTGTAGAGTAGAAGGGGCTTTAGTTTCTTTAGCACTTGTAATTTAAAGTAGCATTCTTTTGTAGTGTTATCTATGAATTTATTGAGGCTGAGTCTGTTGTCTAGTAGTACTCCCAGATCTCTGACTTGAGGTGCGGTGGCATATCCTGAGGTGTCTGGAGAGTTGCTGGATGTTGGCGGGGCAGCTTGATCCGGTGCTATTATAAGGATTTCCGTTTTGTTGGTGTTTAGTATTAGGTTAAGGCTGGATAGAAGATCGTTGATGGATGAAAGGCATTTTTCCCAGAAGGCCATGGTTTTGTGTATGGTCTCAGTGATGGGGATGAGAATTTGTATGTCATCTGCGTATAAGAAATGGGTGAGCTTGAGGTTAGTAAGTAGCTGACAGAGTGGGAGAAGGTAAATGTTGAAGAGGGTGGGGGAGAGTGACGATCCTTGAGGTACCCCCATCTTGGCTTGGATGGGGTGAGATTCCTTGTTGTTTATCTTAACTTTGTATGTTCTGGTCTCTAGGAAGGACTTAAACCAGTTGAAGGCTGCTCCTGTGATGCCGATGTCTGTTAGTCGTTGTAGTAGGCTATGGTGGTTCACGGTGTCGAATGCTGAGGAAAGATCCAGAAGCGCGAGGAGACAAGGTTGGCCTTTTTCAAGATTGAAGATAATGGTGTCCGTTAGTGTGGCTAATAAAGATTCGGTGCTCTTTTTTTTCCGGAATCCATATTGGTTAGTGGTGAGGATATTGTTGTCGTCAAGGAATTCAGAGAGTTGTCTGTTGACAATTTTCTCCATAATCTTAGCTAGCATAGGGAGGTTAGCTCTATATCAATAAATATCAATAAATAGTACAGTACAAGCTAATGTACAGGAAAACCTGCATGCAGGACTTAATACCTGGCTCAGAATGACTCAGAAACACAATGGGCCAGAAAACAAGTGATCTGTATATGTAGCAGAGGCTCTAAGCCATGAGATACCACAAGCTGACAGTGAAAGATATTTTAATTTGTATTGTAAATAATTCTTGTTTTCTTTCAATTATAAAGCCTGAAACACTAGTTGCATATTTTCATTCACGTGATGGTTCTAGAGTTTGCCACTGCCAGTGGTTTGAAGTACATTTTTAGATTTTACTGTACATGCACTATGTTTTGACTTTTGTTTATAATGATTTTTATTGGTTATTGCATCTAGTTTTATGTTCACTTGAAAACCATTGACTATCAACAAACCAAAACCCTACAAGGAGTTTTTAGGCGAATTATACTAAGCTCTGAAATGGAGGAGTATTGTTGCAGGCATGGAACCTTGAGCAGAGGCAGACTAGATACAACCTACTGGGAGGAGAGCCCTGCAGGTTCCCACCGTCCGCAGGCAGATTCAGATGAGGCCCAGACCCATAGAAACATATAGAAACATAGAAATGACGGCAGAAGAAGACCAACCGGTCCATCCAGTCTGCCCAGCAAGCTTCACACATTTTTTCTCATACTTAACTGTTTCTCTTGGCTCTTAGTAACCTTATGTTCTAATTCCCTTTTCACCCCCACCATTAATGTAGAGAGCAGTGCTGGAGCTGCTTCCAAGTGAAATATTAAGTTTGATTAGTTGGGTAAGCGGCAGCATAGCTCTCTGCCATGAAGCAGAGGGCAATGCTGGAAATGTGTGAAGTATCAGTTTTTCTTTTCCCCTGTCATTGAAGCAAGGAGTCATGCCGGACATGCACCGAAAGTGAAGCATGCCTTGAAAGTCACATTAACTATCATCAAATATTGAAAAGCCTAATAATTGGTAATACCTATAGCCCATGAACCCATCCCTGTTTTTTTTCTTTTTTTAATTGGGAGATGGATGCCCTTCATCCTTCTACTCTGTGAAGGTGGACACCTACCACCGGCCACTGGCATCCCGCTCCGTTAATGCCTCTGTGGCTACTGCCGCTCCATGCAGTGTTTTACTACCTGCTCTTTATATGCGTCCTCTAGACCTGATGGATCCCATCCCTGTTTTGTTGTTTTTTTTTTATTTAATTGGGAGATGACAGCCCTACATCCTTCCGCTCCATGAAGGTGGACACCTACCACTGGCCACTGGCATCCCGCTCCGTGAATGCCTCTGTGACCCAATTGGAGCTTTGCCTCTACCAGCCTACGTTCCCCTCGGGTTCAGCCTTCAGGTACCGATCCGGGGGCTTCTGCTGGTGGAGAGATCTGTTGGCATTACGGGATCAGAATAGGAGAAGGCTTGGCGTATTTGGGGGCAAGCTACGGTCGGAGGCCTCACCTGGAGTACTGTGTTCAGTTCTGGAGCCTGTATCTCAAAAAGGGACAGAGACAGGATGGAGGCGATCCAGAGAAAGGCAGCCAAAATGGTGTGGGGTTGTTTTGGGTTTATATGCAACTTGGAAGGCTATGACCACAAATGCTCATAGTTTGGGAAATAAAATCCCAGATCTGCAGGCCCTAATGGCTGAGGCAGAATTGGACATTGTTGCTATCACAGAGACATGGTTCACAGAATCTCATGATTGGGATACAACAATACCAGGCTACAACTTGTTAAGGAAGGACAGAGAGGATAGAAAAGGGGGAGGTGTGGCTCTTTATGTCAGAAACAACATCCAAGCATCTGAGCTACAAGGAAGTTGGGGTAAGGAAGAAGCACTATGGGTCGACCTAAAAAAAGATGACGGAGCGTCCATTTTTATTGGAGTGGTTTACAGGCCTCCAAACCAAAAGGAAGAGCTGGACAGAGATCTGGTTGAAGACATCCATAAGATAGGTAAGAAGGGAGAAGTGGTGATCGTGGGTGACTTTAATATGCCAGATGTAGACTGGAAAATCCCATCTGCAGAAACTAAAAATAGCAGAGCGATAGTGGATGCCCTGCAAGTATCTTTGTTCAAACAAATGGTGTTGGAACCCACCAGAGAAGGAGCTATACTCGACTTAGTGCTCACTAATGCAGATAATGTCTCAGATGTCCAGGTGGGTGCCCACCTCAGCAGCAGTGATCATCAAACGGTATGGTTTAATATCACTAAAAGAATAGGGAAAAGAACCACAAAGACCCGAGTTTTACAGTTCAAAAACACAGACTTTGAGGAAATGGGGAAGTACCTGGAGGAAGAACTTAAAGGATGGGAGAACGAGAGAGATGTGGATCAGCAGTGGACCAATCTAAAAGGAGCAATCGCCAAGGCAACTGCTCTATACGTTAGAAATGTAAAGAAAAGCAAAAGAAAATTGAAACCTATCTGGTTCTCAAAGGAGGTGGCTGACAAAATTAAAGCTAAAAGAACAGCATTCAAGACATATAAAAGATCCCAAAGGGAGGAACACAAAGAAGAATATTTGTATCAACTGAGGGAGACAAAGAAATTAATCAAGTTGGCAAAAAGTCAAGCGGAAGAGAGGATTGCCAAGGAGATAAAAAATGGTGACAAAACATTTTTCAGATACATCAGCGAAAAGAGAAAGATCCAAAGTGGTATAGTGAAATTGAAAGGTGGTAATGATCAATGTGTGGAGGGAGACGAAGAAATGGCAGAAATATTAAACGAATACTTCAGCTCTGTGTTCACTAAAGAAGACCCTGGAGAAGGACCATCTCTACACAACAAAAAACTGGTGGGAAGTGGAATAGATGAAAATCCTTTTACAGTAGAAAATGTGTGGGAAGAGCTAAAGAACCTGAAAGTGGACAAAGCCATGGGGCCTGATGGGATTCATCCAAGGATATTGAGGGAGCTCAGAGATGTTCTGGCGGCTCCGCTGTGTGACCTGTTCAATAGATCCCTAGAAACGGGAGTGGTGCCGAGTGATTGGAGAAGAGCGGTGGTGGTCCCGCTTCACAAGAGTGGGAACAGGGAGGAGGCTGGCAACTACAGACCGGTCAGCCTCACTTCGGTGGTGGGAAAAGTAATGGAGTCACTGCTGAAAGAGAGAATAGTGAACTATCTACAGTCCGGAGAATTGATGGACCAGAGGCAACATGGATTCACCAGGGGAAGATCCTGTCAGACAAATCTGATTGACTTTTTTGACTGGGTAACCAAGGAATTGGATCGAGGAAGAGCGCTCGATATCATATACTTGGATTTCAGCAAAGCTTTTGACACGGTTCCGCACAGGAGACTGGTGAATAAAACGAGAAGCTTGGGAGTGAGTGCCGAGGTGGTGACCTGGATTGCAAATTGGTTGACGGACAGAAGACAATGTGTGATGGTAAATGGAACCTTCTCTGAAGAGAGAGCGGTTTTAAGTGGTGTACCGCAAGGATCGGTGTTGGGACCGGTCCTGTTCAATATCTTTGTGAGCGACATTGCAGACGGGATAGAAGGCAAGGTTTGTCTTTTCGCGGATGACACTAAGATCTGCAACAGAGTGGACACGCCGGAAGGAGTGGAGAGAATGAGACGGGATCTAAGGAAACTGGAAGAGTGGTCGAAGATATGGCAGCTGAGATTCAATGCCAAGAAGTGCAAAGTCATGCATATGGGGAGTGGAAACCCGAATGAACTGTATTCGATGTGGGGGGAAAGGCTGATGTGCACGGAGCAGGAGAGGGACCTTGGGGTGATAGTGTCTAATGATATGAAGTCTGTGAAACAATGCGACAAGGCTATAGCAAAAGCCAGAAGAATGCTGGGCTGCATAGAGAGAGGAATATCGAGTAAGAAAAGGGAAGTGATTATTCCCTTGTACAGGTCCTTGGTGAGGCCTCACCTGGAGTACTGTGTTCAGTTCTGGAGACCGTATCTACAAAAAGACAAAGACAAGATGGAAGCGGTACAGAGAAGGGCGACCAGGAAGGTGGAGGATCTTCATCGGATGACGTACGAGGAGAGATTGAAGAATCTAAATATGTACACCCTGGAGGAAAGGAGGAGCAGAGGCGATATGATACAGATTTTCAGATACTTGAAAGGTTTTAATGATCCAAAGACAACGACAAACCTTTTCCGTAGGAAAAAAATCAGCAGAACCAGGGGTCACGATTTGAAGCTCCAGGGAGGAAGATTCAGAACCAATGTTAGGAAGTATTTCTTCACAGAGAGGGTGGTGGATGCCTGGAATGCCCTTCCGGAGGATGTGGTGAAGACTAGAACTGTGAAGGACTTCAAAGGGGCGTGGGATAAACACTGTGGATCCATAAAGTCAAGAGGCCGCCAATGAAGAGTGGGTGACTCGCCAGAATGATGGCTAATGCCTGGAGACAATACCCTTATTCAATAAACGTACACATGCTTACTGTGACTCCAACGTCATTCTAGCTTCAACAGCAAGAGGAAATGTGGAATAAAGGATCTGCACTCACAAAGGGGGGAGTAGCTGGCTTGTTACGGCGGTTACTACCCCAAACCAAATAAGCCTGTTACTTCAATTTCTATGCAAATACAGCATAGTTCTCTGCTTCAACGGCAGGGGAGAAGAAAAAACTGATACTACACACATCCAGCAGAGCTCTCTGCTTCAACGGCAGGGGAGAAGAAAAAAGGGTTCACACTCACAAAGCGGGGAGTAGCTGGCTTGTTTCGGCGGTTACTACTCCAAACCAAATGTGCCTGATACTTCACTTTCGATGCATATCCAGCATGGCTCTCTGCTTCAACAGCATGGGAGAAGAATAAACTGATACTTCAAGCATATCCAGCATAGCTCCCTGCTTCAACGGCAGGGGAGAAGAAAAACAACCAATAAGGGCTGTATAACATAGTCTGAGTAAAACAAATAAGCATGGGTGTAGCTTGCTTATTGCGGCGGTTACTACCCCTACTACCCCTAACTTATCAGCTAGATATTCACTTGGATGCAGCTCCATCACTGCTTTCTACATTAATGGTGGGGGTGGAAGGGAAATAGAACCAAGAGCTAAGAGAAACAGATAAGTATGAGAGAAAAAAGTGTGTGAAGCTTGCTGGGCAGACTGGATGGGCCATTTGGTCTTCTTCTGCCGTCATTTCTATGTTTCTATGTTTCTATATTCTGTCTGGTAGTACTGGGTGAGAAAATCTTTAATAAGAAGTTCCCTTATAGTTCACTCTCTCTCCCCAGCGCCCCATGTCAAATTAGTGTAACACATCATTACCTCTTAGAGGTAACGTATTAGGGTGAGAAAGATAATTATTTATTAAGACAGAGCAACTCAGTAAATCAGACAAAGTATTCAGTAAAAATATATGCTTATTTATTACATATAAGGCAATTGATCAAGTCTTCTCTTAGAAGGATACAGAATAAGAAAAGAAGGATATATCACCTATAGGTTAGATGCTGTGTCCTGAGAGGACTGCTATCTGATGATAGATTAGATGAGCAGTCCCAAGTTTAGAATTCACAACATATTTATACCTTTTGTTTACAAAAAGGAATTATAAAATAAATTCAAGTATTTGGAAAACAGTGCACATAACATCAAAGAATTAAAAAAAAAATCAGATACACAGATAAAGAGCACATAATGTCTATTTCTTAAGAATGTAAAAACAAAATATAGACAGAGACACATAAAAGTCTACCTGATATCATATATTTATATCTAATGCCTTATAACATCTGTTCTACCTGCTTAGCTAGATTGGAGTTAAATGAGCTATATTTTAATTCACCTAGCATGAAGCATTGGCCTTCAATCAATAAAAAGATCACAGCATTTAGTGGCTGACATAAAACTGAAATTCCCCTGCTTTCTGGGACATTCACCAAGTTTCCCAGAGAGATAATGTGTTGGGAAGGTAGCGTCTCGGCAGCGTCTCGTTAAGAAATTGCATTACCTGGGGACTAATCATTTTTATGTGCCCGGGTGCAATACCAAGGACAGAGTAATCTGATTGCAGTCCTGTTCCCTGAGAACTACCTGATTGCTTTTCTTTATGCTGAGCTGAATTTGCAGGCAGGACCATTCGCTTTTTAACAGGAAATGAGGGACTTGATTTTGAACGTAGGAACCCCAGGGGTATTGATTGGGGGATATATTTTATTTATTTATTTATTTGAAGCTTTTATATACCGAGGTTTAGCACATGCCTTCACCCCGGTTTACATTGGAACGAAACAGTGATACATAGAACAATTTGATAAACAAAACTATATGCAAATAGCATATGGAGTAGGTTGTGACAGGAAATAACTAAAAATAATTTAAGTCAAATAACGAAAATGAAAATAGAAATGAAAAACGAGGAAGGTATATACAAATTCGTGCTCTGAATATAAGAAAGTATGAATGGAAAAAGAAGGGAAAAAGGGGGGGATGGGGTAGGCAATGTAAAGGAGGAAGGGGTAGGTATGCGGAGAAGAGATGAGTGGAGAAGGATGGGAAGCTTAGGGCATCACAATTGTGAATTTAATAAGAAGTTCCCTTATAGTTCACTCTCTCTCCCCAGCGCCCCATGTCAAATTAGTGTAACACATCATTACCTCTTAGAGATAACGTATTAGGGTGAGAAAGATAATTATTTATTAAGACAGAGCGAGCCGAATGATATTAGCTTCCACGTGACATGATCAGTATTGGAAGACCTATGAGAAGTTTTTTTTTAAGTATTTATACTTTTATCACACCCTGTTATTTGTAAACCGGCATGATGCGACTCCCATCGCGAATGCCGGTATATAAGAAATTAAAATAAATAAATAAAATAAAATGAGAAGAGGCTGAAGGTTCTGAATATGTATAGCCTGGAAGAGAGGAGGTGCAGGGGAGATAGGATACAGACCTACAGATACCTGAAAGGTTTTAAAGATGCATGAACTTCAAACCTTTTCCGTTGGAAGGAAATCAGAACTAGGGGTCATGACATGAAACTTAGGGAGGGAAGATTCAGAACCAAAATCAGGAAATATTTTTTCACGGAGAGGGTGGTGGAGGCCTGGAATGCCCTTCTGGAGGAGGTGGTTTATGTATAAATGATTTTATTGGCTTTTATGCAACACAATACAAACTACAAATAAACAAAGGTCCGCAGTCAGTCAATCAGAAAGAGGGGTGTTGTGGTCTGATACACCCCCCCTAATGTACAATGTAGTTCAACAAGTGCAGGCCCCCCCTCCCAGCATCCCCCCCTTTATATGTCTCCCCCCCTCCCCCCCTTTTCCATCATGCAGGTAGCAAGCCTTCAGCATATCTGTTGCAGCCCAAGCAGTGGTTGCAGACGGCGAACCCACTCATCGCTGGGAATCAAGTGAGACCCTCACACATTGAGTATGCGGCTTCTGGCTCGCTGGGGAAGAGCCTGTATGTATGAGTCCCAGATGGAGAGGAACCTCCTCCGATGCATTGGTGAACTGTTTGGTAACAGACTGTCTATAGTCATCATAGCATGAAATTGGTTTCTCCAAGTCCAAAAAGACAGGGGATCCTCACCTCGCCAGTCGGACAGTATTACCCACTTCCCCACCCGACAAGCCTTGTGTGTCAGTAATCGAGTACCAGGATCTCATATACGAGGGGTGGGGGAAATACAGCCATAGAGAAGCCACAGTGGGGCTACTGGAATTGATATGTGTAAAATTGTGGCCAAGTATCCCGCCACCTGTTTCCAAAACAATTTAACAGCCGGGTAGTACCAAAAGGCATGTGTCAGCATGCCCACCACCGTTTTACATCGCTGGCATTGCGCAGTGGGGGCGATAGTCAGTTGGTAAGCTATCTGTGCAGAGATGTACGCTCTCCCCCAAAACTTGTACTGCAGCTCACGGTAGTACATGTTATACGAGATCCTGGCCACTTTGGTATAACAGGCCGAATGATCGAGGGTGTAACCACGATGTCCCCATCGCTAGGCCAACGATCAGCCAGTACCGCAGGAATATCCACCCGTCCCTTCTGTCGCAATCCTTTATAATAAGTAGGCAGCGAGGGGGGCTCCTGTTTTTCCAACATTAATAAGGAGTCTAGGGCTTGAAAGACAGAGGAGCGTAGAAAGGCCGCAAGGTAGAGAGCGAATGTAATGTACAATTTGTAAATAGGGGAAAGTATGTCCCAAACCCAGGCCATAATATTCGCAGAGTTCAGAGAACGATAGCAGCCTCCCCACCCGTGTAAATACCTTTGATAAGCCATTCCCCAAATGCTGATGATTGGGAACCCGGAGAAAAATCCTCATTGCCAATCACAGGTAGTAAGCATGCGCTGACTCGAGGCACTCGCAGGTGCTTAGTAAATAGGACCCAAGCTTGCCGAATCGGCTTCACAATAACAGACTGAGTTAAAAGGGTTGGAAGCCATCTGGAGAACATATTTAACATCCAGCGGGGCCGTTAAAGCACTACCCGCCATAAGATTAGAATGGGAAGAAGTGCCATTTAACCAATCCCTGGCCACCCATAAGTTACTGGCCAAGTTATACAGTGCCAAATTTGGCACTCCCAAACCGCCTATCCCCCACTGCTCCTGTAACCAGGAGAGGGGGAGGTGAGCCCTCCCACCCCTCCACAGAAATTTCCGGAGGGAGCGATTTATCACATTCAGGTCCGTGGCCTTAAGGTGGAGGGGCAAGTTTTGAAAAAGATATAGCCATTTAGGCAGCAGGACCATCTTAAAGAGATTAACTCGGCCACACAGGGATAAGGGCAGATTTTTCCAGGTAGATAGGGCCTTTACTGTATGGTGCAATAAAGGTGGGACGTTGACCTGATAGCTCAATTTGGGATCTTTAGACAACTGTATCACCAAGCATCGAAGGTCACCCGCCCATTGAAGAGGAAAGGTATCGGACCATTGTTCCTTTAGCGTCTCAGGGTGCGCCAGCACCGAGGACTTGTCCACCTTCAGCCGAAGGCCAGAAAACACCCCAAAGGTCTCGAGCAACGTAAGAAGAGGGGGGAGCAAAGCCTGGGGATCAGTAAGGAAAACGAGAAGGTCATCAGCGAAGGCAGCATACTTAAAAATTTCAGATTGAAAGCGTATGCCCTTAAACATGCGGTGCACCTGGAGAACTAGCAAGAGGGGCTCCAATTGTAAAAGAAACAGCAAGGGGGAGAGGGGACAGCCCTGTCTTGTACCCCTCCCAGTGTCCAGTGGTTGAGATTGCTACCGGTTAGCCAGAAGTATTGCCTTGGGTCGTTGTACAAGAGGTGGATTGCTCGATAAAAAAAACCCTCAAAGCCCATCTGTCGCAAAATGTAGAACAAATAGTTCCATTCCACCCGGTCAAATGCTTTTTCCGCATCAAAGCTGAGAGCCAGATACGGGGTTTGCATATGGTGACACATTTCCATGGCTACTAATACTCATCGAATATTAGAGAAGGCCATACCGCTTTCGTATAAAACCCACTTGACTACTCCCTATCAAGGTTCTTGTGGCCTGGTTTTTTGGCCTCTGTTGGAAACTGGATGCTGCGCTTGATGGACCCTTGGTCTGTCCCAGCATGGCAATTTCTTATGTAAGGAGGGGAGAAAGGCCGCCAGATGGTCAGCCATAATTTTGGCCAACAGTTTTTGATTGAAGTTGAGCAGGGAGATCGGGCAATAAGAAGCAGGGGAAGAAAGGTCTTTACCGGCCTTTGGAATGAGAGTTATGTGGGCCTGATTCATATTTGGTGGGTAGCTACCCACCTCAATTAATTGAGTGAATACCAACGACAGTGGAGCGGCTATTTTGTCCATGAGGCATTTATAAAATTCGGCCGAAAACCCGTCGGGTCCAGGGGCCTTAAGTCATTTAGACTGATGAATGGCTGATTTGATTTCGGCAGTAGTTATGGGAGAATTGAGCGCCTCCTTTTGAGGCCCAATAAGGCGGGGAAGGTTGATGGTAGCACAAAATTGAGCACAGGCTTCCTCAAGACCATCCCTCAGGTGGGTATAATTTCATATAATAATCACGAAATAGCCGCAAGATAGTCTGTGTGTTGGTTTCCACCTGCCCAGTATGATTCCGTACGCTGGAGACATACCGGTTACCATGAGAGGATCTAATCAAATGGGACATGGATTTGCCTGCTTTATTGCTGTATTGATACAGCTTGAACTGATAACAGAGCAAACCTTTCTTGGCCCGCTGATGGAGGACGGTGCTAGGCGCACACTGCACAGAGATATATCTGCTGTGAGCCCTGGGCATGTTGGACTGAAGCAGGTGGCCCTTAGTTTACGCAGTTCTGCACTAAGTGACAGGATTCGCTGATTTAAAACCTTCTTAGCACCTGCCAATTAGGCAATTATATCCCCCCTAAGAACCGCCTTAGCTGTATACCAAAAAAAGTATGGGTTGGTCGCGATGCTCTTGATTTAGAGTTTCCCACCAAGTACTGCTGGAAAGAGCTAAGTAATAAGGGAACTTCCAGATCCGAGCTGCAGGAAGAGTTTCATCGATCCACACCGGAGAGCGATCCGAAATTATTATATCTCCAACATTTGAGAAAACGCGTGGCTACTTACAAGGAGGAAGTGGTGTGGGTAAACTCCTTCTCCCCGGATGTATTTTCTAATAAAGTTGGGCCTTTCCCCATCTCTGCCTCAGTGCGGCGGTTTTGGGAGGAATCCAACTGCGGGTCCCGAATAGCAGTGAAGTCTCCTCCAAGGATCACTATCTCACCAATATAGGGAAGTAAATGCCTGGTAAATTACCTGGAAAAATCTAGGATGATATTGATTGGGGGCGTACACATTGCACAGCACCAGTGTTTTATTATATAACTCAGTCACCAATATAAGAAATCAGCCTTCTGGGTCCTTAATTTCTTTCAAAATCTTAATGGGAAGACGTTTATTAAAGAAAATGGCCACGCCAGCCGACCAAGTAGTGGCTGATGCAAACCGCACCTCCCCCACCCATGTCTTACTCAGTTTCACATGTTCAGAGTCAGAAAGGTGCGTCTCTTGTAGGGAGGCAATATCCGCCGACTTCCTTTGAGGGGTACTCAGCGCCTTTGAACGTTTGATCGGGGTACGGATCCCGCGCACATTCCGGGAGACTATGCGCGTGTGAGGGGTAGAGATCCTTCCCCCTTAAATAATGGCTCTGCTGATAGAACCTGGAGGCCTGGGGAAAGGCCTTCCCAGCCGAGCCCCCCCTCCAGAGACATAAGTGTGAGTGCTCGCTTGGGGTGCATCACCTATTATGAAGAAGTAAAAATATCACACCTGCACTTTTCCCCTTCTACCCCCCTCCCCTGTTCCATCTGTCCCCCGGTCCTTTCCCTCCCCGTGCCCAACCCCTAACCCCCTCTCTTCCCACAATACAAAGTACCTTCACTTCTCCCCACCCTTCCACCCCCACAGACAGATTCATCTTAGCGCCGGCCCTGTCACAAACCTGAAGTGCAATGGAAATCTCCCAACTTAGACTGGGAAAGCAGTAATAAACAGCGGAACTGGACTTAAAACTTACAGGAACTTCTAAATAAAAAGGATTAAGTCATCTTACACCACAGCTCTTAGGATACTTTCCCCCACAAAAACCCCAACCCAGTCTCCTCAGGAGTGAGCCCAAGTAAACAAAAAACCCCCCAATGATTCTCAGCATATAGGGGGTCAAACAGTCCCTCCCGAAGGGGGGACAACAGTCCCTCCTCGATCCTTATTCTCTGCTGCTGATCCAAGGCACGGGGATGATGTCAAAGGCCCCAAAAGCACTCGCAGTCATTTAGACAAGAGCTGAACCCTCGCTCTGCGCCAGACTGGAAGGTGGCACCCCAAACCCTACACAGGAAGGAATAAAGGGGAATAGGCCTCCGAACAAATAGTAGTACCAACAGGGGTACCGGCCTGTACTCCACTCTGCCTCAAGGTCTGCATCATGGCCCAGTCCCCTTCTCCAAAAACAGCAGCAGAGAGAAGGAAAACCTGTGTCCGGAGTGCATAGGCAGCTCGGATGAGAAATCTCTGCAGCAGAGTGTCCGTACCTGCCGCAAAGCGCCACCGCCGGCCTCGCGATGAACTAGAAGTGGTGATGAAAAGAAGAAAAAAAAACTTCCAGTGGGCCCGATAGTCCAGAAGCAATTCCTAAGGGGAAAAAAAAGGGTGCTTCTGCACATTCCAGATCCGAAGGAGCGTAGCGGGAACCCAAAAAAAACCCCCCAGTCCTAAGAAGAAAGGTAGGTCAGGCTCAACAGGCTGAGAGAGGGCGCGTCGAAGTAGAATGGCCTTCAACATCTCCCGCGGTGCCCTCCGCCCCTTCGTCGGCCATGTCCATGGCCCTCGGCGCTATGGTCAAGTAGTCTATGAGGGGGAAAGGGACAGGTAGCGGCGAGAAAGCAAAAAGGTTCATTGCCGGACTCAACGCCGACTCCCCGGCATTTAGCCTTCGTCATGCCGCTCAGAACAGCTCGATTTCAGGTTGGCTTACCAGATGAAATAGCACACTGCTTCTGCACATAAGCGTGCGCTTCCTGCGCCGTCTCTAGCTATTTAGTGCCTGCATCCGTGGTCACTCTTAGGCGATCTGGAAATATCGCGGCAGCTTTTACGCCCATGCCGATGAGTTGGGAGCAGTGAGGAGCCATTGCCTTGCGCACAGCCGAGACACCAGCTGAAAAGTCTTGAAAAACTAGCACGCGCTGATTCTTATGCTTAAGCTGGTGACCCGCCTGGATCGCTCGCAGAATCTCCATCGCAATTTTGCGATTACAGCTCGGGGCCGAGTCTGATTCTTCCTTCGCAGGCCCAAGCGGTGCGCCCTCTCAATTCTCAGGGGCCCAAAGGCTTCGGCAAGGCCGAGTTCGCCCCGGAGCCATGATTCCAAAAAGGTGGATAGATCTTGCTCTCTGATGCTTTCAGGCAATCCGATGAAACGGAGGTTGGATCTTCGGGAGCGATTTTCAAGATCCTCTGTGCGGGTTGTGTGTGTGGAAAGCAAAGCCTTGAGAGCTGTGATTTCCGCTTGGGCGGAGAGTAGGCCATCTTGCGTAACCAATATCCGTTGTTCCGCCTCAGTGAACCGAGTTTCATACCCGTTCAGAGTTGACGAAAGCTCAAATAGTTTTTCCGCAACTGCTATCAATTCAGGCCCCAATGCTTCACTAATGGCCATCTTAATGTTAGCAATGTCCGTCGGGGCATGCATCCCTCCAGGCAGTTCCATCGCGGGTGGGGAGGGCGGGTCTGGGCCGCGGTTTTTGTCTCGCTCTTTTTCTCTTTCTTTTCGCACCACTTGAGTCGGAATCGGTCTCAAAATAAAGGTAGTTAGTTATAAAAAGAAAGAAATTAGCCGGCGAATTCTGTCTCTCAGTGATAAAAGTCGTGGATGGGGTTAGATGTAGGGGGGTAGGCGCGGAGAGGGAAACCTACATCTGTTCCCCTCACTGCCTCACGTGATCTCTTTTGGAGGAGGTGGTGAAAGCAAAAACAGTGAAAGATTTCAGAGGGGCATGGGATAAACACTGAGAATCCCTAAAGGCTCGAGGATGGAAGTGAGGAAAAGGGTTCATGGGAGTCATTTTCTCGGTGCGGCAGTTACGAGCCTTAACCAATAAGTCTTGATGCTTTTCATGCAAATAAAACCCAGGTCTCCACTCCATCAGCAGGGAAAAGAGAAATGGGATTCAGACCACAAGCAACAAGGGCCCAGACTTTCACATTCTGGGGAACTGATAAGCACGGGGGTAACCTGCACGGAACAGCAGTTGCTACCCTTAACAGAAAGCATGGGGATTACTACCCTTAACCAATAAGTCTCCCTGCTTTTAACACAACTGCAACAATCGCTCTCTGCTTTGATAGTGAGGGGGGAGTGGCAGGAAAGAGGAATTGGATTCAGAGACAATCAACATGATCCCTGAGTTTTACAGTCTGGGACACTGATGCACAGACATAAGGGAAAAAATACAGGACAAGTCCATAAGCAAAGCAGATCAGGCAGCACTGTCTGAATTTTCAAGAAGGTTCATCACCCCGTAAAAATGGCGCTAGCACTACATTCTTTATGGGTTATCCTAAGGCTTGGGGATAACTGCAGGGAGCGGCAGTTACTACCCTTAAAAGAAACTGGGGGCTAAGCTGCATGGCGCAGCAAATAGTACCATAAGAAGCTTGCTGGGCAGACGGGATGGACCATTTGGTCCATTTCTACCGTCCTTACTGTGTGACTATGTATATTGTCACATTCAGAGCATTTATATGGTCTCTGTTTCACATGGCTCATTTCTTGCTGTTGTATGGGGCAGTTTCTCTAAATCAGTTTATTTTGCAATGATCTGGAAAGGAATCAACCTAATTCATAGCCAGGTTAGGTTAGAAATGATCTGTATCTCAAATGTACGAATAATACCCTTGTTAGTACTTGCATTGTGCCAAAGAGAGCCTCCTTCTGAAGGTCATCATGTGTATGTTATGCCCAGGCTTGTGGACCCGTGGCCGATGGGAGGATGGTAGACCTTTCAGAGGCTCCGTAGAGTCTCTTGTCGGGTGGTGAGGCTGAACGGAAGGCAGGACAGCTCCCCCTGCAGCGGGCAGCTCGGGAGGCCGTGCGGCAGCAACGGCCAGGATCGGAGCCCTTCCCCGGGGCTCCCGCGGCGCAGTAACGCCGCAGCTAAGGTAGGGGGCCGCGGTCGTGGGGTGCCACGACCGTGGAACACAACAGTACCTCCCTCTTTAGGGCGTCTCCCCGGAGGCCTGGGTTTAGCTGGATGGTCCTTGTGGAACTGCTCCAGCAAACTCCGGTCCAGGATATTAGCCAGTGGTTCCCAGGAGTTCTTCTCGGGACCAAAGCCTTCCCACGCTATCAGGTACTCCCATTTCTTCCTGTGTTTCCTTACATCTAGAACCTCTCGGACTTGATAGGTGAGGTCATCTTCAGAGGCCACAGGTTGCGGGGTCGGAGGCGTGCTGGAAGGCCAAGACAAAACCAGAGGCTTCAGTAGGAAGACGTGGAACGTGTTGTGAATCTTGAGGGATGGAGGGAGACGAAATGATACGAGACAGCACCCACTTGCCGGATGATGGGAAATGGTCTGATGAACCGCAGGGCCAGTCGTGCTGAGGGCAGCTTCACCCGGATGAACTGCGAGCTCAACCAAACCTTTTGGCCCGGCTTGAGAGGCGGGTACGGCCTTCTGTGCTGGTTTGCGTATCTCTTAGCTGCCTGACCAGCCTTGATCAGGGCGCGTTGCATGGAAATCATCGGCGGAGACGCAACCGTGATGGGAACAGGCAATGGCGGGCATTGGCTGCTTCCCATACACTATCTGAAACGGGGAGGATCCCGTAGCGGCTGAGATATGGGAATTCAGTGCAAATTCAGCCCAGGGTAACAGGCTGGCCCAGTTGTCTTGTTTTTCATTAACATACAGACGCAGAAATTGCTTTAGGGTCTGGTTCGTCCTCTCTGCGAGACCGTTGGATTGTGGATGATAAGCGGACGTGTAATCTAGGGTGACGTCGAACTTCTGGCAAAGGGTCTTCCAGAATTTAGCAGTAAATTGAGGCCCTCGATCGGACAGGATGCCCTTAGGCAGGTCATGAAGCCGGAAGATGTGCTGGACGAATAGCTGAGCCAGCTGTGGTGCGGACGGCAACCGTGGTAAAGGCACGAAATGCACCATCTTGCTAAAACGGTCGACAACCACCCATATTACTGTGTTGCCATTGGAGAGCGGCAGATCCAAATATACCACCACACATTGGTACAGAAGGTCGCGGAATATTTCATTCATGGTATTCTGGAAAACTGCGGGGGCATTGCAAAGCCTGAATGGCATCACCAAATACTCATAGTGGCCGTCCCGGGTATTGAAGGCCGTCTTCCACTCATCACCTTCCTTAATTCGAATGAGGTTGTAAGCCCCTTGAAGATGCAGTTTGGAAAAGATTCTTGCCCCTTGCAGGCGGTCAAAGAGTTCCGAGATGAGAGGCAAGGGGCAGCGATCCTTTACAGTTATAGCATTCAGGCCCCGGTAATCTATGTACCATCCTTTTTCTGACGAAGAAGAATCCAGCCCCTGCGGGGGACTTTAGACTTCCGGATGAAGCCCCTCTCCAGGTTTTCCTGGATATATTCCGCAGGCGAGAGGGCATAGGTGCGCCCACAAGGAGGCTCAGTGCCAGGAAGTAGATTGATGGCGCAATCGAAGGATCGATGAGGAGGCAGAATGTCGGCCTTTTGCTTCGGAAACACATCCGCATATGAAGCATAAGGCTCTGGCAAGCCTGGAAGACAGGTGGAGGCCGCAGAGTAGGAGACTGGGATTACAGGTTGGAGGCATCTACCATGACACGGTTCAGCTGTAAACTCTTCCAGTCGAACTGGGGACCGTGTTCTTGGAGCCACGGGAGGCCCAAGACTACCGGGTGCATCGAGTGCTCCAGGACGTGGAATAAGGCTCTTCCCGATGAAGGAGCCCTACCCTTAGCTGGGTAGGAACTGTCATGTGGGATCACGCGACCTGGGAGGGGTCTCCCTTGGATGGAGGAGATGACCAGAGGAGCAGGGATGCGAGCCAGTGGAAGTTTTAGGTGCTCCACCAATTTCTGCATTATGAAATTGCCGCCGGCGCCTGAGTCGACCAGGGCTAACGTGTGGAACTCACCCACGGGTGACATTAGCGCCACTGGAACCATTAGTGGAGGTGCAGACGAAGTTGAGCCTAGGACGAGACCTCCCCCTGGTCCTAGGCACGGGAGTTTTCCGACCTCGCAGGGCATGTGGTTATTTGGTGACCCGCTGCGCCGCAATAAAAACAGAGGTCCTTCTTTATTCGTCGATGGTGTTCGCGGGAGGATAACTTCCCACGTCCCACATACATGGGTTCATCGGGTAGTGAGCAGGGAGTTCCCAACCTACCCTTGGGTGAGGGTGAATGTCGGGAGCGTCTGGGCGGAGTTGCGGCCTTAGATGTTTTCTGGGTCTCTTGGTGACGCTCCTGGTGGCGCCGGTCTATGCGGCCTGCCAAGTCGATCAAGGACCTCTGTATCTCTCGCCACGCGAGCTCGTCCTTTATTCGGGGGCTCAGCCCCTGGTAGAAAATGGTGTGGAGGCAGTCGGAGCCCCAACCGAGCTCTGAGGAGAGGGCCCGAAAGTCGATGGCGTATTCCGCCAATGTCCTTGAGCCTTGACATAACTGCAGTAGTCTCGGCCCTGCCGAAACGTCTTGAGCTGGGTCCCCAAAGTTTATTCGAAACAACTCCCAAAACTCCCTGAGTTTCCTTAGAACGGGATAGTCCCATTCCCATAGGGGGGAAGCCCATTCTAGGGCCGTCCCTTCAAGAAGAGCCAGGATAAAGGTAGTCTTGGTGGCGTCATCTGGGAAGAGAGCGGCCTGCAGGCAGAAGTGCATATTGCACTGGTTCATAAAACCCCTGCAGGCCCGAGGTTCCCAGGAGAACCATGGGGGTGTGGGTATGCGAACTACTGGCCAACCACTAGAAGCCATAGGCAGGGAAGGCAGCGTAGGATTCATCGGACCTAACGCATCAAAACGCTGATTCAAACTCTGTACTAAGGAGACCAGGGCGCCCAGGGTTTTCTGCTGGTCCTACCAGGTGCTGGGCCATTCCTGGAATGGCCTTGCAGGCAGATGCCTCTGCCGGGTCCATGGACTTGGTAATCTGTTATGCACAGGCTTGTGGACCCTTGGCCGACGGGAGGATGGTATACCTTTCGGAGGCTCCGTAGAGTCTCTCGCCGGGTGGCAAGGCAGAACAGAAGGCAGGACCAGCTGACCCCTGACACAGGAGACTGAGGCAACCACAGAAGCGGATGAAGAGCAACTGAGTCTTCACCCCTGGAAGTCTGTGGTCCCCCCAGGAGGAGCCTGTAAGGACCCGGACCCAGACCGCTGGGACTTAGGTGGACCTTAGAGAGGTCAGGCGACGGTGCAAGGGCTGACTGGAGCTTCACCCTAGAAGCCCGCGGTCCCCCCAGGAGGAGCCCGTAGGGACCCGGGCCGCTGGGACTTAGGTGGGCCCTTGGAGACGGTAGTCGAGAAGGAGTCCTAGATTGGGTGCCAGAGGGTCGTAGCTCACCAGTCCAAAGTTGTATGCCAGAGAATCGCCACTTGCCAAGCCGAAGTCAGGAACCAGAGAATCACCGTGAGCCAAGCCGAAGTCAAGAACCAGAAACACCAAGACGAAGCAGGAACCAGGAATCAAGACACTGGAACTCCCCGAAGCAAGCAGACCTGATCAACGAAGGACGTTGCGAAGTCACACTGACAATGCTTGATGTTCATCCTACCAGGCCACGTCTCCGGCCATCGGAAGGAACCTGAAGTCCAGGACAGACGATCGAGGACAGGCCAAGTTGGAGCGGAACGGAAGCCCTGGGCAGATGGTCGAGGACAGCCGATTGACAGGAGTGAGGTCCTGAGGGCGAGCAGCTGAACAGGATCATTGAGCTTGCAGATGTTCTGGATCATTGTCCTGCAGATGTGAGAGCTTGAACCCCCAAGCTTGGAATCGAGTGTTCTGAAGTCCACGGGAGCGTGGGCTACCAACCACAAACATGGAATCAATTCTTGGAGGCGCAGAGAGTTGGACTCAATCCCACGATCTTCAGATCAAGGTGTCCTTCAACTTAGGCACTGCACCACATGCCAAGTCAAGGAATGAGCAGAGGAAGTCTTTTATACTTCCTCTGCTCCAGCTCATAAGGAACAGCTGAGCCTGGTTAAAGGGATCATGTCCCTTTAAGGCTAATGAAGAGGCGGCGGCCATCTTTGATTTTGTCCCACGGAGGAGAGACGCCGCAAGGGGGGAGCAGGACGGCTCCCCCTGCGCGGGCAGCTCGGGAGGCCGTGCGGGAGCAACGGCCAGGATCGGCGCAGGAACGCCACGGCTAAGGTAGGGGGCGCGGTTGTGGGGTGCCCCAACTACGGAACACAACAGTGTAATTTTCATAGGTAACATATCAGGGAGTGCTTGGAAATTCCTCTGAATCAGACTAATATGGATTCTTTTTTGCTTCCTTAGAGCAAATATGTCTGCAACATTTACCAAAATCATAACATTTAAACCATTTTGCAATGCTTATGGACTCTTTTGTGTTTATTAAGGTTAAGTATGTGAGTGAAAGATACCACAGTCAAAACATTTAAATGGTTTCTCACTTGAATGGTTGGTTTTTTGGTACTTAAGATGGTATATTTGAGTGAAGCATCTCATTCAGAACATTTCATGGTTTCTCACCTGTATGGATGGTTTTGTGGTTTTTAAGATGGCACAGTTGAGTGAAACATTTATCACATTCAGAACATTTAAATGGTTTCTCGCCTGTATGGACGGTTTCATGTCTTTTAAGAAGTAACATCTGTGAGAAACATCTATCACATTCTGAACATTTAAATGGTTTCTCACCAGTGTGCATTCTTTTGTGGTTTTTAAGAGTGGAGAGATGAGCAAAACATTTATCACATTCAGAACATTTAAATGGTTTCTCACCAGTGTGCATTCTTTTGTGGACATTGAGATTGGACATTTGTGCGAAACATTTATCACATTCAGAACATTTAAATTGTTTCTCACCAGTGTGCATTCTTTTGTGGTTTTTGAGATCTGACATTTGTGCGAAACATTTATCACATTCAGAACATTTAAACGGTTTCTCACGAGTATGGACGGTTTTGTGGCTTTTAAGAGTGGAGAGCTGAGCAAAACATTTTTCACATTCAGAACATTTAAATGGTTTCTCACCAGTGTGAATTCTTTTGTGGACATTGAGATTGGACATTAGCGCGAAACCTTTATCACATTCAGAACATTTAAATGGTTTCTCACCAGTGTGCATTGTTTTGTGGTTTTTAAGAGTGGAGATATGAGCAAAACATTTATCACATTCAGAACATTTAAAACGTTTCTCACCAGTGTGCATTCTTTTGTGGACATTGAGATTGGACATTAGCGCGAAACCTTTATCACATTCAGAACATTTAAATGGTTTCTCACCAGTGTGCATTCTTTTGTGGACATTGAGATGGGACATTTGTGCGAAACATTTATCACATTCAGAACATTTAAATTGTTTCTCACCAGTGTGCATTCTTTTGTGGTTTTTGAGATCTGACATTTGTGCGAAACATTTATCACATTCAGAACATTTAAATTGTTTCTCACCTGTATGGATGGTTGTGTGGTTTTTAAGACTGGATTTTTTAGCAAAACATTTATTACATTCAGAACATTTAAATGGTTTCTCACCTGTATGGATGGTTGTGTGGTTTTTATGACTAGATTGTTTAGCAAAACATTTATTACATTCAGAACATTTACATGGTTTGGTACCTGTGTGAATATTTGTGTGTTTTCCTAAACTACATTTCTGACATAAATCTTTATCACATTCAGCCCATATGAATGACTTCTCTCTCTTGGGATTTCTCTGATGAACTTTACATTTTTCACATTGAGAACACTTACAAGGTTGGTCTTGTCTGTGAATTTTTTTGTGTTCTCTCAGGTTTGATTTCTCAGTAAACCTCTCCTCACATTCAGGGCACTGAAATGGTCTTTCTCCAGAGTGAATTCTTACATGTGCTTCCATCTCAGCTTGGAAGAAAAAGCATTGTTCACACTGAGTGCATTTTAATGGTTTCTTTTGTAGGTGATCTTTTGCATGTGTTGTAAGTTTTGTATTCATAGGGGTCCTTACCTCTTCTTCAGAACCTGTAAATGTTGTTTTTTCCTTTTTCTGATATTGTTGGATAAATGTGTGACTTGTCCTCTCAGGAAACTTGTTCCCACATTCAAAAATTTCTTGCTGTTTAACAGATTGTGAGTTTGTGGTGAAGTTTTCTGAAGTGTCAGCACTTTGAAATGGAGTCTCTCCTTCACTGAGTCTCTGAGTTTCTACAAGACTGGGGCAGAGGTTGAAATTTCTTCCTCGTTCAGAACATGCATATGGACTCGCTCCTTTCTGGACTACTTCTTTCCCCCTGGGTGATGTTACTCTACTGATACCTCCTGGAAACTCAGCTGAAGGTGCTAGGCTGTCTCTGGAGGGGTCTCTCTCTTTCCATTCCTCCGTCTGCTGCCCATCACACATTCTCTGCCTCTCACTGTTATTACTGAGTCCATCTTCTGGTGGATAAAAGCAAGAGTATGATTACTAAATTTACAAAAATGGAGGGAGACGTATTTGAACTAGCTGGAGACATATTTGAACTAGCTGGAAAAGTACGTAACCTTAGAATAATAATGGACCCTGAAATCAATCTAAAACAGTACATATCACTAAAAGTAAAGGAAGGATACGCAAAACTCATGGTACTCAGAAAACTAAAACCACTACTAACTCAAAATGATTTCCGAACAACTCTACAGGCACTAATTTTCTCCAGCACGGATTACTGTAATGCCCTGCTGCTAGGACTACCAAATACTACGTTAAGACCACTTCAAATACTTCAGAACACAGCAGCTAGAATACTAACCGGAAAAAGGAGGAGGGACCACGAAACCCTAACAGAACTACATTGGTTACCGATTGAACACAGAATTAAATACAAAACCCTATGTACCATCCATAAACTAATTCATGATGAGAAATCAGACTGGCTAAACACAGCATTATGGGTACACGTCCCACACAGAAATCTTCGATCAGCAAATAAAGCACTCCTAACCATCCCTTCAGTTAAAACAGCAAGACTAACCCAAGTGAGGGAAAGGGCCTTATCATTAGCAGGACCCACAATTTGGAACACAATGCCTCCAGAGATCAGATTACAAAGTGATCTCAAGGCATTTAAGAAAAGTTTTAAAACGTGGCTTTTTAAACAGGCATTTTACAAGGAGACGGGAGAATACAAATTATTCAGGAATAAGCAGATAAGCACCGACACACAGTACTTAGGACAACACAGTAGAGTAGTCTATGAACCCCACATCACATCTAGCACATTGATAACACTATGTATGATAAATTTACCCGTAAAAGTACTTTCAGTAAACTCGGTCATGACCCACTTCTCTAAAAATTATTTTGTCTAATGATATATTGTAACCGAACCTTTGATGGCACCTGTTAGAATGTACTATAGTACACTTTTACCTACATTAAATATGTGCCTACATGTAAACCATTGCGATGGTATATAACTTAGCGATGGTATAGAAAAGATTTAAAATAAATAAGTAAATAAAATACTGGGAGATAGCTCCATCTAATCACTGAACGTCATTAGGGTGACTATGGATCCCTATCATATATAATAGAGCCTGGTGCTGCTTGCAGACAGGTACAGGTGGGCAGCAGCACATGAACAGAGGGGAACAGACCACGTCTCATCTCATCCTGCTGGTTCTGTGCCTCTCATCCTCACCTCAGTCTCTGCACTGATTGCAGTCACTCACCAAAAACTCTGCCACGCCCTGCTGGAGACCTGGGATTCAGAACCCGGGTCCTGAACCTCAGATCTCTCAGCTTAAAGTAACTGAATTCTAATGACTTAGTAATGAGAATTTAACTGAGAGCCAACATTAAAATTCACCTTCTATGTGGAACGTTTGAAATTCTCATAAGCCAAAGACTGAGTGTCAATTCCCATTGAATGACCAAACTAAAAAGGTGAATAAAGATTCAATCACAAATCTTACACAATTTACTGCAGTTTTTAGCGACCATCACAACAGGCTCTGCCAGTCAATAGACCTTCATCTGCCTTATATTTAATCAGTGGTCGCAGTGACAATGCAAACTTTTTATATTTTTATCTTAAAATGCAAATAAGACACATCTGCTTGTCTCTTTTCTTCTTAAATATCACAAAAAAATCCAGACACAGGCTGTGTTTCGAAGCGGAGTCTGCATGGGGGGAAAATCACACAGGAAATCTCATAAGCGGTGATCCACGTCCTCATTCCTCCTTACATTCAGCTGCATTGGCTCTGCCGGCATTTTAAACTCTCGGTGCCAATTTTTAACTTATTGCAAATAGAGGAAGTTACAAAGAGGCCACTGCTTAAATATAAGGCAGATGAAGGTCTATTGACTGGCAGAGCCTATTGTGATGGTCGCTAAAAACTGCAATAATTTGTGTAAGATTTGTGATTGAATCTTTATTCCCCTTTTTACTTAGGTCAGTGAGAAATACTCCACAGCACCCAGGAAGAAAGAGAGAAATGATGGCAGAAAAGGACCAAATGCTCCACCCAGTCTGCCCAGCAAGCTTACGCCAGTATCTGCCGCACCGTGCAGGTTACCCCCATGCTTATCAGTTTCCCAGACTGTAAATGTCAGGGCCCTCGGATGCTGTTTGAATCGAATTTCCTTTAACCAGTGCCGTTGAAGCAGAGAGCAAGGATGGAGCTGCATTAACAGTGTCAAGGCTTAATTGTTAAGGGTAGCAACTGCCGCACCAGCAAGTTACCCCCAGTTACCCCCATGCGCTCTTTTCCTCACTTCCATCCTCGAGCCTTTAGGGACCCGCAGTGCTTATCCCTTGCCCCTCTGACATCTTTCACTGTTTCTGTCTTCACCACCTCCTCCGGAAGGGCCTTCCAGGCCTCCACCAGCCTCTCCATGAAGAAATATTTCCTGACGTTGGCTCTGAGTCGTCCTCCCTGGAGATTCACTACCTGACCCCTAGTTCTACTGATTTCTTTCCAAAGTGAAAGGTTTGTCGTTGATTGTGCATCGTTCAAACCTCTCAGGTATCTGAAGCTCTGTATCCTATCCCCCTGCTCCTCCAGGTTTATACATATTTAGGTCCCTCAGCCTCTCCTCATAGGTCTTCTCATACAGACGGGCTCCAGAACTGAGCACAGTACTCCAGGTGAGGCCTCACCAAGGCCCTGTACAAGGGGACTATCACCTCCTTTTTCTTACTCGATATTCCTCTCTCTGGGCAGCCCAGCAGCCCTCTGGCTTTACCTATCGCCTCGTCACATTGCCTCGCCGCCTTCACATCACCAGACACAATCTCCCCAAGATCCCTTTCTTGCTCCATGCACAACAGGCTTTCACCCCCATCACATCTTTTGGATTTCCACACTCCAGATTCATGGCTCTGCACTGCTTGGCTGCCTTATCTTCGACCACCGTTCAGGCTTCCTTAAATCCCGTCTCTTTCTCTCTACCTCCTTCCGGCGTGTCCACTCTGTTGCAGATCTTAGTATCATCCGCAAACAGACAGAACTTACCTTCTCTCCCGTCCGCAATGTCGCTCACAAAGATACTGAACAGAATCTGTCCCACAACCCATCCCTGGGGCAGGCCCCTTAACACCGCTCTCTCATCAGAGCAGCTTCCATTTACCATCACCCACTGCCTCCTGTCCCTCAACCAGTTTGTAATCCACGTCACCACCTTGGCGCTCACTCCCAAGCTTCTCATTTTGTTCACGAGTCTCCTATGCGGGAGCGCATCGAAAGCTTTAAAGTGTTGTGTTAGGAAGGAATATTTTGCTCACCGCTCTTGGTCTCCGTCTCCTCCCCGCCCATTCTCAGGATCTCTGCTGTAGGGTCAGGACTGGGACCTTGGCTGCCTGCTAGAGAATGAGATTGTGCCTTCAGCTTTTAAACAGTCTGGGATATTGACCTAAGAAAGGCAAAACCTGAACTGCCAATCGGTTTTCTCAGCATTAAGTGCACTTACGTGGGTAAATGGCTTTAGGAAATTCCTAGGACGCTCTGTTACATTTGCACGCGTAACTCCTTTCATAATTCTCCTGCTGGGGTCCCACAATCTCACGAGGATGGAAACCGTTTCCTGTGCAATCCCCCTCCCTCCCTCCTGCTGCTCCCCCTGCCTTCCTCCCTCTTACTGTTCCCAGGAGGGGGGGTTTCCTGCTGCCACTGGGAGCCCTCCACACAAGAAAGGTCAGAGGTCAGGGACATGATTTAACGCCTCCTCCTCGCTGTGTCTGGCCCCCGAGGAGGCCTCGTGTCTCAGCAATGTTTGGATCGGCCCAGCAGTACCTTTAATCCAAGCTGCATCGCCTGCTTCATGCAGCTCCTCACAGGCGCCTGGGATGCTCAGGTTCCCTCTGTCCTCAGATCTCGGGGGCTCAGTCCCACGTCCTTCTTGCTTAAATCGGATTAAAATGTCAGGGGTGACACTGGGGGAGCCTGTTATGGGAAAAGATGGTTACAATATGTAGAAACGTTACCCCAGAGCCTGTATTATCAGTGCAAGTGAGCTCAGGATTAAGCTGTGTCCATAGACACTGCCACCAGTGCAGCGCTAAGAAAGGAGGGTGCTGCTGGGCTGATCATCATCAGAAATCCCTTCAAAGAGAATCCTGATCATTTTAACACCGAGGTGGGTGACTTTATTCCTCAGGATCTATAAAATAATCTGCTGTTGTTACTGCTATTGCAAAAACATGCTGAACATTTCTACCTCAAAGAGTATTTTTGATAAAACCAGATGTTTTTTCATCCAGCTGCCAGATTTCAGAAATCTGACTCTCCCTGGCTCCTCCGCTTCATTATAATTATACGATGCAGGGCGGGAGATGTCACTAGAAGGCACCAAAGCCAAGGAATTCTTAGACAGGAGGGCGAGGGAAGGTGGAAAGGAGACTCCTGGAGAAGAGGACAGGATATGAAGATGACGGAGGAATGGGCAGAGGAAACGTGAGAGAATATTTCTTTACTGACAGGGGGGTGGATGCCTGGAGTCCCCTCCTGACAGAGGCAGCAGCAGCTTGCAACCAATCAGCAAATTTACACAGATTTAGGACGGACACAGAGGGCGGTGGTAAAGGCAGGTGGGGAGCAACGGGTACAAGAAACGAGGGAGGGGCCTGTGTGTTAGCTCAGTCGTATGGAAATCCAGAGGGAAGAGGAGGGGAGAATACAAGGCGAGGGCAGGGAGTGATACTTGCCTATCACAGGAGGGTGAATCCCTTCAGTCGTCTCTGATTCAGGAGGATCCAGGAAGGGCAGATCTGCCTCTTGTTTGACGCTCAATGAGAACACAGACGTTACAATCGGAAGGCCTGGGATGAGAAAACAAACGAGTCTAGGAGGGGTCACCCAGGACCTGCTAATATTATATTAGGAAATGGATTGGAAGTCTCCAAATGTTTGATGTTAATGCCCCATCTCCTGTGATCTGAAAATGCAGAGCCCTTTAAATCCAGAACATTTACTTACTGATGCTGGGGTCCTTCATGGTTTCTTTCCCCTCCAGCTCCCAGTGCTGAGGGAAATATTTCTCATCTTCCTTCTTAATCTTGAATACAACATCAGGATTAAGAATTGAATAACCTGTCAATAAAGATAAGAACATTACTTATAAATTGTACTTCAACATATATCTCTTACCATTATGTCACCTACTGGCTGGTCTGGGCATCACACATTATATATACGCTGACGATATCCAATTAATACTACCCATTGACGACACAATCGAAAAAACATTAAAAATAGCAAATATGTATCTAGATATCATCAAACAACTACTAAACTAAATGGAGCTAGTAATTAATATTGAGAAAACAGAATTTATACATTTAGAACGAAAAAACAAGGAGATCGTTCAAAACCCAAATTTACTCAATAACAACCAAAAAATAGATATAGCAGACAAAGTACGGAACCTAGGTGTAATAATTGACACGGAACTAAGCTTAAAACAACACATATCTTTAAAAGTAAGGGAAGGATACGCTAAACTCATGGTGCTTAGAAGACTTAAACCTCTTCTAACAACCGCCAACTTCCGATCAGTACTACAAGCGCTGATTTTTGCAAGTACTGATTACTGTAACGCCCTCCTGCTAGGCCTACCATACACTTCGCTAAGATCACTCCAGATATTACAAAACACAGCTGCTAGAATCTTACCCGACAAAAGCAAAAGAGATCACATCACAGAAACCCTGGCAGAATTACACTGGCTACCCATTGAACAAAGAATTCAGTACAAAACACTCTGCACCATACACAAATTAATACATAATGAAAAAGCAGACTGGCTGAACACAGCCCTTCACGTACACGTCCCAAATAGAAACATGAGATCAGCCAGCAAAGCACTTCTCACTATTCCATCAATCAAAGCAGCAAGACTAACCCAAGTGAGAGAGAGAGCACTATCCTTAGCGGTACCCATACTATGGAGGGCCATGCCCACGGAGTTAAGACCTCAAAGTAACAACAAAACCTTTAGAAAAAAGTTTAAAACCTGGCTCTTTAAACGAGCTTATCAAAAGGAGAAAGAAGAATAGTACCCAGGGGCAAGCAGCTTCAAACAAACAAACAACTGAACATCAAACACATAACCAAAATCAATGTGTGTCTAATTTTTAGTTAGCTTAAGTTTAGCAATAAAGGCTAATCTCGTATCCTAAACTGATACAATGAGAATTGGACCTGATTCATTACACTTACCAATTATTATTATTTACAAACTATGTTACCGACCCTTAATGGCACCCATGTAACTTAAGATACTTTAGCCTCATTTTTTATGTGCCTTGATGTAAACCGTTGTGACGGTCCCCACCAAACGACGGTATAGAAAAATGTTAAAATAAATAAATAAAATAAATACTTGTGCAGGCCTTGGAGTTTTATCTGTTCACTGTTCTGATGCAGACGTGTGTGTGTGTGTGTGTGTGTGTGTGTGTGTCTGTGTCTGTCTGTCTGTGTGTGTGTGTGTGTGTCTGGGTGTGTGTCTGTCTATGTGTGTCTGTCTATGTGTGTGTGTGTGTGTGTGTGTGTGTCTGAGTGTGTGGCTGTCTGTCTGTCTATGTGTGTGTGTGTCTGGGTGTGTGTCTGTCTATGTGTGTCTGTGTGTGTCTGTCTGTCTATGTGTGTGTCTGAGTGTGTGGCTGTCTGTCTGTCTATGTGTGTGTGTGTGTGTGTGTCTGGGTGTGTCTATGTGTGTCTCTGGGTGTGTGTGTGTCTGGGTGTGTGTGTGTCTGTCTGTCTATGTGTGTGTGTGTGTGTGTGTGTGTGTATGTGTGTCTCTGTATGTGTGTGTCTGTGTCTGTCTGTCTGTCTATGTGTGTCTCTGGGTGGGTGTGTGTCTGTCTGTCTGTCTATATGTGTGTGTGTGTGTGTGTGTCTGTGTCTGTCTGTCTGTCTATGTGTGTCTCTGGGTGGGTGTGTGTCTGTCTGTCTGTCTATGTGTGTGTGTCTGAGTGTGTGCCCGCGCTCGCATCTTTGGGTATTTGTGTGACAGAGCTTGGTGAGAAGAGACACTTGCAGGCTAGCACGTGATTAAGGTTAAACCTTGGAGGGTTTCTGGTGCAGTCATTTCTATTCCTGACCCTCCTAGCTGGAGGCATTGCAGGTGCCAGTGCTCTCTGCCAGCCTGTGCCCTCCTGGAGAAGGGCTGCCCAGCTTCATATCAGGAGTGTCTGAGAAACAGTTTTCTTTGTATCCCAGGACTTGGGGTTTCCTATCTAGATGCCAGTGAGAGGGAGAGAGAGGATATTTGATCTGTGAAATATATAAAATGGTGCCAAAAAAAAATATATAGAATATTTGAATTTTCTTTTCTTCATTGTTTACAAAGCATATTTTAATAGAAAGTCATTGTTACTACAATCTATGATATATAAACATCCCCACAAGCCCGAGTGCTACCCCAGCCACACACACAGACACCGCCCACTGAAAACGTCACTAATCTCAACGAGGACCCGAGTTTTGATGAGTGCAGTTAGTCTTCTGCAGGGGATAAGTCCAAGCCATTAAAAACACGATGCACTCTGCCCAAAGTACAATTTCACCCCCATACAGTAATCATTGCCCAAACTCACATAAGATGCATTTAAATGTATTATTTCACAATATTTAATATGCTCCGCTCGATGTCTTGGTTTGGGCCCACTGGTTCCCATGAGATGAACCTCTGTCCCTCCTGTGTCAATACTTTAGAGACGCTGCCAGCTCTCCTAAAAGTCACCCGAGAAATCACAAAGAACCTTTGTTCTTCTACCCTGTGCTCCTTTTAACCTCCAATGACCTCCCAGCGGAGCCCCCTCCTTCCCCGTACAATCCTGGTTCTGACCCAATATATACCCGACTACTACAAGGGCACAAAGATCGCATACATCGCTTGGGATGACCGACAATCCTATCCTGCCGGAAGTCCACATTCTCGCCATTGAGTTTCTACAAAAAAAGTGCGTTGAGTTCAAAAACACAAGAGCATGCTGAACGGGACCCACACCGAACTTGTCCAGTTTGTCTCCATGGTACTTAAATCTGATACTGGAAGACGTGAAGAAGTTACACGGTCTCACACTAACGATTCTCTCTCATCGCAAACACCGGTAATTCCTTAAACATAAGGCTCATGGCTTCAAACAGACCAATGGCGGGGTCAGCAATCGCCTGGACTTTGCTTGAAGGAGTAGCGCGAACAAACCTAGAAACCTGCGCCTTAACGGACAGTATGAATAGATTAGCAAGATTCGCGTAAAGCACCTCTTTTATACGTTCCTTAAAGCAAGGCCTCACGTAACCTCCAATCTGAAACCTTTGCAGGAGATCTAAACATCGGAGCACACAAAGAACCCCGACTTTCGTAAACCCACAAATCCAAAAATGCTCTATGTTCCTGATGGCACTGTTAGCTAAACTGAAGATCTGGATCTAGAGTATTAATCCACTGTACAAACTCTTGTAATGAATCCAATGGACCAAGCCCAATGCACAGGGCATCATCAATTCACCTTTTCCAAGGGATTATATATTTCCAAAACTCAGACCCATAAATATGTTGACGTTCGCATTGGTCAATGTACAGAAGGGCAACCGAAGGGGCCATAGAAGACCCCCATTAGTTTGCCTTTAAATCTGATGATAGATTATATCTTCAAATAAAAAGAAACTTTTCCTTAGCACAAAACTAGAGTCCTAGTTGGAATTAGGAAAGTATTTAGTTGGGGTGTGCGGGTGGATTGGGGAGCACTCATACTTTGGGGGATGATTATATATTTTGTATTGTATTTACAAAATATATTTTAATAGAAAACCATTAACAATGAATAAATAAAATCTAAATATTTTGTATATTTCATGCAATTGCATTGGTGCCTTCAATGTAACAATACCGTGGTGATATCTGATCTGTGACATATGGTTACCACAGTGAGGAAGTGCTAGAATAAACTCTGAATACTGACCGTCAGCAGGGAAAATCTTTATTAGTAAGATATCTTACGGAGCAATGCAGAACAGCCTAGCATGGTAAGGTAAGGGTGGAGCTCGCTCATCTGAAGCTGTGCAATAGGTTGTACACATTACCTCCTGCAGACCTGCACACCAATGGGTTAGTTTCTATATTTGCATAATATGGTTAGTACTATTCTCTTATCTCACATATGCCAATAATACCACATTCTTGTAAGCTGAGCCCAGAAGGTAGGAGCAAAATTTAATGTGAGGTTTGACATATTTCAATATCCTAACAGCCTTGGCTATTTCCAGAAGTCTGACCAGTTCCATCTTCTTGTGCTGCTATTACCTTTCTGCTTCTTCATGACCTCCAACTGTTCTGTCTCCACAGAGAACCCCTTATAGCATCCTTACACTAGTGCAGAGCTAACGTATGAGCTCCTTGCACAGAAGCTGGAATCAGAAGAGTAAATCCTGCCTCCTGTTCCTCTGTGCCAGCTTTAGTTGTAGAGAAAGGAGAGACAGACTCCATCTGGTCTACTTTAACCTATGAAAGATTTATCTTCCAGCACAGAGCAGCATCTCGTGCCGGGCCTGCAGCATAGGTGTCTCTCACTGGGCCCTGGGGAGCCACAGCAGCTCCTGTTGGACTTGGCATGAGATCAGGAGCCAGACTGTATATTATATGTGCCCAAGGGACCTGGCACCTGGGATTATTCCAGCCCTGATAAAGTGGCAGCAGCCATCCTGCAGTGTGTGTATGGGTGAGAGATGATAGAAAAGGCAGACTTACCCCGGGACATGAGGACGCCATGAATCTCTTTGATGACCTTCTTGTACAGCTCCTTCTGCCATTCTCCCAGAATGTCCCACTCCACTTCCCAGAAATAAGCAGCGACGTCCCTGAACGTGACCGATGCCTGGAACAGCAAACAGGACCCCCTCAGGTATTTTAAAAAGCCATTTATGTGCATAAAGTGCCCTTACAGGTGAGGATCCTACGGGCAATGCAATGGCATATATAGCAGCAATTTTTAAATCCACTTGCCAAGTACATTTACAGGTGGAAAACCCTATATTAAGTGTATAAATGGTTTTTAAAATCCGGCCCTTAAATATTCCTTGTGTTGCACAGCCTGCCTGACCCCCAGACAAACACTGGAAATCAATTTATAATCTCACGCTCCTCACGGCCATCACAAGCTGACACGGACTCAAAGTCTCCATCTGCATCTTAGAAACAGGGACAGAATGGAAATCCTATGGGGGTCAGCAACTCAGCGAGACTTGATAACCCCCCCTCACCCCCCTCACCCCAGGCGTTATCACAGGATAAAGAGCCTAAGAGCCAGGCCAGACTCCACGCTGACCATGGGAAAGCCAAATAGCAACACTGACTCCGCAGGCTGAAACAACTACGCCCCTCTCTACAGCCAGGCGACCTCAAACCAGACCTGCAGGCAGCGGCACTCATACACCCAGACTATTGCATGGCCCTCTGCAGTGGCCTTCCTAAAAAGATAAACTGCAGACATCCAAAACGGGGCCCGCCAGAACTATCACAAGCGGCAGGAAAGGGGAACAGGTCTTCTGCTCCCTAGGCATCAGATTCAAGCTTCTGAGCCTCTCCTTCAGGGTCAGGAGGAGAACGCTGACCCCCACCTACCTGAGAAGGTAAAAGAACAATCACCCACACAATAAATCCCCTCTCATGCCAAAAACAACTGCTCCTCACCCTAACACTCTCAGAGCACAAAAATAACCAGAACCTTGGCAGGAGCAGCACCAGAACCATGAAACCCAAATCCCACCCGCTACCTGCAAGGAATCGCTGGCTGCATCCATTTCTGACACCAACTAAAAGCAAGAGAGTTCACGCAGCGAGCGAACACCCGGAGAGTGGTGCATCACCCCCATCAAACATAACCCCACACCTGTCCACACACGCCAGGGCTTACACACCAGCAATGCTCTAAATCAGACCTAACCGGTCCCCATGCTTGCTGGATGTACATAAATTACTGAATTAACTGACTGTAACTCTGACCCTGCACGCAGAACACAAACCATTACTGAATTAACTGAATACGTTGTTCTTTGTGAGTCCTAACCCCCATCTGTCCCATGCACACCCTTAGCAACACTCCCCAGTGCTTCCTAACCCCTACTATAACGCTCTGATCTGAGTTACCCACCTTGAAGGGCTCACCAGGCATGGAAGAGGGAGAAAAAGTCCCGAGTACAATTAAGGATAAATGTGCACCAGAGAGAGGAGGGGATGATGGTGACAGGGGAGGGAAGGAATAGAGGTGTGGAGGGAGGGGCTGGCGCCTGAAAGAGGAGAGTGCAGGGATCAGACCTGTGGAAGGGGGAAGAAAGAAACAGTGTGAGTGTGTGCACATGTGTGTGAGAGCATGTGCATGTGTGAGAGGGAGTTCATGTGTGTGCATGGGAGAGGCTGCGTGCCCTCCCCAACATCCCCCACCCTGCCAATCTCTGCTGATCTCGGGGTGAGCAGAGCTCAAACCTTCCCAGGGCTGGAAAGATCTCTGCCCTGTGCTGGCAGGAGGGGAGGCTGGAAGAGCTGCACAGGGAAAAGGTTTCCTTTACATGCACAAGAGGACAGAGAAGGATTTCTTACCGGATCGGACACCAGGGCACACATTGCCCTCCTCTTTTCCCTCTCAGTCCTGCAGGTGCTGGGGGGGATTCAGAGGGGGCAGGGCTGATTCCTGGGGGCTCAGATAAAGCCCCTGCTCTCCCCCTCTGCAGGGATTTCCGGTCCTGGGGAGGCAGAAAGTTTCTGCTTTTACTCTGAGTCTTTCCTGCTCTCTGCAGGCAGAGAAAGAAAGCAGGAGCATGCGCAGAGCTCCCCGGCAGAGGTCAGGCAGGAGGGAGGGGGGATGCTCACTCCTTAAGGTGGATCCGGGGAGAGAATCAGCTTCAGAGGGGGGGAGGCAGGAGCAGCAAGTCAGGGAACTGCTTTATTCCTTAAGGTGGATCCGGGGAGAGAAACAGCTGCAGAGGGGGGAGTGGGAGACAGGAGCAGCAAGTCAGGGAACTGCTTTATTCCTTAAGGTGGTCCGGGGAGAGAAACAGCTGCAGAGGGGGGAGTGGGAGACAGGAGCAGCAAGTCAGGGAACTGCTTTATTCCTTAAGGTGGATCCGGGGAGAGAATCAGCTGCAGAGGGTGGAGTGGGAGGCAGGAGCAGCAAGTCAGGGAACTGCTTTATTCCTTAAGGTGGATCCGGGGAGAGAATCAGCTGCAGAGGGTGGAGTGGGAGGCAGGAGCAGCAAGTCAGGGAACTGCTTTATTCCTTAAGGTGGTCCGGGGAGAGAAACAGCTGCAGAGGGGGGAGTGGGAGGCAGGAGCAGCAAGTCAGGGAACTGCTTTATTCCTTAAGGTGGATCCGGGGAGAGAAACAGCTGCAGAGGGGGGAGTGGGAGACAGGAGCAGCAAGTCAGGGAACTGCTTTATTCCTTTTGTATCTATGAACCTGTGATTTTCTGCTTGGGAAATCCTTCTTCTCCCCACACTCAGCTCATCCCCACCACATTATTTCCCCTTCTCTCTCTCCCCCCTGGCATTTCTCCTGGCCCCTTCAGATTGCAGGCCAGAGCCAGTCTCATGCCCGGGCCACCTAGGACTCTCCGCTTCCTGCTTGCCCTCTGACAGTGACCAATCCAGGTCACAAGTACCTACATGTAATAAAAGCGCTATCTGATGGGAGGAGCAATCAGATAGGAGTTGTTTATTTATTTATTTATTTATTTATTTATTTATTTAAAGAATTTTTATATACCGGGGCACGTAGCAAAACATCACCTCGGTTCACAGTGTAACATAACATAGCAAATAGCTTTACAATGAATATAAATAACGGTTCACAATATAAAATGATATAGTAGCAGGCTTTACAAAAGATTATTATCTGCTTGTAAACTATATACAAGAGACTGAAAAATTAACTATATACAAGGGAGTTAGCCATACGATGTGTTCTCCGTGAGTAGTTAGCAAGCTGTAGTATTTAGGAGAGTTGTGGGTGGATCCTTGGACCAGTGGCAGATGACCTCGCCCCCGGGGAGAAGATCCCGAGAGGGACCACCAGTCAGGCTCAGAGTGTGGAGACAGACAAGCACTAGTTCTTTTATTAAACAGTATAGTGAACCACCAGAGGAGGCAGTAGTGAGCTGGAAGTGCCCGACTTCGCTGTAATCCCTCAGGTACTGGAACAGCGATCCCTGGATGCTGAGCTGTAGAGAAACTGAATATAGTGAGTAGGCAGAGTTCATGTACCGAACCAGATGGTAAGACTCACACAATGTCTCATAGAAGCCCAGGAGCTGGAATGAAGTAGGCCCTCGAGGAGCGAGTACCTGGCTCCAGGGAAACGTCTGACAGAGCGATGGTAACTCACTGATGTAGTAGGCATTCCTTATCCTTGCTAACTCGATGTGTTAGCAAATTCTAAGACCTTAAATATCCGTCGCGGGTGACGTCATCTTCGGGGGACGCCCCCGAGGTTCGCGACATCGCCGGTACTTCAGTCGGGGGCCGCGCACGCGTGCCCCTAGGCCTCCAGGAAACATGGCGGTTAGCAGCATGGAGCCGGTCCAGTGACGCCGGAGGACCTCGGCAGAGGAATGCCGCGGCAGCCAATCTTCGTACGGGCAAAGAGGGAGGCGCCAAAGAGGTGAGGGGGACGGAGAGAGGGCGTCGGGAACCGACAGACACATCACTACATAAGAACATAAGATCTGCCATGCTGGGTGAGGCTAAAGGTCCATTGGGCCCAGGTTCCTGTCCCTGACAAGTGACCAATCCAGGTCACAAGTACCTACATAAGAGCTGCCAGGCTGGGTGAGGGCATAGGTCCAGCGAGCCCAGGTTCCAAACCAAAATGACAATCATTAAAATATAATCTGTATATTTTGGCAGAGAATTTAAGCCATGAGATACCACAAGTTTTATTTATTTATTTGTTTGTTTGTTTGTTTTTATATACCGAAGTATTAGTGTTGGCCTTCACTCCGGTTTACATTTGAGCAACATTATACATGAGAACTCAAGAACAATATACATGAGAACTCAAGAACAGTATTATACATAAGAACTCAAGAACATTATACATAAGAACTCAGGAATATTATAGATGAGAACTCAAGGACAGTATTATACATAAGAACTCAAGGAACATAATATATAACAATTATGTGAGGAATGTGGTAACTGAGAATATAAGAATCCAGGGGTAACTGTGACAAGAGATAATAACTTAACAGGAAATTACGGAATAACAAAGGGATAAAACTGATATAGTTGTTCTGGCAAGGTGATCGAGGTGACTAGTGTCGCGAGACTGGAGAGGGGGCAGAGTTGGGAAAGTAGTGTGGATAGAAGGGACATCAGGGGGGTTAGATAAGGGGAAGAAGGGGGTTTGTGCTGTGCAGTGATAGTTTTAGCCTATCCCATCCTTGAAGGCTTGTTTGAAAAGCCATGTTTTGAGCAGTTTTTTGAAAGATATGGTATTTCTTTCAGATCTTAGGTGTGTTGGAAGGGAGTTCCATAGGTGTGGACCAGCTATTGAGAATGCTCTTTTCCTGGTTGTGGTGAGTTTAGTGGCGGTTGCCGATGGGATTTTCAAGATCAATCTTTGTTTGTTGATCTGGTGGTACGTTGAGAGTGTTGTCTTTGAATTAGGGTGTTATGCTGTCATCGTCATTGTGGTGAGTTGAATTGTGTATGATTGCTAGAGTTTTGTATTCGATTCTTTGTTCTATCGGGAGCCAGTGTAGCTCTTTTAGGATAGGGGTGATGTGATCTGATCTTTTGTGACCTGTGAGAATTCGGGCTGGTGGCATTTTGTAATATTTGAAGAGGGTGTAGAGTTGATTTGGGGAAGTCCTAACATGAGCGAATTGCAGTAGTCTAGCTTGAGAAAATCAGGGCTTGAAGGATGGTTCGGAAGTCTGAGTGGTTTAGCAGTGGTTTTAGGTGCTTGAGAATTGATAGTTTGTGGAAACCTTCTCTTATTTTTAAGGAGATGTGCTTTTTAAGGTTGAGCTGTGGGTCAATCCATATTCCCAGATCTTTAGCGTTTTCTTTTAATTTGATGGGGTTGTTGTCGATGTTAATGGAGTGGTTATGATGATCTCCTGTGTTGGATTTTTCAATTAGCATACATTCTGTTTTTTTTCTGTGTTGATGCATAGTTTCAGTTGGTTTAATAGGATTTTAATTTTGTTGATGGTTGTAGCTGCAAGTTGTAGTGCGTTTTCGATGGTGTTTGTGATGGGGATGAGGAGTTGTATGTCATCGGCATACAGGAAGTAAGTGACACTGAGACTGGATAGAAGTTGGCAAAGGGGTAATAGGTAGATGTTGAAAAGGATTGCAGATAGCGAGGATCCTTGAGGGACTCCGGTTTCAAGTGGGATGGCTTCGGAGGTGTGGTTGTTGAAATTTACCTTGTATGTTCTGTTTTGGAGGAAGGAGGTGAACCATTCTAAGGTTTTTACCAGTTAGAACCGATTTCAGATAGTCTGTTGATTAGACTGTTGTTGTTCGACTGTGTCGAAGGCGGCCGATAATCAAGAAGGATGAGGATGTATCGTTGTCCGTTGTCAAAGCTTCTTAGGATGGTGTTTGTTATGTTAATGAGAAGTGTTTTCGGTACTGTGATTTTCATTATACTTTCATTATTAATACTTTTTTCATTATTAATTGTGATACTTTTCATTATTAATAGTTCTAGTGAATACTGGGCTGATGTTATCAGCTACATCATGAACAATCTGTTCCCAGAAATTAAAAGCATAAGAAATATTTTCTAAATTTAAATCAGAAAGCTTATTTCCTAATATATCTGAAAACATCTCCTTATCCATCTTTTTCCAAAAGGAAATGGAAGATTTTGATCAGATATTTTAAAGGGAGAATATCATGTGATATACGTAATAGTTTACATGGCCCTGCCCAAATTCCCTCCCCTATTACAATGAGCCACTTTGCATGCCATTTTCATGCACGAATAATACAAATCCATGTAAAGGATCTTATTATTAGGCAATTCTGTCTTAATTATTTATCAAGACTGACTGAGAAATTAACACCTCCCTGGGTTTTGTTAAATCTTAACGCTGAAGTTCTTGGACCGTAATATGGGTCCCTAAGCTCCTACATTATTTATGTATTTTTATATACCGACATTCGATCTGATATATCACATCGGTTTACAGTGAAACTGGAATAAAGAGGACATAGCTTTCTTATTAAATTTTACAGTATAACTTGGAGTCAACATTAACTGGAGAAATGAAACGTTAACATTGTTCGCTACTAAAAACATTATCAAAGAGAAACAAAGGTGCTAGGGAGGGCCTAGTCTTCAGGTACTGTCTAATAGTATAACTTAGCATCACAATAAACTGGATTAATGAATTGATAACATTGTTTGCAACTAAGAACGTAAACACGAGGGTTGAAAAAGCTAGGGGAGGACCTAGTCTTCATGTTCTTTTCTTACAGTGTAATTAAATGTATATTATAATTGAAGATGACGTAACAGGATGATATTACAGGCATTGTCAGAGATTAGATTTAATGGGCCATGCAAAATAAAAAAATTGGCCAGCAAAAAAAGAGGAAGTTGAGCGGGCTTCAAAGGTGATCCCTGGCTCAACCTGAGGCCACCACTCAAAGTGGCCCAGACACCCCAAAATGAACAAAATAGATGTAAGTCCACATGGGGCAATGACCCTTAACCCTGACCTTATAAAATGTGTCCCCCTACCCTCCTTCAAAGTCTTCAAGCTTGACAATGAACACCCACCTCCTATCCCCACTCGGTGACCCAAGTCATTGAGGGTATAGTGCCCCCACTTGTCTCCCCCCTCTCCCATAATTCTCTAATATCAGAAAAAATGATTTGGTAGTAAATGGAACCCACACTGGCCTCCCCCCCCCCCCCAACCTCTCTCCCACACCCAAACCTTAAAAAAATTGAAGCCAATCCAATGAGAGGGCCAGGGGCACCCTCTAGCCCCCCAGCCCATTTGGCACCATTTTTCAAAATGGCACTGACCTGACCTTGCCCCAGGGGGATTCCTACTACCTACCAATGATTTTTTTCAGTCATTAGGAGCATTGGGGGGGGGGGGGGGGAGGGAGAGAGGAGGGGAAGGTAAGGGGGCACTATACCTTCAACAATTTGAGTCAGCTATTGGGTTTGGGGTTCAGTGTCAGGCTTGAGGACTTTGGAAAATGGGGGTGGGTGGGACACGTTTTATTGAGGACAGGGTTGAGGGACTGTTGTCACACGTAGATTTACATATATTTTTTTACACTGTGGGGTGTCACGGCCACCTTAAGTGGTGGCTCCAGGTTGAGCAGGGAGTCACCCTTGATCCCTGCTGAACTTCTTTTTTTAGGGGCATTTTTCTGCAATTAGCCCTTTAAAACAATAGAGATCCCTTAAGGTTGGAGCCACCATCACACCTACGTTATTTTGTCCTGTGGTGTGATATCAAGAGATAAAACAATGCTGTTACGGCTATGGCTGCTGTGCAACCGCCTCACCACCAGGGGTCCCTCTAGAGCTGGATCTCCTGACAGGCCCAGTCCATCTCCCTTCTCCTCTCTTTGTTCTGGGCTGTCCCTTATAACCCTGCCTGACAGTTCCCTCAAGGCTTCGGCATCGAGCTCGCCTGGGCTCCCTGCTCTAGCCTTCCTTGCTGTGCATTTGGTCCCTGGACCTTCCCTTGCCTTGCGCGGCCTTCTGGCCTTATTCCTTGCCTTGCCTTGCGCGGCCTTCGGGCCTTATTCCTTGCCTTGCCTTGCGCGGCCTTCGGGCCTTATTCCTTGCCTTATCTTGCCTTGTGTGGCCTACGGGCCTTCTGTGTGTGTGTGGCCTACGGGCCTTCTGACCTGCCTTGCCCTGCTTACTGTGTGTGGCCTACGGGCCTTCTGACCTGCCTTGCCCTGCTTACTGTGTGTGGCCTACGGGCCTTCTGTGTGTGTGTGGCCTACGGGCCTTCTGACCTGCCTTGCCCTGCTTACTGTGTGTGGCCTACGGGCCTTCTGTGTGTGTGTGGCCTACGGGCCTTCTGACCTGCCTTGCCCTGCTTACTGTGTGTGGCCTACGGGCCTTCTGTGTGTGTGTGGCCTACGGGCCTTCTGACCTGCCTTGCCCTGCTTACTGTGTGTGGCCTACGGGCCTTCTGTGTGTGTGTGGCCTACGGGCCTTCTGACCTGCCTTGCCCTGACCCAGCCTGAACCCAGACACTGCTACTTGGCGCCTGCCCTGACCCAGCCTGAACCCAGACACTGCTACTTGCCGCCTGCCCTGACCCAGCCTGGACCCAGACACTGCTACTTGCCGCCTGCCCTGACCCAGCCTGGACCCAGACACTGTTACTTGCTGCCTGCCCTGACCCAGCCTGGAACCAGACACTGTTTATAGCCTTTCCTGTCTCTCTCCACCTGGAGCCACCCTGCTGGGTGGTGTTCACGACTCCTGACCGGAGCCCAAGCGTAACAAATGCACCACATAGCCACAATATTTTATTAAGGGAAGGGCCCACTATTGCGGCAACACCCTTCCGAGATAGTGGGAACCTTCCAGTGAAAAAACAGCTTAGTGTTTCTAGATGTGAGTTTGAACCTGAGTCAATAGAGGATGGAGTGACTTGCCCAAGGTCATAAAAGCAGCAGCAGGATTTGAACCAAGACTTCCCTAGTTCACAGCCCACTGCTCTAATCACTAAGTTGCTCTCTTTGTCGTGAATCTTTTACCAAATTCAGAACACATAAATGATTTCAATCTAGTGTGGGTTTTCTAGTGGATTGTGAGATATCCTTTTTCATGATTTGTTATCACATTTAGTACATATAAATTGTTTTACTTCAACTGTGGTTTCTCTGGTGGACTGTTGGAGATTGCATGTAAATGCAGCTTTTACCACACTCAGTACATGATGTCACTCCAGTGTATTCTCGAATGTTTTGTTAACATTCCCCTGTCATTGGAGCTTTTACCACATTCAGTACATGTAAATTGTGGGTTCTCTGGTGGGCTTTGAGATGTGCATGCCAAGTGAAGCTTTTACCACACGCAGTACATGTAAATAGTTTAATTTTATTGTGGGTTCTCTGGTGGGTTGTGAGGTTCACCTTCTGAATGAAGCTTTTACCACACGCAGTACATGTAAATGGTTTAATTTTATTATGGGATTTTCTGGTGGGGTTGTGAGGTTTGCCTTCTGACTGAAGCTTTTCCACATTCAGTACATGTAAATGGTTTCACACCAGTGTGGCTTCTCTGGTGGATTGTGAGATTTCCCTTTGTACAGAAGCTTTTATTACATTCAGTACATGTGAATGGTTTCACACCTGTGTGGATTCTTTCATGACCTTTAAGCATTCTTTTCTGACTGAAGCTTTTGCTACACTCAGTGCAAATATATGGCTTGATACCTGTATGGATTCTTTGATGGACTGAGAGTTCTTCCTTTCTCTTGAAGCTTTTACCACACTCACTACATGTATATGGTTTCAGTCCAGTGTGGTTTCCCTGGTGGATTTTGAGAGATTTATATAACATAAGCTTTTGGCCACACTCAGAACATGTAAATGGTTTCACTTCAGTATGACTTCTCTGGTGAAGTGTGATATCCTTTTGTCGTGAATATTTTACCACACTCAATACATGTAAATGGTTTCTCTCCAGTGTGGACTCTCAGGTGGATTGTCAGTTGTGCATTTGAACTGAAGCTTTTACCACACTCAGTACATGTAAATCGTTTCACTCCTGTGTGGATTCCTTCCTGACTTGTGAGATCTTTATTCTTGCTAAATCCTTCCCCACATTCACCACATGTAAATTGTTTCACTCCAGTGTGGATTTGTTGGTGGACTGTGAAATTTGTCTTCTGACTGAAGATTTTACCACAATCAGTACCTGCTCCGTAAATTTGCTGGTGTTGTGAAAGGTCTGCCTTCCTACAGCAGCATTTTTCAGACTGAATATAAGAGAATGGTCTTCCATCAGTATGGTTTTTATTATGACTTGAAAAGACTTTCCTCTGACAGAGGCTTTTATTGCATTCTTTACTTGAATTTTGTTTCTCTCCTTGGTGGAATTTTTCATGGCTTGTGAGGTTTTCTTTCTGATTTAAGCTTTTATCACCATCAGTAGAAGAAACTGTTCTCTCTTTTGTGCAATTTTTCTTGTATTTTGTGGGTCTTGCTTTATCAATAAAGCTTTCTGAATGCTCTGCATTTGTACACAATCTCTCTCCTTTGTTGATTTTCTGGTGTTGCATTAGTTGTCGCTTACCACTGAAACCTCTCCCAGACTCAGAACATGTAAAAGGTGCTTCTCCTGTGCATGGTTTTTGTGATACCTGCAGTTCTCCCTTCTGACTGAAGGTTTTCCCACACTCTGCAGTAGATGGTCTCTCTTCATTGTGAAATCTCTGCTGTGATTTCAGAGCCACAGGATCCCTGAGGAGTATCCCACATACATCACATACACATCTTTTTTCTGTTCTCTGGTTTCTCTGCGCTTCCTCTGTATGTGGGATATTTCTGGCACTTTGCTCATATGGCTCTGAGTCTCCTGTTGAATTTCTTTGCTTCTTGTGTTTGATGGATTGAATCCAGCACTTTTTTCCCCACTCAGAACAGGAAGAAGTGTCCTCTGCATCTCTTTCTGATAATGTTTTGTTCCCTTCTGGATTCTCACGGAGCTCTCTGTGATGTGTCTCTGTGTTATCGTTGCTGGGATCATCATTTTCTACATAAAACAAAGTAAACATTGTGCATTACAATGGGGGAGGACAGTTTAACAAGTTCGGTAAAACAATAACATTTGTTTTTTCTTGCTATTCTCCTGAAGAGGACACAGTCTGAAATTTTTACAAGCATCGTGTCATAACATTGGCCTGTAACGTCGTGTCATGTCCTCCTGCATGTGAAAGAAAAGGATAGGATGCCAAAATATTTTCTGTCTCTAGTGCTCATGGAGGACAATTTTTAAAATATTAAATCTCCAAAGCATTCACCCTTGCATTTTCACATTTCTTCAATGTCACCATAAATTTACTTAGATATCCTAAGCGATGCCAGAAAAAAAACCCATAATTTTATCAATACGTTACTATGGGTCACACATATTGTGGCTTTTTCACCGTGTTGTTTTGTCCAGCTGTAAATTTCCATGAGGCAAAACAAGGTGACCTTACTCTTCACAGTGCGATGGTGGCCCCACAACGCTCAGAGCCACCATCGTTTTAAAGGGCCATGCGGTCCAAGAAGTGACCTCCTTGAAATAGCCAAAAAAAGAACTGGGGGGTCTTTGTTGCCCACCTCAGGGTTGCCCATTGAGTTGGCTCGGCCTCTCGAAATGTTTAAAATAACACGAATGAAGCTGCTCGATGACGCAGCCCCCCACTTCCCCTTTTCAATATTACAAACAGGCTGGTAGGCCTCCTCCCCCTCCCCCCCACCCCAGGTTCAAATGATAAATAAATCATTGGTGGTGTAGTGGGAAAGCTACAATCTGCCTCCCCCCCCAATCCTACCCCCACACCCCATTACTTTCCAAAATGAAGAGCAGGGCCCAGTCGGTGCCATAATCCAAAATGGTGCCGAGCTGACCTTGCCCCTTTGGTCTGTTCCCCAGACCTTGCCCCTGTCAGGTCAGAGCCATTTTGGATTGTGGAACTGACCAGACGTGGGCTAGGGGGTTCCCTTGGGCCCTCTACTTACCTTGATCTTTATTTTGGAAGGTATTGGGATGTGGGAGAAGAGTTGGGGGGGGGGGTGTTAGCCTTCTCACTACACCACTAATGAGTAATTTATCATTTGAACCTGGCGGGAGGGGAAAGGGGGCTACTGGCCTATTTGTTATATTGAAAAGGGGGGAGGGCTGGGCTGCCTCAACTGGTTGCCTTGGGATGGGCAACAAGGACCCCCCCAGTTCTTTTTTTGGCTATTTCAAGGTCACTTCTTGGGCCGCATGGCCCTTTAAGTATAATGTGGGAGCATCTGGACCCGAGTTAGGGTCTCGGTGCTCCCCGTTAGAGTAATGGTTTTCATTTGAGAGTCAGCAGCATTATTTTATCTACATTAAATCACCTATGCATGAGCTGCTGTGCATGGAATTACAAGATCCATGCATGCAAAGCAGTTCATGGGCAAAGGGGAGAGAATCTAGGACTTTTTATGCAAATAGTCATGAACATCAGGTGATACTGCCACACCAGGGCTATATTGCGCCTTATAGCCCTTCCGTGGCATGATGAATGTCCCTGTAAGTTTGCACCTGAGGGCGATGGAGGGTAAAGGGCCTTGCTCAGGGTCACAAGGAGCAGCAGTGGGATTTGAAGCCCGGCTTCCCTGGTTCGTAGCCCGCTGCTCTAACCACCAGGCTACCCCCCCATTTGTAAGAGCTGCACGCCATGCTGGACAGCACTGTGTGTTGGAAGATGTGGCACAGAAGCATTTAAAAGATAAATAAGTAAGGAAATAGCACTGCTTGCTCCCCGTGCAAGCTAGACCTCAAGAGGCGTCATTAAGTTTACCCTGGGAGTTTCACCAAGCAAAGAGGATTGGGGATGCTCCCAGCACCAACAAGTTAAAGGAGCTGCAAGGCCCTGCTGAGCCCCACCTCGACCCACATCAGTTTAATTACTTTGCTGTCCCACCTTTCCTAATGAACCCAAAGCAGTTCACCATTAAAATAGACATAATAAAAGTTAAATCAACCTAAGCGGGTAACATAACATCTAGCCAACCAATATAATACCAACCAGAAATAAAACCGAACAAGCAATAATAAATAGAAAGGGACCCGTATTCAGGGAATTTAGCCTGATAACCGATGAGTTCGCAGGCTAAATGCTGACCTTTGAAAATTTCCACGCTTATCCGGCTAAAGTTTAGCTCTATAACTCATTATCAGGATAAATTGTATCTGGATAATGGAAAGGTGTTTTGGAGACGGAATTAAGTTAGCCAGGTTAGTTATCTGGGTAACTCTGGATGTGCCGCAGGGTGGTTTTCTGGCCAGCTTGTAACATAGTTGGGTGTATTCAGTGGTGCTGCTGCAATGCTGGGCTCACGGCAGCCCTTATGCAAGAAGAGAAAAAGAGCACTCCCAGTATGGAGCCAGCCAGAGACCTTAATGCACCTTAATGCAGGGTTTCCCCAACCCTCTCCTGGAGGCTCACCTAGCCGGACTGGTTTTCAGGATATCTGTAATGAATATGCATGAAATCGATTTGCACACACTGGAGACCCAGTGTGTTGCAATTCCGGTCGCCAGGCTGGCGACCGGCTCCCTACCTCTGTGCCGACTTCCCCATCTCTGCCGCGTTCCTCCGTCTCTGCCGTGCTCCTCCGGGGTTCAGGCCTGCCCGGCAGCATGGCAATGGCGTCTCCCTCGTGGAGGCGCCGCCGAGCCTCGTTCCAGCTCCTCCCCCTGCCCAGGAACGCGCGCGCGAGGGGACGGCTTTTGTAGGTCCAGCACCAGGAGGTGCTGAACCGCCCACAATCTGACGTCAGATGCTGGTTCCCTATTTAAAGCCAGCTCAGTCTCTCCTTCCTCGCCTTGCAACGAGGTCGCTCCTGTGAGTGCTTAGTTGCTTCCTGCTGGATCCTGCTTGCTCCTGTTGTGCTTTGGTTCCTATTTGTTCCTGTGTTCCCAGCGAAGTTCTGTTCCTGTCTTGTTCCAGTTTCCTTGTTCCTGCTTGTTCCCTGGGGCTTCGTTCCAGTATTTCCAGCTTTCGCTTGTCTTCTGCCTGCCGCGACCACTGGACTTCTGCTCGTCTCGCTTGTCTTCTGCCTGCCTCGACCACTGGACTTCTGCTCGTCTCGCTTGTCTTCTGCCTGCCTCGACCACTGGACCTCTGCTCGTCTCATCTTGTCTCCCGCCTGCCTCGACCTCCGGACTCCTGCTCGACTCTTCTGACTTCTACCTTCAGATCTCCTAAGTCCCAGCGACCCGGACCCCTACGGGCTCCTCCTGGGGGGGTCTCGGGTTTCCAGGGTGAACTCTATCTTCTCTGCACCTGCCTTGTTCCACCTACCGGCTCCTTTCCCATCGACCGGAGTGTGTTCTCCAGTCAGCCGGACCAAGGATCCACGAATTCTGTTCTTCCCAACAGTTTGCAAGGCCATGGATCCGGCGGACACTTCTGGTCTGCAAGCCATTCCGGGAATGGCCCAAAGAATTCAGCAGCAACAGCAATGTCTTGAGCTGTTGGCTGCTACAGTCAACCGCCTGGCAAGTCGCCTAGATGCCCGGCCTCCTGAGGCAGCCCCGCCTCCACCTCCGGCGCCAGCACCACAGTCTTCAGTACCAACTCAACTTCCGGCTCCTACGCGTTATTCTGGAGACGCCAAGACGTGCAGGGCCTTCTTGAACCAATGCTTCATTCGCTTTTCCCTGTTGCCGGGGCAATTCCCCTCTGATGCCGTCAAGGTGGCATATATTTTGTCACTACTAGACGGAAAGGCGATGCTATGGGCATCCCCCATGTGGGAACATCAGGACTCTATGCTGCAAGACCTAAATGGCTTTGTGGCCCATTTCAAACAAACCTTTGATGAGCCTGCTCGTCAGACTACCGCCACCACGGAAATTCTTCAGTTGAAAAAAGGGCTTCATTCGCCCCTCGCACTCACCTGCTGGGGCGGGCTTCTTTTTCGTAGCAAAGAAAGACGGTACCCTCAGACCCTGCATCGATTACAGAGGGTTGAATACCATCACTAAGAAGGACCGGTATCCGCTTCCTTTGATACCGGAATTACTTGACAGACTACAGGGAGCTAAAGTTTTCACGAAACTCGATCTGCGTGGGGCTTACAACCTGGTTTGTATCCGTCCAGGGGACGAATGGAAGACGGCCTTCAACACCCGGGACGGGCACTACGAATATCTGGTAATGCCCTTCGGGTTATGTAACGCCCCAGCCGTCTTCCAGAACCTCATGAACGAGGTACTTCGTGAGATGCTCCATTCCTTCGTCATCGTATACCTCGACGATGTCTTGATCTACTCTCCAGATCTGCACACACATCGTCATCACGTCAAACGTGTATTACAAGTCTTGAGAGATAACCATCTATACGCCAAACTTGAGAAGTGTCAGTTCGAGTGTGACTCACTCCCCTTTTTGGGGTACATCGTGTCTTCCACTGGATTCCAGATGGACCCAGAGAAGGTTTCCGCTATTACCAACTGGCCTCGTCCTTCTGGCTTGAAAGCTCTCCAACGATTTCTCGGGTTTGCTAACTTTTACAGACACTTTATACCACACTACTCCGAAAGGTGGCTCCCCTCACCGCACTTACCCACAAGGGGGCCAACACCCATGACTGGCCTTCTAATGCTTGCCTAGCTTTTGAAGAATTAAAACAAGCATTTTTGCAAGCCTCTTGCTTACGCCATCCGAACCCGCAGTACCCTTTCATCGTTGAGGTAGACGCTTCCAGTCTAGCAGTTGGAGCCGTGCTTAGTCAACACGATGCCTCAGGCAAGTTAATGCCTTGCTCCTACTTCTCCAAAAAATGCTCGCCTGCTGAATGCAACTATGGTATTGGAGACAAAGAACTCCTTGCCATCAAACTTGCCTTCGAAGAATGGAGACAGTGGTTGGAGGGAGCAAACTACGCAGTGACTGTTTATACTGACCATAAAAACTTACAGTACTTAGCTCAAGCTCAACGACTAAATCCCCGTCAGGTGAGATGGTCGCTGTTCTTCAGCCGCTTTGATTTTACGCTCAAGTACCGGCCCGCGGAAAAGAATGCCCGGGCGGACGCCCTTTCTCGCACCACTCAGTTTGAGGAAGAGGAAGCGCTGCAACATATTCTGGATCCTGCATGTGTCCAATTAAGCGTTACTCCTCTTGATTCTACTACCAAGGTCACCGTACCCCAAGGACTTCGTAAAAAAGTTTTGGCGTGGGGACATGACTCCCTAACTGGGGGGCATGCGGGGGTACGAAGAACCCTAGACCTAATTAACCGCTTTTGTTGGTGGCCTGGTCTTTGGCGTGACATTGATCTTTACGTTGGCTCATGTCCCACGTGCGCTCTGCAAAAGCCTCTGAATGGCCCTCCGAGGGGGTTGTTACAGCCATTACCCGTTCCTACGGAACCTTGGACACATATTGCCACGGACTTTATAGTAGAACTTCCACCTTCTCGCAGCAAGACGGTAGCGTGGGTCACAGTGGACCGTTTTTCTAAGATGGCTCACTTCGTGCCACTTGCTAAACTTCCTTCTGCTACTGAATTGGCTTCTCTGTTCACTCATCATATTTTTCGCATCCATGGTTTACCTCAAGACATCGTTTCAGACCGTGGACCTCAGTTCACCGCCCGGTACTGGAAAGCTCTATGCAAAAAGTTAAAGATTCAGTTAAGTTTCTCTACTGCCTTTCATCCACAGAGCAATGAACAAACTGAACGAATGAACCGGTCTTTGAAATTATTCTTGCGAGCTTTCATCAATCATAGACAAGACAATTGGGTGGATTTATTGCCCTGGGCCGAGTTCGCTTACAACAATCACGTACATACTGCAACCGGAAGGTCTCCCTTTCAGATCGTCTACGGTAAACAGCTGAAACCACCCTTGCCAGTTCCAGTACCTGTCTCTTCCCCTGCCGCCCAGTCTAGCGCTAACCAACTGGGGAGACTCTGGGCTTCCACTCAACATCGTCTTCAAAGAGTCGCACTCTCTTCTAAACGCTATATCGATCAACATCGAAGACCTGCACCCCTGTACCTTCCAGGGGACAAGGTATGGCTTAGTACCAAGAATCTCCGTCTTCGACAACCTTCTAAAAAGCTAGCACCTAAATTTTGCGGTCCTTTTCGTATAGTGGAAAGAGTGGGCTTGGTATCTTACCGCTTACGGCTACCCAGCACCTTGCGCATCCATGACGTCTTTCACGTCTCTCTACTAAAACCACTCATACTCTCAAGATTCCATCCTAGACCACCTCAGTCTTCTCCAGCTCCCACGGACGATGATCCCACTTTCCAGGTACGGGACGTTTTGGATGCTCGGTTTCTCAACAGACGGTGGGAGTATTTACTTGCATGGGAGGGATGCGGAGACGAGGATAATACTTGGGAACCTGCTCGCAACATCTTAGACAAATCTCTCCTGCGACAATTTCACTTGGACCATCCCCATAAACCCGGTCCTTTGAAGAGGGGGCGTAAAGGAGAGGGTACTGTTGCGATTCCGGGCGCCAGGCTGGCGACCGGCTCCCTACCTCTGTGCCGACTTCCCCATCTCTGCCGCGTTCCTCCGTCTCTGCCGCGCTCCTCCGGGGTTCAGGCCTGCCCAGCAGCATGGCAATGGCGTCTCCCTCATGGAGATGCCGCCGAGCCTCGTTCCAGCTCCTCCCCCTGCCCAGGAACGCGCGCGCGAGGGGACAGCTTTTGTAGGTCCAGCATCAGGAGGTGCTGAACCGCCCACAATCTGATGTCAGACGCTGGTTCCCTATTTAAAGCCAGCTCAGTCTCTCCTTCCTCGCCTTGCAACGAGGTCGCTCCTGTGAGTGCTTAGTTGCTTCCTGCTGGATCCTGCTTGCTCCTGTTGTGCTTTGGTTCCTATTTGTTCCTGTGTTCCCAGCGACGTTCCGTTCCTGTCTTGTTCCAGTTTCCTTGTTCCTGCTTGTTCCCTGGGGCTTCGTTCCAGTATTTCCAGCTTTCGCTTGTCTTCTGCCTGCCGCGACCACTGGACTTCTGCTCGTCTCGCTTGTCTTCTGCCTGCCTCGACCACTGGACCTCTGCTCGTCTCATCTTGTCTCCCGCCTGCCTCAACCTCCGGACTCCTGCTCGACTCTTCTGACTTCTACCTTCAGATCTCCTAAGTCCCACCGACCCGGACCCCTACAGGCTCCTCCTGGGGGGGTCTCGGGTTTCCAGGGTGAACTTTATCTTCTCTGCACCTGCCTTGTTCCACCTACCGGCTCCTTTCCCATCAATCTGAGTGTGTTCTCCAGTCAGCCGGCCCAAGGATCCACGAATTCCGTTCTTCCCAACACAGTGTATGCAAATCTATCTCATGCATATTCATTGTGGCAATCCTCTAACCCCCGACTGGCTATGTGTGCCTCCAGGAGAGGACTGGGAAACATTATCTTAATGCTTTTCTAAAGAGCCCTGAAGGCAGGTTTCTCTTGCCCCCCACTCCCCTGCCCTGAAACCAGTCCACAAATAAATATTCAGCAGCCAGAACCTCAGCCTCCAAAGCTAAAGGGGAAAGGAAATCCCTGGGACAGATGGCTCCCTTATTGAAAATCGTTCCTTCCCCTTATGGGCCTGGGGCATTAGATAAGCCGGGAGGGAGGGTAAAGTGAGTGAAGAGGTGAGGTTGAAGGAGGTCCAGTTTTGGAGGGCAGAGGGTGAGGCTAATGGCTGGGGTTCTGGCTCCTGAATATTCCTGTGCTGGCTGGGACAGAGGGAGCACTGGGACAGAGGGGGGACATGCTCCAGAGGTGCCCAGGGCTTCCTTGAATACAGAGGCCTGGGAAAGGAGGGGGCTTGTGCGACCTTTCAGACTGTAGTCCGTGGCCACGATCGAGTGTTGCCCTGGGGGGCGATCGCACATTCTTTGCTAGCCCCACCACTGCGGGATTTACAAGATTGCAGCGCTCCGGTTTAGCAGTTTAGTAAATTCTGCAGGAATGCGCTGGTTCACCTCAGCTTAATAAATTGGAGCACTCAGTCACTCTCAAGCTTTTAAAAATTTTTTTTTTTACAAGATCTCACCAGGTAAACCTTACTAGACTTGGTTTTTATCATGATGTCCAGAAGCTGCTAATAAAAATGTAAATGTGCCAGATGTTTCCTTCTACAAGTGATAAGTGCCGGCAAGGCTGTGGTTCGGTAGGGACCTTTCTTTCATATGTGGTGGAAGTGTCCGGAGGTGGGTAAACGGTGGGATGGAGTCTTAAGATTATCACAGGAAGGGGCTGGGCTCTCAGTCCCCAAGGACCCCAAAACGTGTCTATGAAATATACCACTTGAAGTGGGACATGAGAACCAACAACGCCTGCTGGGACAGAGTTTTACAGCCACAAGATGTGAGCTTGCCCACTAGCGGCACAAACCATTGGTGGCATCTTTAGCAGACGTGCCGTGTAGAATTGAGAGATTTTACTCTATGGGGACATTATGCGCCGTACGAAACGACAGATTGGCTAGCTTCGAGAAGATCCGGAGGCCATATGTAAAGTGGAAGAATAAATAGTGGAGGTTGGGCGTGGGGGTGTGCGGGACAGTCAAGGGAGGGCAGTGAGGTATTCTCACCCATTTGTAGGTTAAGAGGGTCCTGGTGGTCTTGAAGGTCCGGGGGGGACTGGTTAGGGGTTAAATTAAAATAGTGCGGGTGCTAGAGATGTACATCTGATGTCATTAACCAATGTTATTGTTCTTTTGTGCATTTACCGTGAAGTGGGATGGTGCTAAGTTATGTCATGTTTGTTTTCTGGAAACTTCATTGGTTTATTGTTGATACATTTCTTACCTGCTAATAAAGAGACAAATATTCAAAAAAAAAAAGTAAATGTGTCCTTTACCCAATGAGTTGAGCATCTGATAATTCTCCTTCATCACCTCCTTGTGAAGCTCCTTCTGCCATTGTTCTAAATCCTCCCACTCCTCCTGGGAGAAATGGACAGCGATGTCCTCAAAGGTCACTGGGATCTGAAAGACAAACCAGAAACTCACTCAGCACCTTCTGAACCACATCCATCAGGAGACCCCCTAGTGCTGGGGATCAGCAGGGCAGGACAGAGAGGGGTAGATTTTAAAAAATTGCGCGATCGCGTACTTTTGTTCGCGCACCAGGCGCGAACAAAAGTACGCTGGATTTTGGAGCGGCCTCAGAGGGAACTTTCCTTCGCCCTCCCCCCACCTTCCCCTCCCTTCCCCTACCTAACCCACCCCCCCGGCCATATCTAACCCCCCCCCTTACCTTTGTTGGCAGATTTACGCCTGCTAAAAGCAGATGTAAATCTGCGCGCGCCAGCAGGCTGCTGGCGTGCCGTCACCCGACCCTGGGGCTGGTCCGGAGGCCTCGTCCACGCCCCCGGGCCCACCCCCGACACGCCCCCTCCCCGCCCCTTTTAGTAAGCCCCGGGACTTACGCACGCCGGTGGCCTATGCAAAATAGGTGCGCCGGCGCGTGCGTAAATCCGGCCAGATTTACGCGCGCAGGGCATTTAAAATCCGCCCCAGAGGTTTCTGGGTGTAAATAATTCACAGTCACATAGCACAGTCCAACAACAGAATTTAGCAACTGGAATCCAATTACACACAAAATCAAGGACAGAAATCTCAATTTGTTGGACTCCTGATCTCTCCCCTTACACTCAGAAGGGTCCCAAAGTGCCTTTTCTGAGCCCCAGGTCTGCTCGGGGTCCTATTAAGTCTGCAGTGTCCAAGGTTAGAAAGCTGCAGCAGGGACCGTATAGAGAGGGCAATCTCCTACCTGAGCAGAAGCTCCTGCAGGCATTTTCTTCTCTCTTTTTGCTGCTTTCAGGATTAGAAATGAATCGGGGGCTCTTCCTCAGGCTGGGGAAGAGCTGAGTGTTTGCCTCTGGTTGTGCTCAGCATAACAAGCTCAGGAAGTAACGCTGTTTCCTCATCTCAGTTCCTGCTTCTTTTTTTTTTTTTTCCCCATTGGGCAATTAAAAAATATACGATAGTCAGCGAGGCAGGGAGGGAAAATGAAATTGCAAAACTATCTAGCACCTCACCAACTCAAAAATTCCCAGTGAATGGAGAAAAAAAATCAAAAAAAGAAAGGAAAAAGGTTTCAGGTGCCAACTGCAAGTGTCACTCGCTTTAAGACTTACCTCGATCACAAGTCTTAAAAAAAAGCTCTTTGAAGACCACGTGCTATCATGCAGTGTTGAACGCCTCTTGTATGTTTAAGATGATTAAGGCTCTGTTAAATATCTTCAGCAAACTTAGCTTTTAATGCTGATGAAACTCTAGTTCCTGACTGTGGTTTAACAAAAGTATCCCCCCACTCTGTCGCTGGTGAAAGGCTGCGTCAGGAAACTGGAATTGCCTAAAAAGAAGAATTAAACACAAAATGCAAAGACGTTACACTTCAAAACATTGGAAGTAAGTCAAAGGGGGGCAAAATTCCCAACAATTTTTATGTGGCAAGAAGGGCGATTTTTTTTCCCCAGCTCATATACACAGTGAGGAAAATTTCTAACAATGTCCAATAAAAAAACAGCCTGGAAAAAATATCTCACTGGCAAATAATCATGTGCTATTTTATCCAATCACTGAAAGAATCAGGGACATTTTAGAAAACCAGTTACTCCCCTTAACAGAACACATTGGGGTAACCTGCAGGGAGCGGCAGTTTCTCCCCCTAACAGAACACATTGGGGTAACCTGCACGGAGCAGCAGTTTCTCCCCTTAACAGAACACATTGGGGTAACCTGCACGGAGCGGCAGTTTCTCCCCTTAACAGAACACATTGGGGTAACCTGCAGGGAGCGGCAGTTTCTCCCCCTAACAGAACACATTGGGGTAACCTGCACGGAGCGGCAGTTTCTCCCCCTAACAGAACACATTGGGGTAACCTGCACGGAGCGGCAGTTTCTCCCCTTAACAGAACACATTGGGGTAACCTGCACGGAGCGGCAGTTTCTCCCCTTAAGAGAACACATTGGGGTAACCTGCACGGAGCGGCAGTTTCTCCCCTTAACAGAACACATTGGGGTAACCTGCATGGAGTGGCAGTTTCTTCCCTTAACAGAACACATTGGGGTAACCTGCACAAAGCAGCAGTTTCTGCCCTAAAGAACATATTGGGGTAACCTGCACGGAGCGGCAGTTTCTCCCCTTAACAGAACACATTGGGGTAATCTGCATGGAGTGGCAGTTTCTTCCCTTAACAGAACACATTGGGGTAACCTGCAGGGAGCGGCAGTTTCTCCCCTTAACAGAACACATTGGGGTAACCTGCACAAAGCGGCAGTTACTCCTCTTAACAGAACACATTGGGGTAACCTGCACGGAGCAGCAGTTTCTCCCCTTAACAGAACACATTGGGGTAATCTGCATGGAATGGCAGTTTCTTCCCTTAACAGAACACATTGGGGTAATCTGCATGGAGTGGCAGTTTCTTCCCTTAACAGAACACATTGGGGTAACCTGCAAGGAGCGGCAGTTTCTCCCCTTAACAGAACACATTGGGGTAACCTGCACAAAGCGGCAGTTTCTTCCCTTAACAGAACACATTGGGGTAATCTGCACGGAGCGGCAGTTTCTCCCCTTAACAGAACACATTGGGGTAACCTGCACGGAGCGGCAGTTTCTCCCCTTAACAGAACACATTGGGGTAACCTGCACGGAGCGGCAGTTTCTCCCCTTAACAGAACACATTGGGGTAACCTGCAGGGAGCGGCAGTTTCTCCCCTTAACAGAACACATTGGGGTAACCTGCAGGGAGCGGCAGTTTCTCCCCTTAACAGAACACATTGGGGTAACCTGCACGGAGCGGCAGTTTCTTCCCTTAACAGAACACATTGGGGTAACCTGCACGGAGCGGCCGTTTCTCCCCTTAACAGAACACATTGGGGTAACCTGCACGGAGCGGCAGTTTCTCCCCTTAACAGAACACATTGGGGTAACCTGCACGGAGTGGCAGTTTCTCCCCTTAACAGAACACATTGGGGTAACCTGCAAGGAGCGGCCGTTTCTCCCCTTAACAGAACACATTGGGGTAACCTGCACGGAGCGGCAGTTTCTCCCCTTAACAGAACACATTGGGGTAACCTGCAAGGAGCGGCCGTTTCTCCCCTTAACAGAACACATTGGGGTAACCTGCACGGAGCGGCAGTTTCTCCCCTTAACAGAACACATTGGGGTAACCTGCACGGAGCGGCAGTTTCTCCCCTTAACAGAACACATTGGGGTAACCTGCACGGAGTGGCCGTTTCTTCCCTTAACAGAACACATTGGGGTAACCTGCAAGGAGCGGCCGTTTCTCCCCTTAACAGAACACATTGGGGTAACCTGCACGGAGTGGCAGTTTCTTCCCTTAACAGAACACATTGGGGTAATCTGCATGGAGTGGCAGTTTCTTCCCTTAACAGAACACATTGGGGTAACCTGCACGGAGTGGCAGTTTCTTCCCTTAACAGAACACATTGGGGTAACCTGCAAGGAGCGGCCGTTTCTCCCCTTAACAGAACACATTGGGGTATGCATGTTGATGAGCCTATTAGTTATTACTCCGGAATACTAAAAGTAAAATGTGCGGCCAAGCCGCACATTTTACTCTCAGAAATTAACGCCTGCCCAAGGTAGATCTGAGCAACCTGGGAAACGTCGGGGACTCGAGGCTGCACTAGCAGGGAGGGAGAGGCAGTGGCTCTGCTACTCACAGGGCAGGTCGGCGTACTTAGGATCGGCTATGGTGCAGCAGAGAGGAAGCAAATCTATCTCCTGCATATTCGTTGTGGCTATCCTGAAATCCTGAGCTGTTAATGGCTCTCAAGGTCCAGAGCTGGCCATCCGTGCTGCATTCGGAACAGCTAGCTCTAAAAGGTTAACCTCTGACTTGGAAGCAGAGAAGCCTGGGTGTTTTACTTCCTGTTTTTCAATCAACTCTGGCCAGCTTTAGTCAGGCCTATGTGAGTCAGCTGGCAATCTAGCCTAACCCTGCAGAATTTTACCTGTCCATATTGCTGTAGACTATGCTGGTTGCTATTACCTCCAATGTATGTTATTTATTTATTTATTTAAACTCTTTTCTATACCGACGTTAAGCTAGAAGCCGTCACAACAGTTAACAATAAGGCACTTAAAATAAGAACATAAGAAATTTCCATGCTGGCTCAGACCAAGGGTCCATCAAGCCCAGCATCCTGTTTCCAACAGAGGCCAAACCAGGCCACAAGAACCTGGCAATTACCCAAACACCAAGAAGATCCCATGCTACTGATGCAATCAATAGCAGTGGCTATTCCCTAAGTAAACCTGATCAATAGCTGTTAATGGACTCCTCCAAGAACTTATGCAAACCTTTTTTGAACCCAGCTACACTAACGGCACTAACCACATCCTCTGGCAACAAATTCCAGAGCTTTATTGTGCATTGAGTGAAAAAGAATTTTCTCCGATTAGTCTTAAATGTGTTACTTGCTAACTTCATGGAATGCCCCCTAATCCTATTTTTCGAAAGTGTAAATAACAGAGTCACATCTACTCGTTCAAGACCTCTCATGATCTTAAACACCTCTATCATATCCCCCTCAGCCGCCTCTTCTCCAAGCTGAACAGCCCTAACCTCTTCAGCTTTTCCTCATAGGTGAGCTGTTCCATCCCCTTTATCATTTTGGTTGCCCTTCTCTGTACCTTCTCCATCGCAACTATATCTTTGAGATGCGGTGACCAGAATTGTACACAGTATTCAAGGTGTGGTCTCACCATGGAGAGATAGAGTTGCTTAACTGTTATTTTAACATCTAGACAGGTGCCTGTAAGGTACGGTACAGAGTTTCATAATAGCTAAAAGATGCTAGGTGAGGTTGTGTGTTTAGGTTTATCAGGTCGGTTCAAAATTATTAATAATCTATTTGTTATCTGTTATTGCTTAAAAGTAAAAACACTCATTATGAGTAGGTGTGTTGTGTCAAAGCACAAACTCATCGCTTTCTACAATTCTTTGGATTCTATTCTCCGTTCTCTTTGTGGTATGCTTGTTTAAATAGCCATGTTTTTAGGCTCTTTTTGAATAGTTTGATGTCTTTTTGCAGTCTGATTTCTGATGGCATGGTGTTCCATAATGTAGGCCCTGCTAATGATAGGGCTCTATCCATTACTTGAGTTAGTCTTGCAGTTTTAACGGAGGGAATAGTTAGTAATGCCTTGTTTGCGGATCTCAGGTTCCTGTTGGGGACGTGTACTTTCAGTGCAGTGTTTAGCCATTCTGTTTTTTCGATATGGATTAATTTATGTATGGATAGTAAGACTCTGTTTATTTGTTTTGCTTGTTAATAAAGTTTGGAATTGAAGAAGCAGCCTCCTCTGTCTTTGAGTAAAGGCAAGTTAAGTTTATCTGTTTAAGCTGTGTACAGGAATAACTGTCGCAGATCCATATTCAGAAAAAAACAAACCTCACTAGCAGAATACCTCACCTCAGTCTCAAATGCAAAAAAAGAGAGAGACCTTACCAAATACAGAATAAGTGATCCCAGTCTAGAAACAAAAAAAAGATGCAGATAAAAACTGAAGTGGAAACCCCATGAAGCCAGACATGGAAGGCAATGCAACGTTGGAGAAATTCAAACAGAAATGCATTTCTTCTTGTGCTGGACAAAATACAAAGGGGTCAATATTCAAAACTGGCCAGGTAAGTAACTTAGCCGGTTAGCACTTATCTGGCTAAGTTACGATGTATATTCAGAGCACGGCTATGCCGCTGAATACACGTGTATAACTGAGCGCTAACGTTTTAGATGTATAAGGGACTCGAACAGCTAAGTGGTGGTGGTCGCCGAACGTAGGCGCATATTCAGTGACCGCTACTTAGCCGCGTAAGTCACACTTATCTGGCTAAATAGCCCTGAACAGGCTTTGAATATTGACCTCACAGAGATCAGAGATGCACATTTTGCAAAGTTAACAGAGAAAATCCAAGACTTTGCACAAACATTGAGAGGAAAACCTCGGCATAATCCTAGGGGATAGAGGAGAAGCAGCAGCTATGGCAGCGAAATATTTGGTATCCCGACACCAGGCCTGAAATGAAATCTGACCAGGGACAATGCAGACCAGCACTGGAACCTGCAACCTGTCCCTGATGCTATCCTTCTGTAACCTATAACTTTATCTGAGTATAAGTATTATTTTATTCTTGTTTTCCTTTTTTTACTTCCCCTTTATATTTTAATCATTGTGCATGTGAAGCTGTCTGAATCCCAGAGGGCTTGCCTTGAGGATTCTCCCTCCGACCCCAGGATTCATTAGAGGGGGGTAGGCATCCTCTCTCACCCCCGACGTCAGAGGGTGTGCAGAGGGAAATCATCTCCCCTTCCTCCTGGAATCGCCAGAGGGTGCGGGGCATGGGACCAGATCTTCCCTCCTCTGTTGGCTTCTTGCACATACCTGGGACCTCGCCATATTTGACCTTAAAGACTCCGAGTTTAGAGAACCCAACTCTGGGCCTGCAGGAGGGCACGCAGGATATCCAGGTCCTAAAAACTGCCTTCCCTTTTCAAGCCTAGCTGTCTCTTTCTTCCATTAATGCTGAGCAGGCGGTGGGCGGTGGGCGCTAGGTCAGAGGGTGAGGCCCGAACCAAGAGGAAGATCCCGGATTTCTGCTGCAGCTAATTCTCCACTTCCTGCCTCAGATCTGGTGCTGGCCATTAGAATAAGTCAATCAGAGGTATAAGAGAGGGAAACACTTTCTTGTCTCCTGCATGGACCAAGATAAAGGAGAGAGAGAGAGAGCGCGAGTGAGGGGAGGGGAGTGAGCAAGAAACTATGTGTGTGTTTGTGAAAGACAGAAAAAAATATCTGTATGTGTTGACAGGCAAAGATAGGAAAGAGCAAGAGAGAGTGTGCGGGGGCAGTGGGAGAAGAGAGAAAAGTGTGTGTGTGTGTGTGTGAGTGAGAGAAGAGAGATAGTGAGAAGAGCAAGAATACGAAGGGAGCAAAAGCGGAGAATAAGGGTAGGGAAGACAGAGGGCCAAGCAAGGAGAGAGACCAAGAAAGTGGGGGATTGAGAGGGGACAGGGAGAGGAGAGAGCGAGAACTGGGAGGTAAAGTGATAGGGGAGAGCATGAGTGTGCGTAGGAGGTAGGGAGAGAGGGAAGAGTAAGAGAGTGAGGGAGGAGAGAAGGGAGAGTAAGCATGGGAAGAAAAGGGTTAAAAGTGGGGAGAAGAAAGAGCAAGGCTTGGGGAGAAAAGGGGAATGGGAGAGGGGGAAGGGTGAAGAGAATAGGAAGAAGGAGTGAGGAAAATGAGAGCAAGAAGTAGGGGAGAGAAAAGATGGGGAATGCGGAGGAGGACTTGAACGAGGACCAGGGATTGCAGAAAATGGAGGAGAGGGCCCTCGTTTGTGGGGAAGGGGGAGGGATATGGGAGATACTTTAATTTAGTATTTTTATCCCACCTTTCATGGCTGCTTCGCCACTTCATGGCAGATTTCGTAATCAATGCTTAGGCCCGAACAGAAGCATTGTGGCGGGTCAAAATAGTAGATGAAGACAAAGACTTTCTTATTTTTAACTCGGCAATTATTTACATCCTGTGTCCATGGCTGGATTAGAGGCATTACGTTATGGGTAAGGAATTCAGCCTTAGGTTTTACATCCAGTGAGCAGACGTAGATTCATTTCAGTCTGCGGGCCTTGTAGTGTGACATATGCAGGTTTTTAATGGGACTTGATGGTGTTGATGAGGAGAATCTGTTACCCTACACAGTGCTAGTCTGGTGGGTAAAGACATTAATGTTTGGGTACTTGCCAGGCACTTGCAGCCTGGATTGGCCTCTGTTGGAGACAGGATGCTGGGCTGGATGGACCCTCGGTCTGACCCAGTAAGGCATGCTCTTATGTTCTTTAGTTGGCATCGGAATTCCATATAATCTTTGATTTCATGTAGGCATGGATTCTGGTGCTGCTCCTGTGAAGAGTCTGGTTCTAGGTTCATTTAATCAAAGAGTTTTTTTTTTATGGAGAGGTCGGTGGCAAATTGTTGTTTAAGGCTGGCATGAAGATTCTTCTCTGGGCGATATCTTTTTACTTTCACAGATAGGTTATGTGGGGCCAATGCTCCGTCTGGATCCTGAATGGAGGATTAGGACTTTGAAGTTGATGCATATGTGATCTGGGCAGCCAGTGCAGGGAGATTAGGACGGGAGAGACATGTTCCCATTTTCTGCTGTGTGTACACGTTCTGAGGGCCGCATTTTGGATTGTCTGAAGTTTATTTGTGGTCTTTTTTTTTTTTTTTTGTAGTCCTGTGCAGATGGCATTGCAATAATCTCAGTGCATGAATACCACTGCTTGCCTGTCTGTTTTGAGTTCATTTGTTTGTAGAAACGGGCACTACTAGTTCACCAGAGGCACCAGAATGCTTTCTTGGTCACTGATGCTTTCTGACGTCAGCGCAGAATGTAAGATGGCTGCTAGGCGCTTTAACTCATGTTGCAGACATAGGGTGATATCATCAGGGGGAGGGGATGATATCATGAGGTCGCACTGCATTTCTGATCCGTATCATCTCCATTTTCTCTCCTTAAGAAGCTGGCTTCTTGCCCATCCACATTGATATTTTCAGGCGGTAGTGAACCTTGGAAAATACCATCTGTATGGCTGGTACTACTGCAGCTCATTCCCTGCTAAGATAGCACCTGCTCTGTGTCATTTCTGACTCAGTTTATGGATTACTACCACCAGACTCTGCACTACCTGGGAACTCCAAGCATGTTAGGCAAGACATTGCTACTCCCCCTATATGCATAGCATTTGCTTACTTAATTATCTTGATAATATCATTTGCATGCGTAGTACGCCTATGCCGTGAACTGCTGAATTGAACGAAGAATAGTAGCCTCGGTCAGACATCTGTGAGCCTCGGTCAGACATCTGTGGTCCCGAAACCCTGGGATGGAACGCATTAGGCTAGGGACTTACTGGAAGAGCTTTGGCTAGGGGAAGTCTATTTCTGCTCAGGAAAGCTGGGCCTTGCAGATAAGCAGAAACAATGACAAGCCGCAGCTGGACGAGCACAAGCCCTGGTACAGGATGTCATCCCAGAAAGGCACGGGGTAGTTAAGATCAGCCACCTTATCAAGATTTTCCTTCTTTTGCTTTTGTGCTCTCACATGCACCCTTGATCTGAGCAATCTATGAAAGGGATAGGAAGAGACAGCCTCCTCGGGCTTCAGCCAGGACTGGGAATTCATGAAGGCAACAGCCTATATGCCCTAAGGAGCTCCCAATTGTTGTTTGAAGGGACGTGAAACACTTTTTTTTTTAATCTATCTATACTTTATGATTTTTTTTCTTTCTTGTTAAATTGTTATAGTTTGTTTCTTTACCTATCCTTACGATATGTTGCCCTTTGCTATCACATTGTTATAACTTACCGTAGTAGGATAATAAATTTGCTCCTATGCAATATCTACAAGCAGTTTTAGGCCTGCAGTTTATTACAACAGGGTTGTGGGTGGTTTTTCCTAAGTGTCTAATGCTGGCATAAGGATTTGAGTGTCATTGTCTGTTTTGTCTGATAGAATCACAAGGGTTGGGAAACACATATTGAATAGGATGGGTGATAGTAGAGAACCATGGGGTAGGCATTTTAGAGTCCAAGGACTGAAGGTTTTTCTGTTCCAGGTTATTTCTTAGGTTCTGCTGGGGAGGAAGAATTCAAGCCGGTTTTCACTTTTTCCCCTGATACCTGTGTTAGTTAGTCTGCTCAGCATGATTTGGTGATCAACTGTCTTAAATAAAGCCGTATTTATTTATTTTAAAAGTTTTGTATACCGTCGTTCACAGTGCATCACAACGGTTTACATAGAAGAAACATAAAAACAACATGTACATCATAAAACTTCTAGTACGCATGTTTCTAATATCAAAATAAAATACAGAGGCAAAAAGTAAAATAAAAGTAAAGTAAAAATAAAAAAATATGGCGCTCATCTTTAGAACGAACTGGCAAAACCACTGAGGAAGGCTTTAAACTAGGATCATCAGAAATGGATGAGAAAAGCTCTGAGATAAGGAAAACATTAAACGCTTGAACAGAAATGAGAAAAAAGGGCAACATCTAGAAAACTATGAAAGACTAATGCCCGTAGTATGTGAAATAAAGTCCCGGATCTAAAGGCAGTCATGGAAGAGGGTGACCTTGATGTAGTGGTTGTCATGAAGACTTGGTCCATGGGGTATAGTTATACATAAATTCAACACTTACAAATGAAGAATCTCAAATCACTTAAATCTATTAATGATATTTTGTCCTTTCAAAAGGGAATTAGTATCAGATTTATATGTGCTCAGTGGTTTGGCTCTTGCCCACCAAGGGCTACAACCAACTTTGTGGTAAAAAGCACTTTTCTTTACCTCATTTACTATTCCCCAATTATATATATTTTTAAGAACTTTTAAAATGCATATTTTTCCACTTATCTTAATACTTGTTCCATGAAATTATCAACACCATCGTGTCCCTCTTATTGTGACTCCAACTTGCACCTCGGTGTACTCGCACTTAACCAAAGAACAAATTCGTGCTGTTTATCTTTTTTTGTTTTTCTTTTTTGCGACGTTAAAAAAAACCTCTCCGAACTCCCAACATTGCAATGTTTCGGCGGCTAGTATCGCCTGCTTCAGGGGATTCAACCTATCGATAAAAAGCACAACGCACGCCATAGTACTTTACCTCCAAAGCATTATAATGTTGAATTACATTTTTGGCATCATGAAATACGGGACTTACTTATTTTCTCGGCCGCTCCCGGCTCAACCCTGCAGCACAGAAACAAATGGCGCTCCTCGCTCTAACTTTCTCTACCGGCAGTGCCTCTTTTAAACAGCCCGCTTACTTTAGCGTTGCACCAATCAAATCTCTCATTTCATATATACTGTCCAGTCCACTTCTTTGTTCAATCCTGCGGGATGCATCGTTTGTAATTTAAAAATCCACTTCTTTCTGAAGCAACCTCAAATCCAGATTACCACCTCACTCATTCCTGTTGAGGGCCTCTAACACCGTACATTTCAAGTTTGCAAACACAGGGCCCTTCTCTATACAATGTTGTACAATTGGGGCTTCCTGTTTCATACACTTCAAAGCACTTTTGTGTTCTATTAGACGGGTTTTTAGGCTCCTCACAGTCTTTCCAATGTATAACAGTTCACACGGGCACCAAATCACATAGGTTACTGCATGAGTGGTACAGGTCGTTCTTATCTTGGGTGTATAGAACTTTAACATGGGGTATGGTTATTCCAGGCTGCAGCCTACTCAGCAAGGACAGGGTAGGAAGAAAGTTAAGAGGTATGGCACCATATATAAAAAAGAATATTAAAACAACAGAACTGTAAGGCTCATGAGGCAAGGAGGAGGCTCTGAGGGTTAATCTAGAAAGAGGGAATGGAGCATCCATAAGTGTTACTATAATATACAGACCTTATTCACAGGCAGAAGACATAGACAGAGATTTAAGGGAGGATATTCACAAAGTTGCTATGAAATGAGAGGTGCTATTGCTAGGTGAATTCAATTTGCTGGATGTTGATTGCAACATCCCAGCTGCAGTATTTGCTGGAAGCAGGGAGATCCTAGATTTTCCACAGGGAGAACTGTTCCATCAGCTGGTAACAGAAACCATATGGGAGGTGGTGATACTGGACCCGGTGCTTACCAATTGAGTGTTTTTAATAGGGATGAGCAATCGCGAGAAACTAAATGGGAAATGAGATGAAATTTCCTATTTCATTTCGGATCGTTTGCAAAATGGAACAAGTTAAACTCTGACAACATTTTGTCAGAGTCTCATTTCATTTTGAAATCCCATTAAAAAAAAAAAATGTTGCCGGTCGGGCCTAGGCCTAGGGAGAAGGCCAAGACCGAAAGCAGGGGGTCCCAGCCTACGCCCGAGCATGACTTCAATGCCTCGGCCTAGGCTTAGACCTAAAGCCTGGGCCTCGCCTAAGCATAGGTCACGACCGGATGAAGAGGCCGCGGCCTACATCCAAGCGTAATGCTGGGATCTAAGCCTGAGCCCTGGCCCAATGCTGGGGCCCATACCTGGGAACGTTTGATTTCCAGTCACCCTGAGATTACTGTGAATGTGTGTGTGGGGGGGGGGGGGGGGGGGGGCAGGGGCGAGGGACCAGATGTGCACAATACTCATACACATACACACACATTAACACTCATATGTTCACAATTACGTTCCACCCACATGCTCATTCTTGCATGCTCTCATTCCTCATTCTCTGACACATTCTCACATGCTCACTTACAGCTTTACCCCTCTCACACACATGCTCACTCACTCACTTCTCTCTCTTACACACACACACACAGCCACTCACCCTCACACCCATATTCATTCACATGTTCACTTTTCTTCCTCCTACACAAACACACACTCTCACGGACATGTTCTTTCCCCTCCCCTTGATATACATCCTCCTCCATGCACATACGCAGCATCAGATTTCGTAAGCATTGGGGGGATCATTGGGAAATTTCCCTGGCCTGGATCTTTGCTTGGGTCTCAGCCTAGGCCCTGGCATACTTGGAAACTCTCTGGATTTGACCCAGAGGCTCTTGAATTCTAATGGAATTGCTGGATCTCCGGGCCAACAGCTGTAATCTCCAGGTGCCCTGCTGCTGCTTTGCTAGTGCATATGTATTTGTATATATATATATGTGTATTTATATATATATATAAATACACACACACACACACAAATGCCCCCTCACATATATATACAAATATATATGCACTAGCAAAGCAGCAGCAGGGCACCCGGAGATTACAGCTGTTGGCCCGGAGATCCAGCAATTCCATTAGAATTCAAGAGCCTCTGGGTCAAATCCAGAGAGTTTCCAAGTATGCCAGGGCCTAGGCTGAGACCCAAGCAAAGATCCAGGCCAGGGAAATTTCCCAATGATCCCCCCAATGCTTACGAAATCTGATGCTGCATCCTGGCCTGGTCCCAATACTGGGGTCTTGGCTTGGACCCAGGCCTGATGCTGTGACTCAGCCAGGAGGCTGGGTCCCAATGCCAGGGCCTTGAACAAGACCCAGACCTGAGGCCATGGCCTAAGCCAGGGCCCGGCACTGAGGCCAGGTCCCAATGCTGGGGCCTCAGCCCAGATCCAGGCCCGATGCCGGGCCTTGACCCAGAGGCTAGGTTCTGATGTCTGAACCTCGGCCTAGGCCAGAGCCTGGATCCAGGCCCAACACCACTGCCCGGTCTGGAAGCTAGGCCCCGATGCTGGGGCCTCAGCCCAGACTCAGGCCCAAGCCCGACACCAGAGCCCAGCCTGGAGGTTGGGTCCTTACACCTGGGCCTTGGCCCAGGGACAGGCCCAGGCCTGGAGTCCAGGCCTCGGAGCGCCTTTTCTGCATCTTTTTCTTTTTCCTCTTCTTTGCCAAATAACACCATCTGTTGGGGGTCGGTGAACCAGAGTTAATTAACTCCGGCACATCCTCCCCAGCGGAGGGCACCATTTTGATATATCCTGATACATTCAGCCCTGTTGCTTACATATACGTAAAACCTTTTGGTCTGATTGCATATGTAGCCAAGCACTACTTTGCTGTCAATGTAAATCTTAACTGTGTCTGGTTGAATGTACATTTAACTCAATAACAGCTCCATTATGTCTATTGCAAATATTGCCCCACATAAATCAAGTTGTAGTATGGTGTGGTTAAACTGAAGTGCTAATTTAGTTTTGTCAGCGATAAACCCTATGTCGGACATGCCTTCCGCATCTAGCACCTTCAAATAGGCTACTGCAGCTATAGCCTTTACAGAAGCATCTGAAAAAAGACAGAGCTCTCTGCAATGAGCTCAGTGAGAAATATAGAAGTACACACACGTGGAATGCAGAGCTGCTCGAGAGTTTATAGGCAATTTTAACATGAGTCCCATTCTCGTTTCTTCTCTCGGGATAATGGGATGTCCCATTCTCATGACTCTCATAAAAGTTCTCTTGATAAAGACTTACCTTTGCATGGTGACTGGAACCACAAATCCCAATGGATTGTGTAGGCTGTTCACTGTACACAAAATGCCATGGTGGGTATACAGTTTTTCTTGACTTGAGAAATGGAATGTGAATATGTCTCCTTTTAGATCCCAATTTAGCCAAAGTCTACATTGGCCTGGTAGCGTGATTTGCTTCCATTAACATTGTGTTCTCTTTAACAAGTCAATGACTTCTTCCTCTATTAAGTGGGGACTTTAATCTATCGTCCACTTAACAGTCCCTTTGTACCAACTGTCTGGCTTCGGTGTAATACTCCTTCTCTCCTTCCTGTGCTGTTCCCCCTGAGTTCGTAGTTGGCCACTGCAGGTAATTTACTGTTACTAAGACATGCAGTCGCATGCTGCACACGGCAGTCTTATTGTCGATGTCATTGTCATGCTATCACAGGAATCTTAGGTAGTTTCTGTAATCTTCATGAAAGATGAAACAGTACCTGTTGGATATTGGCCATGACGGTGATAGATTCTTTCCTGAAACAGATTAAAACCACTCATCTGGAATGGCTCTAAAGGTGTGGGGTCCCTTAATGTTAAGGGGCTTAATTCTCTTAATAAGAGGCAATTACTACAACAAGACATGCAACGCCAGCATGTGGATATAGCCTTGGTTCAGGAAACACACGTGCGCAAGTGTCATGAAAAGCTGTTGCAATTTAAGGGATACCCCCATTATTACTTTGCCGCTAGTACAAAAAACTCCAGCTATGCAGGGGTAGGCATAATCATCGCCCAACGAGTGACCTTTACTTACCAGTCTCATTTTGCGGACCCGTTGGGCCGCTACCAACTACTGAAAATACAAATTGATGGGAAAGTGCTCACTATCGTAAATTTATATGCTCCAAATATAGACCAGAGCACATTCTTGCGCTCTTTAGTTGATGTACTCACTACTTTCGCAGAAGGTCACATAATATGGGGTGGGGACCATAATCTAGTACGCAACCCTAGGATAGACACGTCTAATTATAGAAACGCAGGGGGCTGGAAAACTACGTCAGAACTCTCTATCCTTAAGCGTAATTGGGGTATAGTAGATATTTGGCAGCAGCGTCATCCCACCTCTAGGACCTACACGTTATACTTGAACCCTCACAACACTTACTCTAGGATTGACTTTTTACTGATTGATAAAGGTATACAAAATCAGGTCACAGATGTGGGCATTGGGGATATTACCTGGTCAGGGAGGAGTGTTTGGGAGTGAGTTTGGGGTGTGGTTTGGTTGGACTACCCATTATATCATCAAAAAGTGATGGGGGCCATTAATTGTGATATCATCAAAAGCAGCCACGATCATTTCTGATGATGTCAGACGGGTGTGGTCTGAGGCAGGCTGGGTGGTTTGAAGGTTCTCTGTCAAAGTGAACTCCAGCCTCGAAAGCTCATGCCTCAATAAACTGGTTAGCCGATAAGGTGGCACCTGCCTCTCGTCATTTTTGCTACACCAGACTAACACAGCTATCCCTTTGAATATCTGAAGGTTCATCTATGTACTTCTCTCAGCAGAGGACACTGTGTCCCATCTAGGCTTCAGCTTCCATTGGCCCCACCCTCCTTCCAGCAGCAGCAGCCCAGAAGGCTCATGTACATGCTTCTTTCAGCAGCCCCAGCAGAGGACTTTAGAGGACACTGTGAACCATCTAGGCTTACCTTCCACAGCACTAGCTCCCACATCCCCCGCCCTCTTTCTGGCAGCAGAGGATCAGAAGGCATACATCAAAACACCAAATTCCCATACATTTCCAACAAGAGATTTAATTATTTAATACAATAACAGGGAATAAGTTCAAAACAAAGAGTCAATAAGGTGTGCCACGAGGTAGTTATAAGTAAATTATTTGTAGTCTCCGGAGGATCATTGGCAATTTCAGCATCCCTACACCCTTAGCAATTTAAAATCACTAATAACTGATCAAAATTAAGATGCATACAGTAAGCCAGCAGCAAGAGTGAGCTACCCAGTCTTTTGCAATGAGTGCCACAGGTATGAGTAATTACCAGTTGGTGAGAGGCTGCATGCGTGCACTCAGCGCAAAGAGCTCCTAAGCCTTCGGAGAACACGTCTGATCTCTACAGGCTAGAGTGGCTGGGGCTCGAGCTGGGGCGGGGCAGGCTGTGCCGAGGCTGGGAGGGAAGGGTTCAGTCCGGGTGGGGAAGCCAGGCTGTGTTGGGGCTGCTGAGAGGGAGGGGCGAGGGGCAGGCTGTGCTGGGGCTGGAAGGCAACAAATAGGATCCTCCAGGAAATTTCCATGGGTGACTGTGCTGCTGCTGGGGCTAAGGGGTGGGAGGAGGCAGGTTGTGCTCTTTCTGGGGCTGAGTGGGGGGGAGGGAGGGGGGCCGTGATGAGGTTGAGTAGGCTGTATTGGGACTCTGGGCAGCTGTGCTGAGGTTAGGGGCCACCGGGGGAAGTGCCACGGGTGTCAGCTAGTAAGTTCATACTCTGAAAGATGACAAAGACCTTCTCAAGAAACTACAAAAAGAAAATTGCCTTATTTCAGTTCACAACAAAAGTGACATTTCACAGTTCAAAGTCTGTAACATACATGTCTTACCTTGATATAGAGTTTATATATTGTTTAAAAATAACGTGATGGGGGAAAGATGGCATGTACTGAGCAGCAGTGGCTGAGAGGTATCCTTTGAGTCGAGTCTCAATTCTACTTTTCCTTCATTCTTAGAGGCAAGATGGCTTGCAAGAGGAAGGAAGAGGCTTTTTTTGTTTTTCTTCAGGCCATTCGATGCCGATTTCTGGGCTCATTGACTCTTTTCTGGCACCCACCACACTCCATTCCTCCCGGGCACCTATTGAAGAGACTCCAGATGAGGAGACAGCGATGTGATCTTCCAGCCACGAGGTCACCCCTTCATGCCAAGGTTTCATCGTCCCCACCCCCACTGCAATTTTTCTCCAGCCGGGCGAGGCAAACGCCTCCCCCTTTGGGCTTGCAGAGATCTCATTTAAAGAACTTTGGGGGGGGGGGGGGGTTTGGGACAGAGGCCTGTGCTGCAGAGCAGCAGCATCCAAGCACGACAGTGGAGGACGGTGCGACGGGTGGAAAGCAGGGGGGTAGAGAGAACCTGCAGGACAGAATCTCAAAACCGTTTCCAGGAGAGTTTCAAGCGTAGATGTCTGGTGAAAGTGGCAGTCACGAGAAGCAACATCCTTGGATGGACCTTGGTAGGATTTTGTTTCATGTGCAGAATATTTTTCGAGGGCTGTGTCTCTCCGTTGTGCCATTTTTCCAAGGATGCAGTTTTAAAATGTGAGGACCAAGGTCAACCGTCGGATGAAGATTCAGTTCAACTAAAACAATGCTTTGATAACATTTTCTTGCTTCAAAGTTTAAATGCTGTCCTAATTAAGGACAATATGTCCCTTGGGAATCAATGAAAATAACATCAGATATAAACATTTACATTCTATTCATTTTCCTAAGGCTAGAATGACTCCATCAGCTACTAAGAAAGTATTACGCAGAGGTTTTAAAAATGTCTCCTCTTATTAGAGTTTATTATGTTCCATCGGAGATGTTCAGGGGGAACAATAGGAAGGGGCAATGGAGGCTCTTACTGCAGTGGATAGTTTGGACATCTCAGCTATTTGAGAAACCAGAAAAGGAGAAAACATCTAGAGGGACACTGATTGCCTCATTTGTCTTAGAAATAGACAGATTTCATGATGTTTTTCTTTAAATATCAATCTTCTCTCGCTTTGGTCATACAATAAATGTATTTTCTGATCTTTCAAAGAGTACTCAGGTTACAAGGAAGAAATCCTGGAGCTCTGTATACAAATTCTGAGCATTGATGCAACCGTTAAATTTCCCTGAAGTGTAGTGCAATTTTTCAGGGAAATAAGTATGTTTTTTAATGACTCTGAACAATTGAAGAGTCTTCTCTCTGGTAAAATGTCTCTGTCCAAAGGCCCTTCCAGTTAATGAGCTATATTGTGTCCTAAGAAGATGAGGTATCCATTTTGGATGGATGTCTAATTAGATATATATAGTACTGTTCCGTCTGTGTGTAAGAGATCTCCACCCCCCCATCCATCTCATGGTTTTGAGATCAGAACATGATTACTTTTTTTTCTTATGGCTAATTTATTTTTCCTGGATGTTGTATAAATGGTGTCCTTGAATTGATATCCTAATGTGTAATTTTAAATTGCAAATTAAAAAAAAAAAAAAGAATAGTTTTCAATAAAAAAACAATTTTTTGTATAGTCAGTGCCGTAACTCCTTATGAAAATTTGCCACATAACTGGTGCAGAATCTTCAAAAATCTGCCACAGGAAACCAAAGTCGCTGTCTGTTACTCTTCTTTCTTCCACTTTTTGGCATCCTCTCTTTATATGTTGAGTTTTGACATGCTTAATTTTTTCGTTAAATGTCTGGTCTGTCTACTGCTGGAGTGGGTCCATAAACAAGATCACCAGGGCCTAGAGCAGCATTCGTTTTGTTACCTTCACCTGAAGATCTGGCACTATCACTACCACTATCATTAGTCCTGGTGCTTAGGATAAATGTGAGCAGCTTGGTATCCTGGGGATCATGCAGCCAGTACTGATTTCTCAGTACTTTCATTGTACTAAAGGCAGCCTTCCTTCTGGAGTTCACAGGGTGTAATGCTTATTGACCACATCACAAGGTGTGCTTGGAGATTCTTCACAATCAAGCCAGTAGCGTGCACTATAACTGGGAAAATCTCTGTACTTTTCTGCCACATTTTCCTGGTCTCTGATTACATCTCTTGGTACTTAAGGATCTTTGCTTTATCCGTACGATCCATAGAATAGTCATTGGGTATTGATACCTCTATCAGCAATGCTGGTTCTTGTGTTCTTCTCCTCCACTATTATATCTGGTTTTCTAGCATCAATCTTCTTGTTGGTGGGAATAGGAATATCCCAACTGATTCCAACTTCTTTGCTCTTTTCTATTGCATTAGGGTTGTGCTCCCAGTGTGTGTCTGGTATGTCAATACTATGATGATTTCAATAATTACTGTACGCCATGGCACCCTGCTTTGCCTTTTTTGTATACAGGCCTTCTGACTTCCAGCAATGAGATGTGTAAACTTTTCTACCTCTGCAAAATCTGCATTACATTACATTAGTCTGTTTTACATCTTTTCTATGCTGGCTGTGAACTATCTTGTCCGCTATTCACTATCCTGTGCTGTAGCTATCAGTCTCTCAGCTATGGACTTTGCCTCTCTTTAACCATTGCTGTGTTAAATCTTGATTCATGTGGGGTTTCTGGAGGAGCTCTCTACACTTCCCACTGTATTTGAGCTTCTGCCAATTATCCTTCCTTGTTTGCTGACCTGATTCTTTAAAGTGTTCTCTTCTCTTGGTTTGCTAATTCCTGAGCTGCTTTTCCCTGTGTGCTGTGGATTTTTAGTCATTCCCCCAGAATGTTTGTCTGAGTTTCAGGCCCGAGACTGATGATGCTTGCTCGCTTTCATACTTCAGCACTATTTCAGCATTTGGGTCCGTTGATGCCATTAAGTATGGCTGAAGGCCTATTACGGTAGCTCTATAGGTGTAATCAGTTTCAATAATACCCATCCCACCTTCAGCTGTAGGAATGCACAATCTCGGCCTGCACGGGTTCTTATAGATTACCTGATGGGTGTGGAGGAGCTTCCTTGTTTTTATATTCAATTCTTCTAGATGTTTATGGAGCAGGTCTAATATTCCAAAACTATATGATAAAGCAGGGATTGCAAGCTGGTTAACAGCTTGTATCTTATTTTGTGCTCTGCTGATTTTTCTCTCAGTACTCGATACCAAATTTTTCCACTTTCTTCTACTCCTAGATATTTATATTCACCTTGCTGCTCCATTTCCTTTATATTGCAATGTTTTCAGGTTTGCTTAATTTTCCATTTCTTCAGCTGGTCCTTATGGCTTTATACAGCATCAGCTGTTCTTTTGCTCTGTATGCTCCCCTTTTGTTATCTTTCTGTTCTGTTGCCAGCTTTTTATTGGAATCAATGTCATCATATATTCTATCTGCATCAATTGCATTGAAAAGCTTGAAGATTGTAGGCAGGCAAGCTATTAGTTTTTGGAGATATTATCTGTCTCTCTCTTTGGAAGAAGAAATGTTCTTTCTGTTATTAGCCATTGTGGTTTTCATTCTGGCTGTCTGATCGTTTTTTGCAGTTAGCCAGATCTGGGCAGAGAGAAGTCAAACATTTGAGCCAGAAGTTGTGCAATCCATCAGGGCCAGGGTATTTTTGATTTGGGGCTCATTTTAACCTGGCTTCCAGCTCAGTTGTCGTAACTTCAGGCCATGTCACATGTTTGCCTTTTCTATACTTGCCTGTATACTGGGCAGCCATTCTGCTTTTCTGATATGCACTGCAAGATCTTTATACAAATTTCTTCAAAAACATTCTGCTTTTTCTTTTATTGGTGGTGTTTTAACTGTACTAATGCTCTTTCCCAATTCCCTGTAGAACTGTTTAGGTTTTCGTCTAAAAGTTTTATTTTGGTAGCTGTCCTGTCTGTTAGATCTTTGCAGCTTTTGTATTTCTGCTGTTATTTTCATTTATCCGTCTAGTGTGGATTCTCTTGTGACTTGTAAGGCATGCCTTTCTACCAAAGCTCTAACCACACTCAGTACAAACACATTGGTTTCACAGCAGTATGGATTTTCTGGTGCCTTGTAAGATCTACCCTTAACAGGAAACTTTTACCACAGACTGTACATGCAAAAGGCTTTATTCCTGCATGTCTTCTCTGGTGCCTTATGAGGCTCAACTTTTCTATGAAGCTATCACCACACTGAGTACATACAAATGGTTTAACTCCTGCATGTCTTCTCTGGTGCCTTGTGAGATCTGCCCTTACTGTGAAGGATTTACCACAGTCCGTACAAATAAATGGTTTTATTCCTGTGTGTCTTCTCTGGTGCTGTATGAGACCCCCCTTTTCCATAAAACCATTACCACATTCAGTACATATAAATGGTTTCTCACCTGTGTGTATTCTCTGGTGAATTGTGCAGTAAGACTTTGAATGGAAGAACTTTCCACACTCAGGACATGTAAATAATTTATCTCCAGTATGGCTTTTCTGGTGATTTCTGAAATATGACTTTGACCTAAAGCTCTTACCACACTCAGTACAAACAAATGGTTTCTCACCTGTGTGTATTATTTGGTGCTTTGTAAGGCCAGTCTTTAAACGGAAACCCTTACCACACTCAGTGCACAAAAATGGTTTCTCTGCAGTGTGGATTTTTTGATGCCTTACAAGTTCTTCTTTTCTCATAAAACTTTTACCACATTCAGGACACATAAATGGTTTTATACCTGCATGGATTCTCTGATGCCTTGTGAGATTAGACTTCAAACTATAGCTCTTATCACACTCTATACATGTAAATGGTTTCTCTCCTGTGTGGCTTCTCTGATGTGTTGTGAGTTGAGAGTTGACACTGAAGCTCTTACCACATTCAGAGCATATAAATGGATTCACTGTGTGGCTTCTCTGGTGGCTTGTGAAGTTTGCCTTCCTTTTGAATCTTTTACCACATTTGCTACATGCAAATGGTTTCTCTTGTGTGTGGATTCTTTGATGGCTTCTTAAGTATGTCCGCAAACTGAAGCTCTTACCACAATCAGTGCATGTAAATGGTTTCTCTGAAGCGTGCGTCCTCTGGTGTTTTATCAGATATTTGTTGAAACAGAAGCTCTTACCACAATCAGTACATATAAATTCTCTCTTTCGTTTGTGGTTTATCTGGTGCTTTGTGAGAAGGGATTTCCAATGGAAGCTCATACCACATTCAGTACATGTAAATGGTTTTTTTCCTGTGTGGATTCTCTGGTGTCTTACGAGATATGCCTTCCAAGAAAATCTCTTACCACACTCAGTACATGCAAACGGTTTCATGCCCGTGCTGATTTTCTGGTGATGTGAGATGTCTGTCTTCTTAATGAAGCATTTTTCAGTTTTAACATAAGGTAATTGTTTCTCAAACAGCATGATTTTTGGGTGTTTTCTGAAGACTTTTTTCCAATAGCCATTTTTAGTGCATTTATTGTGTGAATATGGTCTCTCGCCTTGGAAATTTTGGTGTCTTGAGTAGTTTGTTTTCTGAATTAAGTTTTTGTCAGCAGCAATATATGAGCACATTCTTTCATTAGTGTGGCTTTTCTCCTTTTCTGTGAGGTTTGCTGTAGAAATAAAACCTATACCAGATTCTGTACTTGCACACCAATTCTTTCCTTCATTGATTTTCTGATGTTGCGATAGTTCTCTCTTCTTACTGAAAACTTTCCCACAGTCAGAACATGTTAAAGGTGCCTTTCCTGTGGTGGTTTTCTCTTGACCCTGTTTTCTCTCCTGGCTGAAAGTTTTCCCATAGTCTGTAGCTGGTATCTTTTCTGAGGGAGATCTCAACGGTGATTTCAGAGTTACAGGATCCCTGAGACGTATCTGACATACTTCACACAGACATCTTTGACCTGGTGTCTGGCTTTTCTGGTTTTCCCCTGTATGTATGATACTTCTGGCACTTTGCGCACACAGAGCTGAGTCTCCTGTTGAATTTCTTTGTTTCCTTGCTGTGATGGATTGATTCCAGCACTTTTCCCCCCACTCAGAACAGGAAGAAGTATCCTCTTTGTCTCTTTCTGATAACCACTTGTTCCCTTCTGGATTCTCACTCAGCTCCCAGTGATGAGTCGTCGTATGACTGTGTCTGGGATCATCCTTTCCTACATAAAAAGTAAACGAATTATTGTAAGAGAAGGAAAGTTTAATGAGTTCAGTAATACATTTGCATTTGTTTTTTTCCTGTTCTGTTTTTGCTGTTCTCCTGAAGAAGAAGAAGAAATATAAAATGTTTAAAAAGCCCCTGCCATAAAATTGCCCTGTAACACTGTGTCATGTCCTGTTGCATGTGAAGGAAAAGATTTGTGCAACTTTCTATGGTCTCTGGTGATTTTGGAGAACAATTTGCAAAGCCATTTATGTGGATAGACAGCAATGTAGGCAGGTAAATTGTCCATCTTTAAAATGACCTTCCTCAATGTTGCTAAAAGTGCTCCACAACGCCCGTAGTTTTAATCACATTTACAGGAGGCATTTGCAGGGATATGTTTAGGTTGAGGAAGGAAAAGAATGAGGAAAGATTGCTTTTTCACGCTATACTATATGTACAATGTACTGCAGACATTGTCCCGGTGTGGATACTATGAACATTTCCCCCATGTTAAATAAATCTGAAAGGAAAAATTGCAAAGGTTAAAAGTTGCATGAGGCAGGAAATTGTTTAAAAATATCAGCTTGGAAGTCCAGATAAAATGTATTTCATGCATTAAAAATAGTCGAAGAAAGACAAAACAACTGCCAGCATAGTTCAAAGATGATGTGAAAAGGGCAGTTAAATACAAAAGGGCATCATCAAAAAAATGGAAAGCAGACCCAAAGGATGATGATAGCCAAGAGCATAAACAGAAGGAAAGACAGGCCAAGAGAGAATCTGAGAAGTTTGCCACAGAGCCCAGGCCAGGGCCTTACCCTCGAGCAGGGACAGGATGTAGGTTGTTTTGGTGAGGCTGTCCGGAAATAGTGCCGCCTGAAGACAAAAGTGCATATTGCACTGGTTGAGGAACCCGCAGCACTGCCGGGGATCACCCGCATAGTGGGGAAGAGCCAGCAGGGAGATGACCAGTCAGGGTGGTGAAGCCATCCCCGAGGCACTCAGGGCGGGTGAAGACGTAGAACCCGCTGAGGTGACCTAGTCCAGGCGGGCGTTAAGACGTTCCATGTAGGCAGCAAGCAACTCTAGGACCTTCTGTTGCTCTAGTATCTTTTGTGCTAGTCCAGGTGCTGAAGCCTCCACCGGATCCATGGCCTTGGCTTACTGCTACGATCGTGGATCCCTGGGCCGAGGGGGCGTTGGCACCACCTGTGAGGAGAAGCCCCACAGGTCCCCACAGTCGGCTGGCGATTCCGGGGAGAGCCTGAGACCCCGTTGGGGCTTCACCACTACCAAACCTCATTCCCCACAGGTTGAGCCCTTGGGTACCGGGGCCGGCTGGAGTTACGTGGGGGTCTGAGGTGCGGTGAGTCTAGGAGTCCGTAGTCCAAGCGTGGGTCAGGGCAGGCGGCAAATCTTGAGGTCAGTGGCCCAGGCAAGGTTCAAGGGTCCAAGCAAGGATACAACAGGTCAGGAACAAGAACCAGAACATGATCCTCCAAACTGGAGCAGGAGCCAGGAAGTCAAGGCAAGGTCTGGAAGCAGGCCTTGCCTAGATATAGGCCGAGGTCAGGGGGTGGAGCTGGGGCACATCCCAGCGGTGTCCCTTTAAATGGAAATGAGTGGCACGTGCGCGCGCCTAAGGCTGCCAGGGAGCAGAGGAAGCCGGACGGCCCCGGCGGCGGAAGCTCGGTGCGGGGCAGGACATATCCGCCACGGCCCGCAGCTGCCACCAGCGTCCGGGGGCCCAGCTGCGGGCCTTCGTGGCCGGTTCTCATAACACCCAACAAGAAAATGAAACCCTTAAATCTGCCCAGGAGCACATGAAAATGGAGAATTAGTCTTTGGAACAAAGGATCGAAACCTAGTTCCTCCTTTACAAGGTGGCTCAACTGGACAAAAGGAAGAAGGCCCTGATCTTCTATGTGTGTGTTATATTGTATATATGTGGAATGGAGGAGTAGCGAAACCAGGGTTCAAATCCTGCTGTCGCTCCTTGTGACCTTGGGCAACTCACTTTACCCTCTGTTGCAATCTAATCTACAAAATTAGATTGAAAGCCCTGTGGGGATAGGGAAATACCTCTGGTACCAAAAAGTAGAATATAAAAAAAAATAAATGGTATGCTGCCAACATCTGTGGAGTGGCAGCCTAGAATTGCTTTTAAATAAAACAAATAAATAACAATATGTGGACCTGCTGAAAAAATGGGTTGTGCTGATGTCTCACAAACCTCCGGACAATTGATCATCCTATTTGGGCACCGACTCTTACCAAGATCATCTGGAAAACCGGAATAAGAATGTCTTTTCTAACATGCCCCGAAGAATTCACCTAACTTGCAAAGACATTATTACCCCTTCAGGAGTGGTGATTAAATAACGGCTATCTAATGTTCCGGAGGCCAGATGGCATATAATAGAGGCTGAGATGAAAAAGATGCTTTGGCTTGGCCATAAGAGTGTCATCCAATAGCGCTTGGGCCTCACCTGTTGTACTAGTGCCTAAACCGTATAATAGCATCCGATTCCGTATAGACTTCAAGAAAGTCAGTGAGGCCTTGAAGCTAGGTACCTATACAATGCCCCACATGGGATAAGTCATTGAGCACCTGGGCACAGCCCAGTTCATCTCCATACTAGATCTGATCATGGGATAATGGCAAGTTCTCCTTACTCCAGGCATGAAAAAGACAACAACTTTCTCTACTCCGGGGTGGGGTGGGGACATTTCCAGTCCCAGTCTTGCCATTTAAGAACATAAGAAAATGCCATGCTGGGTCAGACCAAGGGTCCATCAAGCCCAGCATCCTGTTTCCCACAGAGGCCATAACCAGGCCACAAGAACCTGGCAATTACCCAAACACTAAGAAGATCCCATGCTACTGATGCAATTAATAGCAGTGGCTATTCCCTAAGTAAAATTGATTAATAGCCATTAATGGACTTCTCCTCCAAGAACTTATCCAAACCTTTTTTGAACCCAGCTACACTAACTGCACTACCACATCCTCTGGCAACAAATTCCAGAGCTTTATTGTGCATTGAGTGAAAAAGAATTTTCTCCGATTAGTCTTAAATGTGCGCCCGAGAGCGAAAGGTGAAGGAGTCGAGATACCTTCTCCCTGTCCAGCAGCTGTCCGAGTCCGGGGGCGAGCTTTTCCTGCCTGCCCAGACGGTAATCTCCAGCTGCTGCGAGTGGTGATGTCGAGGGGCAGATCTAGAGGCGGAACCCGGAAGTGGTCCTCTTAAGCGAGCCGCTTGCTGTGCGCAGCAGACGCCGGCGCGCGGCTTGCCGGGCTTTGCCTGGCTTCGCATGGATTCCTTTGCAATACCTTCTCGACTGGATTGACTTATTTCTTAAAAGGTACTTTTTTTTTGCAAATTATTTCGGCTCCTCCAGAATGTTATCTTTGCATGGATGGTTAATTTGACTGCGTAGTTTGAGCTGAAGCGGCGTTGTCTCCACTGTCTAAGTTGAATAAAAGATAAGAAAAATAACTATGCCTCCAAAATGAAAAGGGAAGGTGAGGGTTTTCTCCTTCCTCCCATTACCTTGACCTATACCGCAGGAGATTAGCCGCTTTATGATCTCCCCTGCATTAAGGAATGTAGGCACCAAGGAATCTGATGTGCCAGGCAGTCAGGGAGGACAGCCTGTGCCGGCAGAGGAGACCTCCCTAAGTCTGAATATCAGAGTACCACCAGCGCAGAGAGCCTGTGAGAGAAGTCTTGAGGAAGCTCCTATGGGGGGTCATCACTTCTAGCCCTGAGGCGGGAATTCTTGAAACCCGCAATAATGGACTGGGAGAAAAAGGAGCTATTGGTATTGCTGGTTTGATTCCAGTGAGTGGAGCAGGGGGACTGGAGTCATTGATTTCCCCAAGTGGGAAAGAGGATCAGCTAACCAGAGGTATATCCCCAGGACCCCTCACTCGCCCTGCAGTAGTAACACTAGACATTTTGTGGGAAATGATGGCTGGGATGTTATCAAACATTAAAGGGTTGGAAGGTAAAGTAGATGTGTTAAGGACTGGGAATCAACAAGACTTTTTTCAGACACAAAAGATTCTGTTGATAGAATTAAAGGTCTTGAAGATTGTGAGAAGAAAAATCAGGAATTTCATGCTGCTGTGGTTAAGGAGAGGGAGATTTTATCTAGATGAATAGAATCCCTCGAAAATAACGCCAAGCGATTCAATTTAAGATTTTTTAACTTCCCCAGAATAGTTGGGGGAAGTACCATTAATTACCCTTAAAAAGTTTCTATCAGAAATCCTTGGCTTTAGTCTTAAATGTGCTACTTGCTAACTTCATGGAATGCCCCCTAGTCCTTCTATTATTCGAAAGTGTAAATAACAGATTCACATTTACTCGTTCAAGACCTCTCATGATCTTAAAGACCTCTATCATATCCCCACTCAGCCGTCTCTTCTCCAAGCTGAACAGCCCTAACCTCTTCAGCCTTTCCTCATAGGGGAGCTGTTCCATCCCCTTTATCATTTTGGTTGCCCTTCTCTGTACCTTCTCCATCGCAACTATATCTTTTTTGAGATGCGGTGACCAGAATTGTACACAGTATTCAAGGTGCAGTCTCACCATGGAGCGATATAGAGGCATTATGGCATTTTTTGTTTTATTCACCATTCCCTTACTAATAATTCCTAACATTCTGTTTGCTTTTTTGACTGCTGCAGCACACTGAGCCAACGATTTTAAAGTATGATCCACTATGATGCTTAGATCTCTTTCCTGGGCGGTAGCTTCTAATATGGAACCTAACATCATGTAACTACAGCAAGGGTTATTTTTCCCTATATGCAACACCTTGCATTTGTCCACATTAAATTTCATCTGCCATTTGGATGCCCAATCTTCCAGTCTTGCAAGGTCCTCCTGTAATGTATCACAATCCGCTTGTGATTTAACTACTCTGAATAATTTTGTATCATCCGCAAATTTGATGACCTCACTCGTCGTATTCCTTTCCAGATCATTTATAAATATATTGAAAAGCACCGGTCCAAGTACAGATCCCTGAGGCACTCCACTGTTTACCCCTTTCCACTGAGAAAATGGACAATTTAATCCTACTCTCTGTTTCCTGTCTTTTAGCCAGTTTGTAATCCACGAAAGGACATCGCCTCCTATCCCATGACTTTTAGTTTTCTTAGAAGCCGCTCATAAGGGACTTTGTCAAACGCCTTCTGAAAATCCAAATACACTACATCTATCGGTTCACCTTTATCCACGTTTATTAACCTCCTTCAAAAAAATGAAGCAGATTTGTGAGGCAAGACTTCCCTTGGGTAAAGCCATGCTGACTTTGTTCCATTAAACCATGTCTTTCTATATGCTCTATGATTTTGATCTTGAGAATAGTTTCCACTATTTTTCCTGGCACTGAAGTCAGGCTCACTGGTCTATAGTTACCCGGATCGCCCCTGGATCCCTTTTTAAATATTGGGGTTACATTAGCTATCCTCCAGTCTTCAGGTACAATGGATGATTTTAATGATAGGTTACAAATTTTAACTAATAGATCAGAAATTTCATTTTTGAGTTCCTTCAGTACCCTAGAATGCATACCATCCGGTCCAGGTGATTTGCTACTCTTTAGTTTGTCAATCTGGCCTACTACATCTTCCAGGTTCACAGTGATTTTGTTCAGTTTGTCTACTCATCACCCCTGAAAACCATCTCCGGAATTGGTATCTCCCCAAAATCCTCATTAGTAAACACGGAAGCAAAGAATTAATTTAGTCTTTCTGCAATGGCCTTATCTTCCCTAAGAGCCTCTTTAACCCCTCGGTCATCTAATGGTCCAACCGACTCCCTCACAGGTTTCTTGCCTCTATGGATATGGATAGCTATGGTTCTACCAGGATATCCCAAACCCCTGGCTCTTACTTTCTTTTCAGTCAAAAAATGCACTTGTCATGGAACTTCACCGGGCTGCTCTGAAATTAACTCAAGGAGCTACCCACCTGACCCCTAATAGGGCAAAGGCCACATCTTCCAGTCCTTACACTTCAGGGTCTCAAGACCATCAGTTCAAAAGCATTCATCTGTACGATGATTGTGCTGGCCTCCATCATCGTACAGGCCCTAGCCGCTGCAGGGGAACTCCATACAAGACAAAATCTGACTCACTTATCAAGGTGTATTACATTTCCTCAGCTAGTTCACATTAGCTAATGGCATTACATTGACTCTACTGCACGGGATGCCTTCTCTTGAGCCAGCCGCTAGGATTTCTGGAGGGCTAGAAAGCTGACTCTGACCTTTGGCCTAGACCTGAACCCACTGGTTCTGTACCAAGATTTCTGACCCAGCTTCACCTGCCCAGGTCCATAAATCCCCCCCCTCCCCCCCCAAACCTATAAGGCTCATGCCTAAGGTGCAAACTAACCATGAAGATGACGCCAAATCCATTCCCTGCGAGAGATAACTAAGAAAAGCTCAAGTTCTTTCTAATTTCCCTTTGAGAGAGGAAAAGTAGCCTTGCAACACTGGACTTATGGATATCACCCTGAGAGGAGTGCAAATTGAATGAGATGCATATGGGTCTGAGCCCAAGGTAATGCATTTAGATCCATTGTCCTGGAGCCTAGGGCCTGCAGAACAGACTGTGCTCCTAGTGGACATGGAAATAAAGCAATCTAGACACTGGGAGTAAGGCCCTGAGCTCTTGAAGCTCAAGGCCAGCAGACCTCTTGCATATTTGCATATAAGAGGGCTTCTCTTTGCTCCAGAGACTTGGAAAAACTAATTGCTGTTTGAGATAATCATTGGCCAGTCTAGGAATTCCACACATGCGTAACTCTGGTTGCAGCTAAACGGCTTTCCTGTTCTGACTCAGCCATGATTAGTCAGATGTCTCTCCATGAATAGGGAGGCCTTTATTACCCCTTGATCACAAAGGGAGGGCCAGTAAGGGATCCAGATAACTCATCTGAGAAATATCTTGTAGTAATCCCTAGAGAAGAAAGGGGGGAATGCCCCTGCGTATGCATGTGGTGAACCACTTAAGAAGAGGTCTGCCATTCTGCAAAGGGCCCCAGAGAACAGAACTGTCAAACCTGAAATAAAAAACAGTACTACTACCCCCTGACCTCCTTTCAAGGGAGAGACAGGGCCCCAAAACATGAGGCTGATCAAACCAGCCTAAACCATCACCCCCAAGGCCTACACAGAGGGTGACAGTGAAATCCTCCTGAATTATGTCCAACTACCCAGAGCACAAGGCTCCAAAAGTCACCATGAAGGAGCAGACCAAGCACACAGCAACCTGCAACAAGAAGCGGTCTGCTGCAGCTGAACCCATTGCCGAGGACGTCCTCCTCAAGGAAATGAGAAAACTGCCTGAGTGGATTGCTTGTAATATCTGAAATGGCCCTAAGCAGGACTGGTACTAGAGGGGGGAGAAGAAGGACTCCTGATAAGCACCCATAGCTAGCTTCTGAACTTTCATCCTTAAACTTCCAGGACTCTTCTAAAATAAAATTATCCCTTAGACAGGATAAATCAGGGCTTAATTTGTAGACAAAAAGGAAGTGGAACTGTGAAGCGGGATGAGATGGGTGGGGCAGGGACCATGGGCAAGGGTGAACACACACACATACACACCTGAACACATTTTTCACATGCTCGATGAGCACAGGTAGGCAAAGGATGGCTGGGGGTCAGGAATGCAGGATCACTTGGGCAAGGAGGAGAAGGCGGACAGAGAGAATGGGGCTCTCTCTCTAACCCTCTCCTCCTCTCTGCCTTGGCGATTCTGATCCTCCATCCCCAGCGGTCCTATAAACAATACAGAGATTCTTTCCACCCCTTTCCTCCAGTGGTCCTAAAGCCCCTAAGTCTAACCTCCTCCTAGCTCTGATGATCCTCAATCCCCTCCTCTCCCTGGAAAGTCCACCCTCTCCAGCAGCTCTCCTCCTCCTCTCCCTCCATGGCCAGTAAGAACAAGTCTCCTCTTCAAGCCAGAATCAGCTGGTTCACCTCTGCCCTTAAGGGGTGGGAGCTGAGTGGTGTTCACTGTCTGCTATCTTCAGTCTCCTTGGACAGGAGTGTGGGCTTCAGAATTCAAAAGCATGGCCTGCTCTTTGTCTACTTGGGGGGTGGAAGGAAGGGGGCAATGCCACATGTTCTCCTCACTCACTCATTTCTCTCTATCTACAACAGTCAATCCTATCTCCACCCTTCCTTCACTCTTACTTCCCCCCTCTGATCACTTCACTCACAGACTGCCCTCACTTCTTTCATCTCACTCACATGTCATAGTCCCTTTGTTTCCCTCTCTCACTCTTTTGCCCTCCCATATTCCACCAGTCACTTTCTTCCTCTGATCCCTTCACTCACTACCCCCCCCCCCCCCCCCGGCCATTCCCTTTCTTGGCCCTTTTCATCCTCACCAATGTGGTCACCAGCAGCGGAGAAGGCAAGGCCTGGGCTGACAGCACGATAAGCAGAAAGCCAACACACCCAGGAATGGCAGAAGCAGTACAGCTGACAGATATTCATCCTGCAGCTTTTTTTTTTTTTTTTAACCTTAGCTGAGTCCCACACAGCCTCCTAACCTATTTAGAAACATAGAAATGACAGCAGAAGACGACCAAAAGGCCCATCCAGTCTGCCCAGCAAGCTTTCCACACTTATTTTCTCATACATATCTGTTACTCCGACTGCTGAGTTCAGGGCCCTTATTGGTAACTTTTTGATTGTAATTTCTTTCCACCCCCACCACTGATGCAGAGAACAGTGTTGGAGCTGCATCAAAGTGAAGTATAAGGCTTAATGTTTGAGGGTAGTAACCGTCATATCGAACAAGTTACCCTGATGTTTGTATACTCATACTGCTCAGATCAATGCATTGTTAGATGTTGTCTGGATGTAAATCCTATTTCTTCATTCCTCCTGTCGTTGAAGCAGTGAGCTGTGCTGGATATGCATTCAAAGTGAAGTATCAGACTTAATTTGTTAGGGGTAGTAACCGCTGCAATAAGCAAGCTACTCCCGTGCTTATTTGGTTACCCAGACTGTGCAATTCAGTCCTTGCTGGTTGTTGTCTGAATATAAATCTCTTTTCTTCATTCCCCCTGCCGTTGAAGCAGAGATCTACGCTGGATATGCATTGAACGTGAAGTATCAGGCTTTACTGGTTTGGGGTAGTAACTGCTGCAACAAGCAAGCTACTCCCACGCCTATCTGTGCTACCTTGTTGGTTGTTGCCTGAATGCAAATCCTCTTTTCCACATTTCCTCTTGCCGTTGAAGCATACAGCAATGTTGGAGTCACATTAACCATGTGAACATTTATTGAATAAGGGTATTAATCACCATGTAGTAGCCGTCATTCCCGCAAGCCACTCCCATACCTCTTCTCTTCATTCCCATCCTCCAGGCTTTATGGATCCACAGTGTTTATCCCATGCTCCTTTGAAATCCTTCATAGGTTGGGTCTTTACCACTTCCTCTGGAAGGGTGTTCCAGGCATCCACTACCCTCTCTGTGAAGAAATATTTCCTGACATTGGTTCTGAGTCTTCCTCTCTGGAGTTTTAAATCGTGACCCTTGGTTCTGCTGATTTTTTTTCCAAAGGAAAAGGTTTGTCGTTGACTTTGGATCATTAAAACCTTTCAAGTATCTGAACGTCTGTATCATATCACCCCTGCTCCTCCTTTCCTCCAGGGTATACATATTTAGATTCATCATTCGATGAAGACCATCCACCTTTTTGGTTGTCCTTCTCTGGACTGCCTCCATCCTGTTTCTGTCCCTTCGAAGATATGGCCTCCAGAACTGAGCAAAGTACTCCAGGTGAGGCCTCACCAAGGCCCTGTATAAGGGGATAATTACTTCCCTTTTCTTACTCGACATTCCTCTCTCTATGCAGCCCAGCATTCTTCTGGCTTTAGCTATCGCCTTGTCACATTGTTTCGCATACTTCATATTGTTAGACACTATCACCCCAAGGTCTCTCTCCTGCTCCGTGCACATCAGCCCTTCACCCCCCATCGAATACAATTCTTTCGGATTTCCACAGCCCATATGCATGACTCTGCACTTCTTGGCATTGAATCTCAGCTGCCATAACTTCGACCAGTCTTCAAGCTTCCTTAAATCCCATCTCATTCTCTCCACTCCTTCTGGTGTGTCCACTCTGTTGCAGATCTTAGTATCATCCGCAAACAGACAAACCTTACCTTCTATCCCGTCAGCAATGTCGCTCACAAAGATATTGAACAGGACCGGTCCCAACACCGACCCTTGCGGCATTCCACTCATCACCGCTCTCTCTTTAGAGTAAGTTCCATTTACCATCACACATTGTCTTCTATCCAGGCCACTACCTTGGCACTCACAACCAAGCTTCTCGTTTTATTCACAAGCCTCCTGTGCGGGACCGTATCAAAAGCTTTGCTAAAATCCAAGTAGATGACATCGAGCTCTCTTCCTCGATCCAATTCCTTAGTCACCCAATCAAAAAAGTTGATCAGATTTGTCCGACAGGACCTTCCCTTGATGAAACCATGCTGGCTCTGGTCCATCAATTCTGCTGCTTGTAGATAGTTCACTATTCTTTCCTTCAGCAGTGACTCCAATACTTTTCCCATCACCGAGGTGAGGCTAACCGGTCTGTAGTTTCCAGCCTCCTCTCTGCTCTCACTCTTGTGAAGCAGGACCACCGTCGCTCTTCTCCAATCACTCGGCACCACTCCCATTTCCAGGTGTCTATTGAACAGGTCACACAGCGGAGCTGACAGCACATCTCTGAGCTCCCTCAGTATCCTGGGATGAACCTCATCAGGCCCCATGGCTTTGTCCACTTTCAGTTTTCCTAGCTCTTCCCATACATTCTCTTCCGTAAATGGAGTTTCATCCATTCCATTCCCCTCCAGTTTCTTGTTAACTAGCGTTGGTCCTTCTCTGGGGTCTTCTTTAGTGAATACTGAAGTATTCGTTTAATAATTCTGCCATTTCTTTATCTGTCTCCACCCATTGATCCTTTTCACCTGTCAATTTCACTATACCATTTTGGATTTTTCTCCTTTCACTGATGTATCTGAAAAATGTTTGGTCACCTCTTTCTAATGCTTTACTTTTCGCTTTCTTGATTACTTTCTTTGTCTCCCTCAGTTCCACCAGATATTCTTCCTTGTGATCCTTCCTTTTGGGATCTTTTATATTTCTTGAACGCTGTTCTTTTAGCTTTTATTTTGCCAGCCACCTCCTTTGAGAACCAGATAGGTTTCATTTTTCTCTTGCTTTTCTTTACTTTTCTAACATATAGATTAGTTGCCTTGGTAATTGCTCCTTTTAGTTTGGTCCACTCTTGTTCTCCCAGCCTTCTAGTTCTTCCTCCAGGTACTTCCCCATTTCATCAAAGTCCGTGTTTTTGAACTGCAAAACTAGGGTCTTCGTGCTTCTTCTCCGTATCCTATTTGTGATATGAAACCATACAGTTTGATGATCACTGGTGCTGAGCTGGGCACCCACCCAGACATTACCTCCATTAGTGAGCACTAAGTCGAGTATAGCTCCTTCTCTCGTGGGTTCCATTACCATTTGTTTAAACAGAGACCCTTGCAGGGCACCCACTATCTCTCTACTACTGTTAGATTCTGCAGAAGGGATTCTCCAGTCTACATCCGGCAGATTAAAATCTCCAACAAGCACCACTTCTCCCTTCTTTCCCATCTTTTGGATGTCTTCAACCAGATCTCTGTCAAGCTCTTACATTTGATTTGGAGGCCTGTAAACCACTCCAATAAAAACAGAAGCCCCATCATCTTTTCTTAGGTCAGCCCATAGTGCTTCTTCTTTGCTCCATCTTCCTTGCAGCTCAGAAGCTTGGATATTGTTTCTGATATAAAGAGCCACTCCTCCCCCTTCCCTATCCTCTCTGTCCTTCCTTAACAAGTTATAGCCCGGTATTGCCGTATCCCAGTCATGAGATTCCGTGAACCACGTCTCCGTGACAGCAAAAACGTCCAAGTCCACCTCCACCATTAGGGCTTGCAGATCTGGGATTTTATTGCCCAAACTATGAGCATTTGTGCTCATAGCTTTCCAGCTTTTCTCGTTCAGGTTACTGCTTTTCTTGGACTCCTTTTGTGACTTATTTAGTTGAGTTTTGTTATCCACATCGCCCTTTTCCATTGCATTTGTATTTGGGGGGGTGATATTCTAATTTCTTTCTGCCAACCCCGGCTTCTAATTTAAATGCCTTATGACATAAGATTTGACTTCATCTCTTAGGATCCTTTTTCCTGCCACAGACAGATGTAAGCCATCTTTGACATATAGCTTTTTATTGTTCCATACACAGCTCCAGCCCCCAATAAATCCAAAACTTTGTTCCATACACTAGGATTTGTGTCATACATTGGAAATTGCATAAAAACCAGGAAACAGGATTTGTCATTGTTAAATACCCGTAATATGGGTCCATTAAGGATTCAAGTAAAGTCTGGGTTGAGTGATTTATCCTGAACCCAAATTGGTTTGGATGTAGGATGTAGGAGGTCATCTAGATAGTCTTCTAGTTGTGATAATACTGCTTTCTTGAGAATTTTTAAGAGAAAGGGCAGGTTGGATATTAGTCAATAATTATCCCAATTGTCAAAACAGCTAGTAGTATTTTTTTAGTATAGGTTTTATCACTGCTTGTTTTGCCTTATCAGGGACTAAGCCTTCCAAGAGTGATTAAGGATGTGATTGTTGGGATGATTGTGCTAATTATTAGTTTTAAAGGGCTAGCTGGAATGGGGTTTTGTGGGTGATTTGCAGGTTTTATTTTAGTGATGATTTGAGTGATTTGAAGTTTAGATACTTTGTCAAAAGCGTTCCATTTAGCTGGTTCATATTTTTCTTCATCTTCTATGGTTGGTGCGCAGTAGAGAACTGAAAGGAGTGGGCTTTACTGCATGATGCGTGTGAGGAAGAACATCTGCTCGTCTTCCCTTTGCATGCTTTTCTAAGTTGCTGCTGCCTAAGGCCCTGAGCGAACCCTATCCTTTGGGAACCTTTGAGACTTGGAGTTTCCAGGATCTCATATTATCTCTCCAGACCTTCCCCAAAGAGCAAACCCCTCTCTTGAGGGGAATCTGTAGAGTCATGACTTGAGTACAGAGTCTGCTGCTACTTGTCTGCACCTGTTCTCGTCATCCCTGTTTTGCCTTTTATTACCCCAGCTTTATTCCTCCTAGGCAAGGCTTCGCAGGAACCAAAGGGAAGAGAAAGAGGGAGGGGAGAGGAGAGCCCTGAGGCTTCCTAATTCACGAGGGCCAAACCTCTTGGTTGTCTACGTCACAAAATAGGGAACCCTTGCTAGGAGTGATTCCCAGTCCCCAAAGGGTACCAGAATGAAGTCCTAGGGTGCCTTCTACCAGGATCTTTCCTGGGAGGCTCTGCTCCACTGGAGAAAGCAGCCCTCAAGGACTGTTGTCCCAGGAGCAAAGGGACTAAACCAGGCCAACGAGACACATTGCCTCTGGGAGTTTGTACAATCTGTCCATTCTTGTCCGTAGCTGCAGGAGACAGAGACTACTGGCAAGGACCTGGAGTCACTCCTTCTTTATACTAGGTGATGAAATCATGAGGAAGTGTGGATTCTGTCTCTGGCAGCTGAGGAGGGGGGAAATCCTGAGAGTAAAGACTGGTCTAGCAGGAAGAAAAGGAAACCCCCTAATACTAGGTTGAAGGTTCAATGGGATATGTTAATTTGCTTGAGGAGTCACTGGAGTACATCACTAGGTTAGGGGGTCAGTGGGGTATGTTAATGTGTTTAGGACATATGGATTGTAGTTTTGGGTTGGGGTGTGTCAGCGGGTTTAGGGTCTTAGTGGATAAGTGGAATCAGTGTAGGGTACTTGGCTTAGAGGGTGGGTTTCAAGTAGGTTGGTAGGCAGAGTGGTGAATGTTAGAAAGTAAGGGGTTTGTGGGCAGAGAGGTTAACCTGGGGGATTAGTGAAGTTGGATGGTTGAGGACATTGAAGAAGGGGCCAATGTCCTGGGGCAGAGGGTCTCTTGCTTATGATCCCTAGGGCAGACTACAAAGCCTCTAAGGTTAAAACTGGTAATAAAGTTAGTGCACTTTTAAACTACAATATTGCACTAAGCTGAGCTTAGCCAGGTGCATTTTCACTCTGGTTTAGCACACAATTCTGTTTAGCTGCTTTTATAACTCACAGACCATTTGTTTACTTGATAAGGCACTGGGGATAGTTTTTAGTGCACACTGTAGTTTCAATACATCGGCTTTCATAGGAGTGATTAGAGAGATCTCAGAGGAGCTTGTGAAGGGGTCTCTGCAGTTCCCAGCTGCTCCTTCCACTCTTCCTCTCAGCAGTTTTACCCCGGTCCCTCTTATTCCTGCACTCACCTGAGTAGCTGCTTCTCCCAGTTTCTCTTTCCTCTGATCCCGACTCATCTCTGATGTACGGCTCTTCCCCTCGTTCAATGTGGGAGATAATATCAGGGGTGACAGTCTGAGAGCCTGATCCTGGGGTAAGAGCACTGCATTAGGTTTCCAGTAATCATTTTAATATTTGTGAGCCTCATTACACCTTCCACCTCATGACATCCAGAATATCTGGAATAAGGTGGAGGAACACACTGAGCATGCTCAGACTGATGTCAGCTCAGAGGAAGGGCAGAAAAGCAAAAACATTTTCTCACTTCTCTGTCCATATGAAACACTTTCCAGTCACTCATGTGCCCCGACTCCAGAGGATTTAATGGGAAAAGAAATAAAAAAAGGGAACGAAGACATTCTGATTTCATGACTCCCTCTCGCATACAGATACACCCCATCACCTCTCTATGGCTGTCTCTCTCTCTCTCTTCAGACCCATTCTCTCCATCGGCACGCTCTTACCCGTATGTCTGCTGTCATCATCTCTACTCCATGCTGACTTGATACACATCTGGCTCTCTTTCACTTTCCCAAAACCATCTGTTTTTTGTTTCACACACTCCCCCTTATGATCTCTGTCCCAGATCTCTCACACTCCCTCTACTTCCCTCACCCAATTTCTCTCTCACTAATCTACTACCAACCCCCAATTCTTCCTCCTCCCACCCTTGCCCTCTTGCTCTAGATTCACCCCCTCCAAGCTCTCTCACCCTCACACCATACATCACCCACCACCCTCTCTGTCACTCCCCCCTCATTCTTTCTCAATCTCTCTATTCCCTCCCACCCATGCCTCTCTCATAACTACTGTGGAACACGTAATACTGTGGGGAGAATAAAGGTGACAGAGACCCAAGTTTGCCTTGCTGACTGCAGGAAAAAGGACATTCCCTCCCCTCCCTGATTTCCCCCATAGAATTCACTCCTCCCTCACCTCTCCCTAGAATTCACCTTGTCTTCTAGCTGCCCCAATTTCACCCTCTCCTCTTCTTTGCTGCTCACTCCTCTCTTCACTCTGCGCTCTCTCTTTCCTCCAGAATCTCTCTCTCTTCTGTATGAAGGAGGAGAACCTGGAGCACATGGCTGCTATCTCCCAACTTCCTTGTCTGTTTGTTTCTTCTGAGCAAAGTGAAACCTTAAGAGCATAAGAAATCTCTTGCTGGTTAGACCAAGGACCATCCAAGCCCTGCATTCTGTCTCCAACAGTGGCCAGCCTGGCTCACAAGCACCCATCAGGAGCTAATTTTGGCCGGCACTGGGAAACTGTACAGAAAAGCAGAAAAAACTGCTTTTCTGTACACCCTCCGACTTAATATCATAGCAGTATTAAGTCGGAGGCCCCCAAAATTAAAAAAATTTAAAAATCGTAAAAAAAAAAAAAAAATCAGGTTGGAAGACAGACGCTCAATTTTGCCGGCGTCCGTTTTCCGAACCCGTGGCTGTCAGCGGGTTCGACAGCCGATGCCAGTAAAATTGAGCGTCGGCTGTCAAACCCGCTGACAGCCACCTCCTTATTACCGCGGGCCCTCATTTGAATACTAAATTGCGCGCCCAGGAGAGTGGCCCGAGTGAGAGAGAGGACTGGTGCTGCTCTCCTCCCACCCCCAGAATTTATTGCCCTGTGCTGGTGCCCAGCTTGCACACACCCTCCCTCTGGCCCTGCCCAACTGGTATTGTTTTGCATTGAACGGTAGCTGCCTACACTTCTCCGAACCTCAACCTTGAGCCTCCTCTACATTTTACTCAACTGTTTACTTTTTCTCCTTATGCTTCCAGTTCCATAAGAACTGGAGCCGGGATCCAGTGCTGTGAGCCTTCATCCAAACCTATCAGTCATTCCCTCCATTTAGGGCCCTCCATCATAGCAATAGCCCTTAGTCTGGGATCATACTGAAATCCAACTGATATGGAGAAGTCGTGCCTATAACTGCACTTCAGCTGCCATATGTGGCATCATTTCTACCCTCACTATAAGCCCCAATTACACAACCCCGTATGACATCCATTCTACCCTCACTATAACCCCCTGACACAGCCCCGTGTGACATCCACTCTACCCTCACTACAACCCCCAATTACACAGCCCCGTGTGACATCCACTCTACCCTCACTACAACCCCCAATTACACAGCCCCGTGTGACATCCACTCTACCCTCACTACAACCCCCAATTACACAACCCCGTGTGACATCCATTCTACCCTCACTATAACCCCCAATTACACAACCCCGTGTGACATCCACTCTACCCTCACTATAACCCCCAATTACACAACCCCGTGTGACATCCATTCTACCCTCACTATAACCCCCTGACACAGCCCCGTGTGACATCCACTCTATCCTCACTATAACTCACTGACACAGCCCCGTGTGACATCCATTCTACCCTCACTATAACCCCCTGACACAGCCCCATGTGACATCCATTCTACCCTCACTATAACCCCCTGACACAGCCCCGTGTGACATCCATTCTACCCTCACTATAACCCCCACTGACACAGCCCCGTGTGACATCCATTCTACCCTCACTATAACCCCCCGACACAGCCCCGTGTGACATCCATTCTACCCTCACTATAACCCCCCGACACAGCCCCGTGTGACATCCATTCTACCCTCACTTTAACCCCCCGACACAGCCCCGTGTGACATCCATTCTACCCTCACTATAACCCCCTGACACAGCCCCGTGTGACATCCATTCTACCCTCACTATAACCCCCAATTACACAACCCCGTGTGACATCCATTCTACCCTCACTATAACCCCCAATTACACAACCCCGTGTGACATCCATTCTACCCTCACTATAACCCCCTGACACAGCCCCGTGTGACATCCACTCTATCCTCACTATAACCCCCCGACACAGCCCCGTGTGACATCCATTCTACCCTCACTTTAACCTCCCGACACAGCCCCGTGTGACATCCATTCTACCCTCACTATAACCCCCTGACACAGCCCCGTGTGACATCCATTCTACCCTCACTATAACCCCACTGACACAGCCCCGTGTAACATCCATTCTACCCTCACTATAACCCCACTGACAAAGCCCCGTGTGACATCCATTCTACCCTCACTATAACCCCCACTGACACAGCCCCGTGTGACATCCATTCTACCCTCACTATAACCCCCTGACACAGCCCCGTGTGACATCCATTCTACCCTCACTATAACCCCCTGACACAGCCCCGTGTGACATCCATTCTACCCTCACTATAACTCACTGACACAGCCCCCTGTGACATCCATTCTACCCTCACTATAACCCCCTAACAAAGCCCCGTGTGACATCCATTCTACCCTCACTATAACCCCCTGACACAGCCCCGTGTGACATCCATTCTACCCTCACTATAACCCCCTGACACAGCCCCGTGTGACATCCATTCTACCCTCACTATAACCCCCAATTACATAGCCCCGTGTGACATCCATTCTACCCTCACTATAACCCCCAATTACACAGCCTCGTGTGACATCCATTCTACCCTCACTATAACCCCCTGACACAGCCCCGTGTGACATCCATTCTACCCTCACTATAACCCCCTGACACAGCCTCGTGTGACATCCACTCTACCCTCACTATAACCCGACACAGCCCCGTGTGACATCCATTCTACCCTCACTATAACCCCCAATTAGACAGCCCCGTGTGACATCCATTCTACCCTCACTATAACCCCCCGACACAGCCCCATGTGACATCCATTCTACCCTCACTACAACCCCCCGACACAGCCCCATGTGACATCCATTCTACCCTCACTATAACCCCCCGACACAGCCCCGTGTGACATCCATTCTACCCTCACTATAACCCCCTGACACAGCCCCGTGTGACATCCATTCTACCCTCACTATAACCCCCAATTAGACAGCCCCGTGTGACATCCATTCTACCCTCACTATAACCCCCTGACACAGCCCCATGTGACATCCATTCTACCCTCACTATAACCCCCCGACACAGCCCCGTGTGACATCCATTCTACCCTCACTATAACCCCCCGACACAGCCCCGTGTGACATCCATTCTACCCTCACTATAACCCCCCGACACAGCCCCGTGTGACATCCATTCTACCCTCACTTTAACCCCCCGACACAGCCCCGTGTGACATCCATTCTACCCTCACTATAACCCCCTGACACAGCCCCGTGTGACATCCATTCTACCCTCACTATAACTCATTGACACAGCCCCCTGTGACATCCATTTAACCCTCACTATAACCCCCTGACACAGCCCCCTGTGACATCCATTCTACCCTCACTATAACCCCCTGACACAGCCCCGTGTGACATTCATTCTACCCTCACTATAACCCCCCATTACACAGCCCCGTGTGACATCCATTCTACCCTCACTATAACCCCCAATTACACAGCCTCGTGTGACATCCATTCTACCCTCACTATAACCCCCAATTAGACAGCCCCGTGTGACATCCATTCTACCCTCACTATAACCCCCTGACACAGCCCCATGTGACATCCATTCTACCCTCACTATAACCCCCCGACACAGCCCCATGTGACATCCATTCTACCCTCACTATAACCCCCAATTACACAGCCTCGTGTGACATCCACTCTACCCTCACTATAACCCGACACAGCCCCGTGTGACATCCATTCTACCCTCACTATAACCCCCAATTAGACAGCCCCGTGTGACATCCATTCTACTCTCACTATAACCCCCCGACACAGCCCCATGTGACATCCATTCTACCCTCACTATAACCCCCCGACACAGCCCCATGTGACATCCATTCTACCCTCACTATAACCCCCTGACACAGCCCCGTGTGACATCCACTCTACCCTCACTACAACCCCCAATTACACAGCCCCGTGTGACATCCACTCTACCCTCACTACAACCCCCAATTACACAGCCCCGTGTGACATCCATTCTACCCTCACTATAACCCCCAATTACACAACCCCGTGTGACATCCACTCTATCCTCACTATAACCCCCAATTACACAGCCCCGTGTGACATCCATTCTACCCTCACTATAACCCCCTGACACAGCCCCGTGTGACATCCACTCTACCCTCACTACAACCCCACTGACACAGCCCCGTGTGACATCCATTCTACCCTCACTATAACCCCACTGACAAAGCCCCGTGTGACATCCATTCTACCCTCACTATAACCCCCTAACAAAGCCCCGTGTGACATCCATTCTACCCTCACTATAACCCCCTGACACAGCCCCGTGTGACATCCATTCTACCCTCACTATAACCCCCTGACACAGCCCCGTGTGACATCCATTCTACCCTCACTATAACCCCCAATTACACAGCCCCGTGTGACATCCATTCTACCCTCACTATAACCCCCAATTACACAGCCTCGTGTGACATCCATTCTACACTCACTATAACCCCCAATTACACAGCCTCGTGTGACATCCACTCTACCCTCACTATAACCCGACACAGCCCCGTGTGACATCCATTCTACCCTCACTATAACCCCCAATTAGACAGCCCCGTGTGACATCCATTCTACCCTCACTATAACCCCCCGACACAGCCCCATGTGACATCCATTCTACCCTCACTACAACCCCCCGACACAGCCCCATGTGACATCCATTCTACCCTCACTATAACCCCCTGACACAGCCCCGTGTGACATCCATTCTACCCTCACTATAACCCCCAATTAGACAGCCCCGTGTGACATCCATTCTACCCTCACTATAACCCCCTGACACAGCCCCGTGTGACATCCATTCTACCCTCACTATAACCCCCAATTACACAGCCCCGTGTGACATCCATTCTACCCTCACTATAACCCCCAATTACACAGCCTCGTGTGACATCCATTCTACCCTCACTATAACCCCCAATTACACAGCCTCGTGTGACATCCACTCTACCCTCACTATAACCCGACACAGCCCCGTGTGACATCCATTCTACCCTCACTATAACCCCCAATTAGACAGCCCCGTGTGACATCCATTCTACCCTCACTATAACCCCCCGACACAGCCCCATGTGACATCCATTCTACCCTCACTACAACCCCCCGACACAGCCCCATGTGACATCCATTCTACCCTCACTATAACCCCCCGACACAGCCCCGTGTGACATCCATTCTACCCTCACTATAACCCCCTGACACAGCCCCGTGTGACATCCATTCTACCCTCACGATAACCCCCAATTAGACAGCCCCGTGTGACATCCATTCTACCCTCACTATAACCCCCTGACACAGCCCCGTGTGACATCCATTCTACCCTCACTATAACCCCCTGACACAGCCCCGTGTGACATCCATTCTACCCTCACTATAACCCCCTGACACAGCCCCGTGTGACATCCATTCTACCCTCACTATAACCCCCTGACACAGCCCCGTGTGACATTCATTCTACCCTCACTATAACCCCCAATTACACAGCCCCGTGTGACATCCATTCTACCCTCACTATAACCCCCAATTACACAGCCTCGTGTGACATCCATTCTACCCTCACTATAACCCCTGACACAGCCCCATGTGACATCCATTCTACCCTCACTATAACCCCCCGACACAGCCCCATGTGACATCCATTCTACCCTCACTATAACCCCCAATTACACAGCCTCGTGTGACATCCACTCTACCCTCACTATAACCCGACACAGCCCCGTGTGACATCCATTCTACCCTCACTATAACCCCCAATTAGACAGCCCCGTGTGACATCCATTCTACCCTCACTATACCCCCTGACACAGCCCCGTGTGACATCCACTCTACCCTCACTACAACCCCCAATTACACAGCCCCGTGTGACATCCACTCTACCCTCACTACAAGCCCCAATTACACAGCCGCGTGTGACATCCATTCTACCCTCACTATAACCCCCAATTACACAACCCCGTGTGGCATCCACTCTATCCTCACTATAACCCCCAATTACACAGCCCCGTGTGACATCCATTCTACCCTCACTATAACCCCCTGACACAGCCCCGTGTGACATCCACTCTACCCTCACTACAACCCCACTGACACAGCCCCGTGTGACATCCATTCTACCCTCACTATAACCCCACTGACAAAGCCCCGTGTGACATCCATTCTACCCTCACTATAACCCCCTAACAAAGCCCCGTGTGACATCCATTCTACCCTCACTATAACCCCCTGACACAGCCCCGTGTGACATCCATTCTACCCTCACTATAACCCCCTGACACAGCCCCGTGTGACATCCATTCTACCCTCACTATAACCCCCAATTACACAGCCCCGTGTGACATCCATTCTACCCTCACTATAACCCCCAATTACACAGCCTCGTGTGACATCCATTCTACCCTCACTATAACCCCCTGACACAGCCCCGTGTGACATCATTCTACCCTCACTATAACCCCCAATTACACAGCCCCGTGTGACATCCATTCTACCCTCACTATAACCCCCAATTACACAGCCTCGTGTGACATCCATTCTACCCTCACTATAACCCCCAATTACACAGCCTCGTGTGACATCCACTCTACCCTCACTATAATCCGACACAGCCCCGTGTGACATCCATTCTACCCTCACTATAACCCCCAATTAGACAGCCCCGTGTGACATCCATTCTACCCTCACTATAACCCCCCGACACAGCCCCATGTGACATCCATTCTACCCTCACTACAACCCCCCGACACAGCCCAATGTGACATCCATTCTACCCTCACTATAACCCCCCGACACAGCCCCGTGTGACATCCATTCTACCCTCACTATAACCCCCTGACACAGCCCCGTGTGACATCCATTCTACCCTCACTATAACCCCCAATTAGACAGCCCCGTGTGACATCCATTCTACCCTCACTATAACCCCCCGACAAAGCCCCATGTGACATCCATTCTACCCTCACTATAACCCCCCGACACAGCCCCGTGTGACATCCATTCTACCCTCACTATAACCCCCCGACACAGCCCCGTGTGACATCCATTCTACCCTCACTATAACCCCCCGACACAGCCCCGTGTGACATCCATTCTACCCTCACTATAACCCCCCGACACAGCCCCGTGTGACATCCATTCTACCCTCACTTTAACCCCCCGACACAGCCCCATGTGACATCCATTCTACCCTCACTATAACCCCCTAACAAAGCCCCGTGTGACATCCATTCTACCCTCACTATAACCCCCTGACACAGCCCCGTGTGACATCCATTCTACCCTCACTATAACCCCCTGACACAGCCCCGTGTGACATCCATTCTACCCTCACTATAACTCACTGACACAGCCCCCTGTGACATCCATTCTACCCTCACTATAACCCCCTGACACAGCCCCCTGTGACATCCATTCTATCCTCACTATAACCCCCTGACACAGCCCCGTGTGACATTCATTCTACCCTCACTATAACCCCCAATTACACAGCCCCGTGTGACATCCATTCTACCCTCACTATAACCCCCAATTACACAGCCTCGTGTGACATCCATTCTACCCTCACTATAACCCCCAATTAGACAGCCCCGTGTGACATCCATTCTACCCTCACTATAACCCCCCGACACAGCCCCGTGTGACATCCATTCTACCCTCACTATAACCCCCTGACACAGCCCCGTGTGACATCCATTCTACCCTCACTATAACCCCCTGACACAGCCCCGTGTGACATCCATTCTATCCTCACTATAACCCCCTGACACAGCCCCGTGTGACATCCATTCTACCCTCACTATAACCCCCTGACACAGCCCCGTGTGACATCCATTCTACCCTCACTATAACCCCCCTGACACAGCCCCATGTGACATCCATTCTACCCTCACTATAACCCCCCGACACAGCCCCGTGTGACATCCATTCTACCCTCACTATAACCCCCTGACACAGCCCCGTGTGACATCCATTCTACCCTCACTATAACCCCCCTGACACAGCCCCATGTGACATCCATTCTACCCTCACTATAACCCCCCGACACAGCCCCGTGTGACATCCATTCTACCCTCACTATAACCCCCCGACACAGCCCCGTGTGACATCCATTCTACCCTCACTATAACCCCCCGACACAGCCCCGTGTGACATCCATTCTACCCTCACTATAACCCCTGACACAGCCCCGGGTGACATCCACTCTACCCTCACTATAACTCTCACTGACACAGCCCTGTGTGACATCCACTCTACCCTCACTATAACCCCGGACACTTACACACAGGAGGAAAGGGTAAAAGAGTCGCCGAGCCAGCCCGTCCACCGCCGGGGAAGTGGGGGAGGGAGTTGGGACAGCCGGAGCAGAGCAAATGCAGAAAGGTGCACTTTCTCTTTTCTTTCTTTAGTGCTGGGTGTCACAGAGGGGAGGAGGAAAGGGCAGACGAGTCACCACTCCGAGAAATGGCTCAGCTCGTTCCTCTGCCACTGGGGAAGGGGGGAGGGAGTAGGGACTGCCAGACAGTTACACACAGGAGGAGGAAAGGGTAGAAGAGTCGCTGAGCCAGTCCGTCCACCGCCGGGGAAGGGGGGGAGGAAGTTGGGACGGCCGGAGCAGAGCAAATGCAGTAGAAAGCGGCTGTGAAGAGATCACAAGCAGCTGCAGCCTGCAGCAGCCAAAGCGCAAAGAGCTGAACAGAGAACAGCTCGCCCTCCTCCCCCGCCCCCTGAATCCCGCAGATAAGGAGAAGCCAAGTGCTGTCAAGCCGCCCGTGGGTCTCAGCCACCATGAGAAGAGTTTACATGGGCATCGCTCCACCCCCACTCCCAGCAAAAAGCTAGAGTCGGCACACCAGACAATCTCTATATCTGCACAGACAATGGAAGAACAAAAAATATTGTATACCCACAAGCATTGTGAAATTAAACATATTACAAATGTGCGCTTTCTCTTTTCTTTCTTTTCCATTTAACCTGACTGAGCCACTGCAATGCGTGGCCGGGGACAGCTAGTACATTTATATATGAAAATGAAAAAAAAGGGGAAAAAGTGCCAAGGGGCACTTTTCCCCCTTTTTTCATTAGGGGCAGCCTGTAGCTAGGGATTCTTATGTGTGAGGAGTGCCATCCTGCTTAACACAACAAAGGATTTTTATTAACAACAAACCTTTCTTCTATATATATTTTATTTAAAAGGGGCAGTCTGGAACAAAAACAATAGGCCCTAGGAAGCAATGGAGTCTAGCCGCCTACAACAGAAATCTGGTAACTAGGTAGGTACAAAACTGCTGTAAATAAATAAAATAAATAAATCTGCTAGCCAACTGGATAAAGTCGGTGTGGCAATGGCCATCCCCAGGCTGGCTGTGGTAAAGAGAGGGAGGAAAAAGAGAAGAAGTGGATTGGAAATGGGTGGAAAAAAAAAGAGGGATCCTGGAGCGGGAGGCAAAGTTGAGGGATAATTTAGGACTGGGGGGAGAAAACAGATCCAGAACGAGAAGGAAGGAGAAAATGAATTTTGAGAGTGGAGTTTTGAGGAAGGAAGGATCCAGGAGCAGGGGATTTGGAGTGCAGAATCCCATCTCTCACTTTCTCTTTCAACCAGGCACAAATCCCCTCTCACCAACACACACACTTCCATCTCTAATCAACTCATCCATCTCTCTCTCACATATAGCACACACTCATTGCTTACCCGTTCCTCCCAAGTAATTTCCATTCTCACCTCCACCAGTTGATCCCTCCACATTGATCACCTCACCCCTGCATGTTTCCAGCTGACAGTATGCAACACGATCACTTCCTCACCAAATCACACCAGGAGACACTCACTCAGAACTGTTTTTCTTTATGTGCCAGATCTTCTGATAAAAATATAAAATTATTTCTTACTCAGTGAGTTAAGAGTCTGATAATTATCCTTCATCACATCCTTGTAAAGCTCTTTGTGCTGTTCTTCTAAATACTCCCACTCCTCCTGGGAGAAATAGATAGCGATGTCCTCAAAGGTTACTGAGATCTGAAAAACAAATCCTTCCATACTCAGCCTCTTATGCATCATCTCCATCAGGAGAGTTCACAGCACTGGGGATGAACAGAGCAAGGGAGAAAGTTTTCTGTGTGTATATAATTTATTTATCTGATCTTAAGTTCTGTAAACCCTGATCCAATCATTCAACGTGGCTCACAATAAACATGAGGGCAGAAAAAGACCCTTTGGCCCATCCAGTCTGCCCATCTGCCCAATTAATTTAGCATTTTAATTCTCATGAAAAAATAAAAAAAACTAATAAAAATTAAACCACTAAATAATAACTACAAAATATTTAAAAGCATGAATATCAGTATATATCAAATAATTCACAAGCACATAATACACGTCTCAGAGCAGGATTACAGCAACTGCAAACCAGTTACATTCAGAACCCGAGATACAAAATCTCACTATGTGGGACTCCTGACCTCGCTCCTTACATTCAGGACCTCAGAGTACCTTTTCTGCGCCCCAGGTCTGCTCGGGGTCCTATTAATGTCAGAGCCTGCTCTGCAGTGTCCCAGGTTGGAAAGCTGCAGCAGGGTTTATATAGAGAGAGCAGGATGATGGGGCAATTTCCTACCTGGGCAGAAACTCCTGCAGGCATTTTCCTCTCTTCTTTTGCTACTTTTAGGATGACAAATGAATACGGGGCTTGTTTTCAGGCTGGGAAAGAGGTGAATCCCTGCTGAGCGCTAGAAAAGGGAAAGAGGACGCGGGAACTACAGGCGGGAGTCTCTTTTTTCATTTCCTTGTTTGTGTTACGTCATTAGTCTGTGCTCTCTGCGTGAAGCAGCCCCCTCTCCCCGACCTAATGATGTCATCAGTATGTGCCCTCAGTGTGAAACTCCACACGCCCTCGTTTCCACTCTAGTGCCGTCATCAGTCTGTGCCCAGTGTAAAGCTCCGCACGCCCCTCCCCCCAGTGATGTCATCAGTCTTTGCCTGGCAGGAAGAGCAGCTGGCGTGTGTTGCATGGAGACGGCGTGAGAAGCACTTCTGCAGTTTTATAATCTGAGACACTGCAGCCTCGGGCTTGCTTTTACCAGAACCCCGGGCAGATCCGTCATACAGAAAAGGCACTTTGAGACCCTCCTGAGTGGAGAGTGATCAGGAGTCCCAAAAAGTGAGATTTTGTGTTGTGTATCTGATTTCCAGCTGTATCCTGCTCTGGGACTATGTGTTATGGAACTCTTCTTTTGCCCTGCTGAGCCCTAGTGCTGTGCTGTCAGACAGAAGGTGCACTGAGTGTGTTTCTGGTTTGTGTTTTAGGTTCCAGTAACATTTGAGGCCATCGCTTTCTGTTTCTCCCAGGAGGAATGGGATAATTTAGAACAGGGTAGACAATTCTGGTCTTCAAGTGCTGCAGGCCAGTTGGGTTTTCAGATATTACTGAACACGCTTGAGATGTATTTACATGCATTTCCATTATATGCAAATTAATCTCTTGTGTATTCATTGTGGATATCTTGTAAACCCGAATGGCATGTGACAATTAAGGACCAGAGTTGCCTATTCCCGATTTAGAAGAATTTCAGGAGGAGTTTGACAAGGGCGGAATGAAGGAGAATTATGCATGAGATAGAGAATGTATACAATGAAATCCATGCAAATCTGTCTCATGCATATTTAGTGTGGATATTCTGAAAACCTCTCTACAGGTGATAAATGGAACACTAGCTTACTTTATTTTACCAAACCTCACCAGGAAAATCTCACATGCAGAAATGTCTTTATCATGATGTCCCAGAGTTCTAAATAAAAATGTAACATCAACCCTTACTCAGAGAATTTATTTATTCATTCTTCTATTCTGCTACTTTCAAAAACAAAGTTCAGAGTAGCATAAACACCATAAAATATATATTATAAAATGACATTTCATAAATCTAAATTAGCTGATGATTTGGCTAATAAAGCCACCCCTTAATAAAAGTTTCCTTAAAAAGCAATGACTTGACTTTCTTTCTAAAAACTTTTAAAACATTTTTACTATGCAATACCGCTGGAAGCTTGTTCTACACAGTGGGACCTGCACATAAAAAGGCTCATGCATGAGTTACCTGTAATTTATAGTGTCGTGGAGGTGGTAAATATCTGCCAGAAAATCACAACGGATAAGTAAGCTCATACATTTTCAGTTTATAATGTAAAGTACATGGATTATTTGGATACAAAAGCTTGTGAATAATAACTAGTAATTTGAACTTGTTAACAGTGAAAGCCAGATAATATGGGAGTCATATGCTTGAAGGGTTAAAAATTCCATTAACAGACATGCAGCTACATTTTGAATTAACTGAAGAACTTTAGCATGTGTCTTTGGTAGTCCCATGTGTAGACTATTACAGTGGTCACGATGCCCAAATAGTAAAGCTTGTAATATCGACTTAAAAGAATCCTGTGTCAAAAGGCACTTTAAAGCCCATAAGAACTTAAGAAGTTGCTATACTGGGTCAGACCAAGGGTTCATCCAGCCCAGCATCCGGTTTCCAATAGTAGCCAATCCAGGTTAAAGTACCTGGCAAGTACCCAAACATTAAATAGATCCCATGCTACTAATGCCAATAATAGCAGTGGCTATTCCTAAGTCAACTTGATTAATAGCAGTTAATGGTCTCCTCCAAGAACTTATGCAAACCTTTTTTAAACCCAGCTATACTATCTGCCCTAACCACATCCTCTAGCAACAAATTCTAGAGCTTAATTGAATGTTGAATAAAAAAAAAATTCTCCAATTTGTTTTAAATATGCTACTTGCTAACTTCATAGCGTGCTCCCTAGAGCTTCTATTATCTGAAAGAGTAAATAACCAATTCATATTTACCTGTCCTAGACCTCTCATGATTTTAAAGACCTCTGTCATATTCCCCCTCAGCTGTCTCTTCTCCAAGCTGAACAGCCCTAACTTTTATAGCCTTTCCTCATAAGGGAGCCATTCCATCTCCTTTATCATTTTGGTCACCCTTCTCCAGTGCAGCTATATCTTTTTTGAGATGCAGCGACCAGAATTGTACACAGTACTCAAGATGCGATCTCGCCATGGAGCGATACAGAGGCATTATGACATTTTCCATTTTATTCACCATTCCCTTCCTAATAATTCCTAATATTCTGTTTGCTTTTATAACTGCAGTGGCACACTGAGTCGACGATTTCGATGTATTATCTATTATGATGCCTAGATCTTTTTCCTGGATGGTAGCTCCTAATATGGAACCTAACATTGTGTAACTACAGCATAGGCTATTTTTCCCTATAGGCATCACCTTGCACTTGTCCACATTAAATTTCAACTGCCATTTCGATGCCCAATCTTCCAGTCTTGCAAGGGTCCTGCAATTTATCACAATACACTTGTGATTTAACTACTCTGAATAATTTTGTCATCTCCAAATTTGATCACCTCACTCATCATATTCCTTTCCAGATCATCAGTAAATATATTAAACAGCACCGGTCCAAGTACAGATCCCTGAGGCACTCCAATGTTTACCCTTTTCCACTGTGAAAACAGACCATTTAATCCTACTCTCTGTTTCCTGTCTTTTAACTAGTTTGCAATCCACAAAAGGACATCACCTCCTATCCCTTGACTTTTTAGTTTTCTTAGAAGCCTCTCAGGAGGGACTTTGTCAAACTTAGGATTTGGACTTTAACAGCCTAAGTACCTGATTCACTAAAGTTTTTCCCATAGATGCAAAATGGGAGAAAAGCCTTAATGAATGTTTCTCTAAGTTTGTAAAATCTATCTTTACCATGTTCTTTAGAAGGACCTTTAATATCAATTTCGAGTCTAACATCACTCACAAATTGTGGGCTTGAAATACAATTTTCAAGTGTACATTCTCATAACACGATGTGTCTAAACCATTGAGTGGATCATTTTTCCCATCCACAATAAAGTAGTCTTAGAAATATTCAAGGCTGATGTATTTTGTTTTAACCACTTATTAATCAAATTCATTCATGGTATACTTGCAGATATTCAAACCCCTTATGCAACTGAAGACATGAACATTTGCCATTAGGCAGCTGAGCAACAGCTTTCTGTAATTCAGCTACCATTATTGGGGCAGTTCGTTTCTGATTAACAGCTCCCTTGGTTAACATAATAAAGGAGTAATGATGACAGAAAACGACCATCCAGTCTACCCAGCAAGCTTCTTATGGTAATATCAACCCCACTATGTAGGTCACTCCCAGGTTTCTCTTAAGGGTAATCTGTGCAATTACCCTCAATCCTTATGATAAGGATATTTACTGTATTTATGATAAGGTTAGTAATCTTTACAAAAACCAAGTAACTGTCAAACACATTAAAAAATTACTGCTAGCAACATTTTTACTGGGTGAGGAGCCTTCCTGAAAATTCCAGCAGTGTTGACTTGCCTTGCTTTTGGACTTGGTCATAGAAGTTGAGGCAGACCAGCTCTATCTATATAAGCACCAAGATTCTGGTTCACAGCCCTCCTCCCCTGAGTATAGATCAGAATAAAAGGAGCAGAAAGTCAAATTACTATCTTTAAGACCAAGAGATACACTCGTTTATACGAATGCAACTAATGGTAGTTCCTTTTCATACCTCAGATCAGTCCAGACAAATGGGTTTTGCATCCCTACCAGCAGATGAAGGCAGAGAACAAAAAACTTTGAGGCACTGCTACATAACCGAGAGCGCCATCTGCAGTCCCTCTGTATTTCTCTGCCTCCAGCAGATGGTAGAGGTGCAAACCTCTGATCTCTGATCCCTAGACTGCTTCTGCCTGCATCATCCCGGGGGTCTGATAGCCAGGGGTCCTGGCTCTCTCTTTCCCTCGAAGAGCTTCTTCCCCATTTGGCGGCCAGCAGCACAAAAGTATTGTTTTTCCTTATCTTTGGTTGGTGGATCCTTTAAAAAAAAAATGGGAAAGGAAAAAGTCATCGGGAGCAGAAGCTAGCTGTGCCGTTGTGAATAGGGTTGCTGCGGGACTGCTATTATGTTGGGAAGAGTAGTGCTGCCTGCCAGAAGTCATCTGATTCCAGCGTGAGTCGGGGAAGCTTTTCCCAAGATGTTGCAGGGGTCTCTTTCACCATGTCTGAAGTGTGGAGGCCACATGGTAGGCCCAATGACATCACAGCACGTGAAAGCGTGCAAAGCCAGCGGTGCACAGATGCAACAGTTGAATTCGGCAGCGCTGTGCTGGGATTGTGCCTTGGGGAATGAAGGAACCTCCATGAAGACTGCGGGTGCATGGAGGGTCACTCGTTCGTCAGGGCTGGCACCGGTTGCTCCCAGGGGGGGCTGAGGATGTGGCTCCAGTTAGGAAGGCATGTGGCAGACAAGCAGCAGGGCCTAGGGACTCCCTTCCTCCACGTTCTCTGATGGGGCTGTCCTCGGAAAAGGAAGGTGGGGGTGAAAGGAGCCCAGAGGTGGATGACTTCACTGAGGTGGAGGATTTCATGTTGCTTCTCCACAGGGCCTACTTGGCCAGATGGGGAGCAGTTGGGAATTGGCCCCTGTGGGGAAAGCCACGGGGTTTAAAGAAATCCAAGGTGGGCCTGGCTGGAGGTCTGGGGTCCTTCAGCGCCTTTGGTTGGCTTCTCCCTCAGGGGATGGAGAGGATGATGACAGAGTTGGTCAGGACCCAGAAGACCCATTTGTAATTGGAGATGATCAGATGGATGACCCGAGGGATCATCTCGCAGCGGGTGCTCCAGCGGACGACCCAGGGGTATTTAAGGATGGAGTCGAACCGGATGAAGCATCAGTGACAGAGGGGGACTATCCTAGGGTCGTATGGCTGTTCCGGAAAGAGGAATTAAGGCCTGTAATTCCCCATGTTTTGGAGGAGCTAGCTAACAAGGTCACCCAGGAAGATTCGGATAATGAGGGGGGTAGATCTGGTGCTGGATGGCCTACAGGGACCGCCGAAGGTGTTTCCTTTGCCCAAGAAGGCGAAGAAGCTAGTAAACCGGGAATGGGATACTCCAGAGGCTGGCTTGAAGGTCAGCAGGGCGAAGGTGAGGTTGTATCCGATAATGGAAGAAACCTTGGAATTGCTGAAGATTCCCACGGTGGATGTGGCTGTCTTGGCGGTCACCAAGAAGACCACTATTCCAGTGGCGGGGTCAGCTGCATTGAAGGATGTGCAGGACTGCAAATTGGAAATCCAGTTGAAAAGACTGTTTGAGGTTTCAGCTTTAAGTCTCCAGGCGGCAATTTGTGTTAGCCTGATGCAGAGGGCCTGTTTGCGCTAGATTTAGAAGGCGCAGGAGAAGAGGCCTATTTCTGAAGATTGCAATCAGGCAGCAAGGCTGGAGGTTGGGGTGGCTTATGTGGTGGATGCACTTTATGACTTGGTCCAGATGTTGGCCAGAAATATGGTCTCCACAGTAGTAGTGAAGAGGATTCTGTAGTTATGTAATTGGTCAGCGGATGTGTGGTCCAAGTCGCAGCTTTGTAATCTTCCCTTCAGGGGGAAGCTGCTTTTCAGCAAGGACCTAGAGCATTTGGTGAAACATCTTGGAGAGTCCTAGGGCAACAAGTTGCCAGATGATAAGAAAGCGGTCAAGAAGATCTTTCTGCCCCGTTCCCATTTTTGGGATGTGAGGCATTTTCATTCTGGCAATAGTGTCTCAGGCTCGGGGCAGAGACAGACCTCAGGAAGGCAACAGTCCTTTCAAGGTGCCTGAAGGACTTCCAGGGATGGCTCTGGTCAATAGGCTGGAGGTGGAAAAGGTTTGCAATGAAGTTGTGCAGGTCTACTCTTTGATGGAAGTGGTAGGAGTGAGGTTGTCCCTTTTCTACAAAAAGTGGGCCAAGATCACGTTGGACTAGTGGGTTCTGGAGGTGATAAGAATCGGTTTATGCCTTCGAATTTTCTCATCAGGTAAGGGAGGCCTTTATGGTGTCCCAATGCGTGTCCCGAAACAAATGAAAGCCCATTCTAGATATGCTCTACTGCTTGCAAAGGCTGGATGCGATTGTGCCGGTCCCAACTCCAGAGAAGGAGCAAGGAAGGTATTCCATTTACTTCATGGTCCCCAAGAAAGATGGCAAGTTTTGGCTCATTCTCCATCTTCAGAAAGTCAACACAGCACTTATGGGTGCTGCGTTTTCGAATGGAGATGCTGCAGATGGTAAGCGTGGCAGTCAGAAGAGTTTCTTGATTTCCTGATTACACAGCGGCCTATCTGCGTATAGCCATTCAACAGCAGCATCAGAAGTTTCTGTGCTTCATGGTGCTGGGACAGCATCTCCAATATTGGGTCCTTCCTATCTGGTTGGCTACGGCACCACACACACATTCACGAAGGCGATGGTGGTGGTGGCAGCGGCCCTGCAAAGGGAGGGGATTCTTGTCCACCCTTATCTTGACAATTAGATCATTCGGGCAAAGTCCGAAGGGGAATGTTGGCAGGCGATACGCTGGGTGATGGAAATGTTACAGTTGCACGGTTGGGTGATAAACTTGGCCAAGAGCCACCTAGCACCAACCAAGTCATTGGACTACGTGTGAGCTGGCAGGGCTGGCAGGTATTTCTCACCACGGAGAGTGTGGCAGAGATTCACTTGCAGTTAGGTCGATTTTACATCTGTCAGTTCCCAAGGCCTGGGATTATTTACAGGTTCTGGGTTTGTCCATCTGAGACCTTTGCAGCAGGCTCTTCTGTCCCATTGGAGTCATTGTTGGAGTATCAGCAGCCATTACCATTGCAGGGGGAATCCAGGTCCAGTCTTTCGTAGTGGCTTTCTCGTCACAATTTGGAGAAGGGGGTGGTCCTGGAGACCCTGCACTTGGGTGGTGGTTACCTCGGATGCCAGCCTCACTGGTTGGGGGGGGGGGGGGGTGGTCCATCAAGGTCAGACGGCCCAGGGTTGGTGGTCATCGTTAGAAAGGACTTGCTCAATCAAGCGTTTGGAAACAAGGGCGGTAATCAGGGCACTGATGTTTTTCCTTTCCTAGGTCTGAGGTAGAGTGGTAAGAGTATTACTGGAGAATGTGATGACAGTTGTGTATCTCAGTCGCCAGGTTGGAATGAAGAGATGTGCTGTAGTTCTCGAGGCCCTGGAGCTTTTTCTTCGGGCAGAGATATCTGTATGGGATAGCAGTTCTTCAGCCATAGACAGGAAGTCTGGGCCGAGAGCATAGACGCTCTGGTTCATCCATGGCCAGTAGGGATTCTGCTGTATGTGTTTCCCCCATGGCCGTTAATAGGCTGCGAGTTGCAGCGCATTGAGAGGCATCTGAGAAGAGTGATATTAATGGTGCCGGAATGGCTGCAACGTCCATGGTTCACAGATCTGATTCGTCTCGCCCTGGATGAGCCCCTCAAGCTAAGACATCTGTCGGGGCTGTTGAGGCAAGGTCCTATCTTCTTGGGTCAGGCAGATCACTTTTGTCTCGCAGCTTGGCTTTTGAGAGGAGGTGCCTAAGTTCGAAAGAGTACTCTGAGTTGGTGATCACTACTTTGCTTCAGGCCAGGAGACCATCCACATCTATGGCTTATGTCAGTGTGGAAAATGTTTGAGGCATGGTGAAGGGAGGAAGGCTTGAACATGTTTTGTTTTAGCCTTTTTACAGCAGGGCTTGTTTAAGGGTCTGGCGTATAATTCCCTTTGCGTACAGTGGCAGCTTTTGGTTGCCTCAGAGTTGAGTGGCAAGGGAGGACTGTGGCATCGCATCTGGATGTAGTCTGGTTTTTGAAGGGGGCCAAGCACTTCTGTCTGCTGGTTCGCATAATATGTCTGGCATGGAGCTTGAATTTGGTGCTTCAAGTTCTATGTGGGCCTCCATTGACCTCAACTTGAAAGTGGATTTTCTGGTGGCAGTTTGTTTGGCCAGGCAAATTTTGGAGCTCCAGGCTTTGTCCTATAGGGAACTGTTTTTGAGAATTTCGGATGATGTGGTGTCGTTGCGTATGGTACCCTCATTTTTGCCCAAGGTTGTTTCCTCGTTCCACCTTAATCAGACAATGGAGCTTCCTGCATTTCCGACTTGGTCTTCTGATTCTCCAGACGTGAAAGAGCTTCATTTGTTGGATGTTTGGCAGGTGCTTTTGCGATACCTGAAGGTCACCAAGAGTTTCTGGTGGTTGGATCACTTGTTTATATTGTTTGGAGGACCAAAGCGAGGAAGCAAAGCTTCAAAGAGCACGATTGCTCACTGAAGGAAGCTATTGTTTCAGCTTACATTTGCAAGGGTCGAAGGATTCCAGAGGGGTTGCGAGTGCATTCTTTCAGAGTGCAGGCAGCCTTCTGGGCTGAGTGTCAATTAGTGTCACTACAGGAGATCTGTAGGGCAGCAGCGTGGTCTTCACTGCACACTTTCTTTCTGGATTGACTGGTTGTTAGTTTGCCGGGGAGCCGTTTTTTGGCATGTTGTGAACGGGTCTTTCAGGTGCCTGCCCTGTGTAGGAGTGCTTTGGTACATCCCACTTGTCTAGACTGATGTGGGGTATGAACAGGAAAGGAAACTTGGTTCTTACCTGCTAATTTTCGTTGCTGAAGTACCACAGATCAGTCCAGAGTCCCAGCCCATTGTTTGCAAAAGACTGTTAATATGATCTGATAAGTTATGTAGTGTATATATTTTCAGAGCTTGTAGGATGCCCAGGTTTGATTGGTTTCCTTGCGGTTGATGGGGGGCTACAGTTTAGAGGGGCTCCAATCCTATGTTTCATGTTTGCGAGGGAAGACACTCTAGTTTGGCTTGGGTACAGGTCAATGAGGGACTGTAGGTGGCACTCTCGGTTATGTAGCAGTGCCTCAAAGTTTTTTTGTTCTCTACCTCCATCTGCTAGTAGGGATGCAAAATCCACTTGTCTGGATTGATTTGTGGTACTTCAGGAATGAAAATTAGCAGGTAAGAACCAATTTTCCCTTTCCTGGCTTCTTTTTTGTTGCCATGTTCATAGAATCACTGACAGGAATATGTGCACTCAATTTGATCTGTCTTAAGAGCCTCCAATTCTCTCTTATAGCCCTGTAATTGTTTCCGGATGGCTTTAGAACAACTTAGTCTGTGCCGTGTTTCGAGATGTTATATCTCAGACTCGAGTTCCCTTTCCCTCTTAAGCCTAGCTTTGTGGAAATGACTGGTGTAGCTAATAATCTTACCCCAAAGAATGGCTTTCAGCGCCTTCCATAGCATCTTGGAGTTATACTCATCTACCACGTGCACTGCAAAAAACTCTTGTACAGCCTGGATGACCAATTTAGAAAAGTCGTCTTTCCCGACCAATGACAAATTTAACCTCCCAGCCTTGCTTTCTGCCAGACCCTGAGATTTATTTATTCATTTGATTTATTTATTTGAAAATGCTTATATTCCGCAACTTCCAAATTTAAAATTTGCCCAGGGCAGATCACATAAGTACATACATAATACATAAGTATCAACAAATATCTAATAAATAACACTCATATTTCAGAAACATTACATAAAATTAACACATCTCATTAAAACCATATGCTTTTTGAAAATGTGTTTTTACCCTCTTCCTGAAGTCTTTCACTTCCTGCATTCCTCTCAACTCAACCAGCAAGTTATGTCACTATGCTGGAGGGATATATGAAAAGGCTCTGGATGGAGTTTGCGATAACCTACTCTCTTTCACTGATGGCAGGTTCAATAAAGCCATGGATTGTGAACACAAAGTTCTACTTGGGGTATAAAATGACAGCATTTTCTTCAAGTTACTGTCAGCCCCCATATACAGCAACTTATGTTCATCAGATGAAACATTGCCCAACATTTTACTGGTAACCAGTGTGGATACTGGAGCACCAGCAGACCCACCAGCAATGTTGCACAATAGTCGGTGACTCAAGACCAGCAATTGATTGCGATGGAGAAGGTACAGAGAAGGGCGACCAAAATGATAAGGGGAATGGAACAGCTCCCCTATGAGAAAAGACTAAAGAGGTTAGGGCTGTTCAGCTTGGAGAAGAGACGACTGAGGGGGGATATGATAGAGGTGTTTAAAATTATGAGAGGTCTAGAACGGGTAGATGTGAATCGGTTATTTACTCTTTCTGATAATAGAAAGACTAGGGGGCACTCCATGAAGTTAGCATGGGGCACATTTAAAACTAATCGGAGAAAGTTCTTTTTTACTCAACGCACAATTAAACTCTGGAATTTGTTGCCAGAGGATGTGGTTAGTGCAGTTAGTGTAGCTGTGTTTAAAAAAGGATTGGATAAGTTCTTGGAGGAGAAGTCCATTACCTGCTATTAAGTTCACTTAGGGGCGGATTTTAAAAGGCGCGCGAATAGCCTACTTTTGTTTGCGCTCCAGGCGCAAACAAAAGTACGCTGGATTTTAGTAGATACGCGCGGAGCCGCGCGTATCCACTAAAATCCTGGATCGGCGCGCGCAAGGCTATGAATTTTGTATAGCCGGGGCGCGCCGAGCCGCGCAGCCTACCACGTTCCCTCCAAGGCCGCTCCGAAATCGGAGCGGCCTCGGAGGGAACTTTCCTTTGCCCTCCCCTCACCTTCCCCTCCCTTCCCCTACCTAACCCACCCGGCCCTGTCTAAACCCCCCCCTTACCTTTGTCGGGGGATTTACGCCTCCCGGAGGGAGGCGTAAATCCCCGCGCGCCAGCGGGCCTCCTGCACGCCGGGCCGCGACCTGGGGGCGGGTACGGAGGGCGCGGCCACGCCCCCGGGCCATAGCCACGCCCCCGTACCCGCCCCCAAAACGCTGCCGACACGCCCCCGAAACGCCGCGACGACCGGGCCCGCCCCCGACACGCCCCCCTCCGAGAACCCCAGGACTTACGCGAGTCCCGGGGCTCTGCGCGCGCCGGGAGGCCTATGTAAAATAGGCTTCCCGGCGCGCAGGGCCCTGCTCGCGTAAATCCGCCCGGTTTTGGGCGGATTTACGCGAGCAGGGCTCTGAAAATCCGTCCCATAGAGAATAGCCACTGCCATTAGCAATGGTTACATGGAATAGACTTAGTTTTTGGGTACTTGCCAGGTTCTTATGGCCTGGATTGGCCACTGTTGGAAACAGGATGCTGGGCTTGATGGACCCTTGGTCTGACCCAGTATGGCAATTTCTAATGATTGCTAATGCTTGGTCATACAAAGTGCCTTCCAACATGACATAATGTCCCTCTGGGTCACTTTTGACCCAAAAATCTTCAATGAAAGCATCGCATGGACCAGACCCCCCCCCCCCCCCCTGCTTTTAGAATTAAAAGAGGCATAATACATTTGCCCCATCCAGCCCTGCTTGAGCTTGGCATGTTAAGAATTCGTGAGACGGGTCTTTTGCAGCAGAGCTATATGCACTTTTTTATTAAGAAATGAGCACATCACGCCCATACTTCGTAACCTACACTGGCTACCCATCAAATTTAGAATTCTCTACAAAGTCCTTATGATAATTCACAAAGCCACGCACAATCTAACACCTCTTGATCTTAACTTTCCTCTGCGTCTCCACGAATCTGCCAGACCTGTCAGATCTGCCTATAAAGGCACTCTTTTCGCCCTAGTAAAGACCGCCTTAAGGAAACGCGCCCTATCCACCCTCACAATGGAATGCGCTTCCCCCAGATCTCCGGCAAGAACCATGCCCACTAACTTTAAAAAAACCCCCTCAAAACCTGGCTATTCAAACAAACGTTTCCATAACCCTAACTCAGGAATGATCTATCTTATTACAGTATATTTATTCGCATTTATTTTATTGTGTTGGACTTTAAGTGTTGGACTTTGTTTAAGTGACATCCCGTTCCCCACGTTGGCTGACATTTTAGCAGCTTCTAATATTTAACCTAGTTCTATCCCCCAGTTCCCAGTTCTGTGTAACCCCTGTTCCATGTAATGCTTTTGCAATATGCTGTTTCTCTGTAAAGCGATATGATATGTAATTTCCTACATGAATGTCGGTATATAAAAGTTCAAAATAAATAAATAAATACATGTTAGAAACCATTTTCTTCTAATTGGAGAGGAGATACCTCTAACATTAAACCAATCAAAATGTACTGGCATGAAACATCTCAAATTTTGTATCATATATAGTGAGTACAATAAAACAGCTTCAGATAATAAATAGCCATGGCTGTGGCCTTCAAAAATCCAACTGCTTTTTAACTTGAAAAATCTGTTCAACCCACCTCCACAAAAAAAAAACAATCCTGAAGAGAGGGCTGAGTAAAACACCACTCTTCACCCAGCTCCTGTAGCACCCTTCCAATGTCACTAATACCCTGGCCAAACAATTACCCCAAACTCTAATAGGCATACTGTCTGCACAGGAGAGCCCTCCGGGTGCAGGTGCTGCCACCTATGACCTTGACCCCCACTTCTATCCCCCCTTCCCCCTTTCAGAAAACCATGAAACTCAAGAGAAATACATATTATGCTGTTAAACCCGGGAGCAATGACATAACCCTCTGGTGTAAGCATAACAAAGATCGCTCTGCCCAAAATCATGGCCAGAAAGAAAGCAGTCCCTCATAGAACACCCACACACCCAGCCTGACACAAACCACATCTTTTAACATGGAGCTCTCTGCCGACGTCAGGAATCTAGGAGCATGGCTTGACAACCAACTTAACCTAAAAAAATTCATAAACACATCCACCAGAGATTGCTTCTTTAAACTACAGGTCCTAAAGAAACTAAAGCCACTCCTTCACTTCAATGACTTTCGTCTCGTTCTTCAATCCATTATTTTTTCGAAACTTGACTACTGCAACTCAATCTTACTGGGCCTTCCCGCCATCAGCATCAAACCCCTACAGATAGTACAAAATGCCGCAGCCAGAATCCTAACTAACACTAATAAAAGAGACCATATTACCCCTATCTTGAGCAACCTCCACTGGCTACCCATCAAACAGAGAATCCTATATAAAACATTAACCATCATTCATAAAGCAATTCATAACGACGCACCTATATCTCTACAAACCCAACTTCGTCCACACTCATCTGCCAGACCCATCAGAAGCGCCTACAAAGGCACATTAGTCGCAGCTCAGGCCAAATCAACACTAAGAAAAAGAGCACTCTCCACTGCGGGACCACACCAATGGAATGCGCTCCCACCAGACCTTCGACTCGAACCCAATCTGCCAGAGTTTAAAAAAAGGTTAAAAACCTGGCTTTTCAGGCAAGCGTTCCAATTCCCAGAGTGCAACTAGGCACCTCCTCCTGACTCTCAAATCCAACCATTACAGGGTGTCACTAACACATTGACACTTAATTTCATACACTCACTTACTTATTCTCATGTCTATTTAACAGTCGTTATTCACCTTTATATAGCCGCTTTTTGCAGACCATATTCGTTACTAAAATTCCTTGTTAAAAGATGAACTCACACATACTATTCATTACACGGTTAAGGTTTTGTTAATTGTTAAATTTGTTAAATATAATTATTATTACTTTCAATGTTCATTGTAATAAGGTTAAATAGTTGTAATAAGGTTCAATGGCTGATTGTTATTGTTCAATGTTCCATGTAAAAAAAACCCCGGTCTAACCTCCTAGACCAGGGCAACCTTTTCGTTACTTGTAAACCGGATTGATTTGTATTGTATACAGGAATTCCGGTATATAAAAATTAAAAATAAATAAATAAATAAATAGAACAAGGATAAGTCAATAATAATGTCTGCATTGGGAGTAGAAAATCAGACATAAGATGAAAAACAAGTTGCTGATCAGTCACTCCAGAAGTAGAGCTGGATGAGGCCCTCGGTCCATCACAACCCAGAAAGCAACGAATGAGGCAGCAGAATGGCAAACATCCGGGCCTTGCAAACACTGATTTGCCATGAGAAACACAGCCATCTTGAAAACACGGTAGCTGCCTTAGAGACCCGCCGGCATGGTAACGTTCCTTCAAATCTGCAGGAACATCAGAATTTGGAGTATTTACCGCCCCCCCCCCCTACACACACACTCCTACTGAGGTGATCAAGCACATTAGTAATAAAAAAAAAATGAAAAAAGAAAATCCAAAACCATCTATATGGCAATTTGCAATTTCCTTCAGGCTTGTATAATTATTTAGAAAATGGAAAGAACAAGGACTCTTACAACTGAAACAACTCTTTATTGATGGTATTTCTACAATAAAAGGTTTCTCTGAATTACAATCCCAATTCTCACTGCCACATACAGATTTTTAGGCTTACTTACAGATTAGACATTATGTACAAGAATTGGTTAAGAGGGAACCAACATTCTACAATCCAGGGTTGCTTGAGGGAATCTTGTTTAACGCATTTACAAAAGAAGGATCATGCGCTTCACTTAATAATGCTATACAAACCATAAAAGTAGAGGAGGCATTCACAGCTGTACTGAGTAAAGGACAATGTTTTACAAAATTTGAATTAACATTACAAAAATCACAAGATTGTTTTGGATTTGGTCGACTGTAATTACTACTCTTATCATAAGGCCTGGGGGTAACTGCATGGAGCGAAAGTTACTCTCCTTGAGAGAACCATGGGGGTATCCTGCATAGAGCGGCAGATACTATCGTACGAAGCTTGCAGGGCAGACTGGATGGGCCAGCCGGTCCTTTTCTGCCGTCATTACTATGTATGTTAACACTATTAATAACATTACAGAAAATATGTTACTGCATGAAACTCAGTTTAAATTTTTGCGACAAATGCATACGCCACAAACGTGGGCCTACAGAGTACAAATAGTACCTACTGATTTATGTACAAAATGTAAGGTTCAGAAAGGCACTTATACAAATAGGGGCAGATTTTAAAAGCCTTATGCGCGCAGAGGGGTAACGCGCACCGAGCCTATTTTGCATAGGCCCGGCGACGCACATATGTCCCGGGGCTTGAAAAAGGGGCGGGGTGTGGGGGCGTGGCCAGAGGCCTTCGTAGGGCCGCTAGGCTGGGGGATTGTGTGCTGGCACTTGGCCGGCAGGCGCAACTTCTAAAATAAAGGTCAGGTGGGGTTTAGGTAGGGCTGGGGGGCGGGTTAGGTAGGGGAAGGGAGGAGAAGGTGGGGGGGGGGGCATAGGGAACAGGGAAAGCCATCGGGGCTCCCCTAGGGCTCGGCACGTGCAAGGTGTACAAGTGTGCACCCCCTTGTGTGCGCCGACCCCGGACTTTATAGCATGTGCGCGGCTGCCACGCGCATGTTATTAAAACGGGCGTAGATTTGTGCGCGCCTGCGCGTAGGTATTAAAATCTGCCCCATAGTTTCTGGAGTTGTCCTCAAATTCATGCTTTCTAGTTAGAGCTACAAGGTTATTTAGAAAATCTCTTTACTCAAGTATGACTCTTTGCCATTTTTGATTAGGTTCGACCTGCGATGACACAGAGACCCCAATTATTTTTGGAAAAAGCTCTACTAGTAGCTAAAAAGATAATTTTGTTCTTATGCTATATCTGTCTGTATCTGGCATGAATATCTGCTGTCGCTGTCACTGCTAGCCAGGAGCTTAATTTTTAACTCCTGAAGAAGTTCTAGTCACTTGTTCAAATGTGAGTTTACTGGATCCAATTGCAAGTAGTCTGGGGAGTGCTGCAGAATACTGCTTTATTGTTTGGGGGGAGGGAAACTAGGGTAGGGAAGTTAATATGGTTTATTTTGGAATTTTACTGTTGTTGTACCAAACTTTATGTATTCTTGTGAAAATTCAATAAAAAAAAGATTTGAGAAAAAAAAAATCCAGAACCAAAAGAACATTCACTCTTCCATGGAGGTTATAGTCTCCCAGCCACAAAACAGAGCAACGCAACACCGTCAGCTCTCCACTCCCTGGTGCTAAGTATTAAAAAATGGTTTTGCGATATATTTAGGCTTGTTTATTGTTCCCTGTAAACAGACAGGATGTGAAAACAGTTATCGGTATATAAAAACCATTAAATAAATAAATAGTCTTACTCCAGGGAGACATGAGCCGATGAGTGAGTGACACGCATTCCGACTCGCTCCCGGTACCCCCTCCAAAGAAGAGGCTTTTTCAAGTATTTTTTCACCAGGAAAATCACGCACAAACATACCCGTGGCTACCCAGAAGCTGACAGAGGACTTTCTTTATTGCAGCGGTGAGGAGATGGTGAGTAAACCACAGTGGGGGAAAAAAAAAACCTTAAACAAAATGGCCGACAGACCTCCGAGCCTGCGAGCAGCAGAGAATAATGGGGTCCTGGTCAAAGAGGTAACCCATGCGGTAGTGTGAGCCCTGTCTCAACAAATAGCGTCAGGGAATGAAACGCTAAATGCTATAAAGCAGCAGGTAGAGGATACACAGCATAGAATAGCTGCGGTAGAAACAGAAGCCCAGGCACTACAGATAAAGCAGGTCAAGGATTTGGAGACTAAAGTGGACGACCTGGAAAACAGATCTCGAAGAAATAACCTGCAGTTTGTGGGATTCCCGGAATCAAGGTCAGACCAGGAAATTCAGGCCCTATTGGAGGACTGGCTTCTGACAGAGCTGGGCCTAGAACACCTGCAAGGGCGATGCCATGTCGAAAGGGCACATCAGCTGGGTGCCCGGGCTGCAGGCCTGATGAGACGCAGAGGAGCAATTGCCAAATTTCTAAAACTTCGCGCATAAATCTGCTACACTGCAAGCGTACAGGAAAACTACTTCGCTGATGTACGAAGGGAAAAAAATGTTGATCTTTCAAGATTACTCCACTATGGTATCCCAGAAAAGAAAAACGTACTCGTTGATCTGTGCTGAATTATATAATCGCCAGTTGAAATTCAATTTCCAGTACCCTGCAAGACTGCAAGTGGAGCATAATGATAGCTGGAAGGTGTTTGAAACAGTGGCAAATGCACAGGCGTTTTTGAACGGCCTATAGGTGAAGTGACTGATGTTACAGGTTATTCTTCGCCTCCTGGACCGCCAAGCAATTACAGGGTTTGGAGTTCTACCAGGCCTGTGAGATAGGAGGCTTGCATGGTGGACAGGGTCCCACTATGGGGGACTGCTATTTTCTCTGCGCAGTTGCACTGATTTTATTGCATTATAACTGCATGGTTTGTCATATATGAGACAGTTTACAGAGTCAAACAGCAGGCTTGAATGTCTTTGTTGTTTGGGGGGGGGGGGCACCTGAACAGATCATAAATGTGGTTTCTGACCCTCCTGGGATTCCTGGAGGTGCATTGGGGATGGAGGAGGAATATTACAGTGGGAGAGGGGGAGGGAGATAGACTGAACAGGGGAGACGTGCGGGGATCGCATAGGCAGGTGTTGGAGAAAGGGGACAGCTTTGCAGGATCAGGATGTATATATTGGCCCCCTGATTCTCTAAGCTGGGGAGGGATCAGTGAGGTACTAATGATGAGTCTAACCAATAGTACTGTTTACTGATTTATTGGGTTAAATATGGCTGACTCAGTGCACTTACTGTCTTGGAACATAAGAGGACAAGGATCCCCAATAAAGCGAGCCACAATGTTGATGTCTCTTAGGAGACATAGAGCCCAGATCGCGTGTTTGCAAGAAACACGTCTGAATGACCAGGAGCATGCTAAGCTGACTCGAGATTGGGTGAATCAGGTATGTTTTTCATCGGCAGTCAACAGGAAAGTTGGAGTGGCTATACTGCTGGGTAAGGGTGTGGCATTCGATCATACGTCCACATATAAAGATAATGCAGGCCGCTATATCATCATCATGGGGTGACTATTTGGAAAGCCAGTAACTATTGGTAGTGTATATGCCCCCAACACTTATTCGCATGTATTTTTTGCAGAATTAATGCAAACCCTGGTCAAACATGCCACGGGGACTCTGTACCTAGTGGGAGAATTTAATTGTGTGGCCGATCCCTCGGTGGATAGGAAATCTAAGGCCGCTATCCCTAAATTGGGGCATAAGAAAGGTATACCATTATTTTGCAGGCTTCTACAATTGGTAGATGTGTGGCAGGTCCTACACCCTGAGGAAAAAAATTTCACTCATCTCTAGAGCCCATGACTCCATGTCCCGTATTGATTATATATTAGCTAGCATCACAAGCTTCTCTTTAATAAATAGAGTGGAAATTGGGCCAATGGAATGCTCAGATCATGCCATAATCTGGATTGCTATTAAGGGGAGGACAGGGGGCATAGACGTACAAAGATGGAGATTCCCTGGGCCCGTCTCAGGAGATGGAGACTTTCAGGTGTTTCTTAAGTCCAAATGGAAAGAATATGAGGAAAACAACACCGCGTCCAAAGATAATCCTCTGTTATTTTGGGAGGCAGGCAAAGCCATCATGAGAGGGGAGGTTATAGCATATATGATTAGACGGAATAGACTACTTAACAAGCAGATAACTGAAATGGAAAGGGAGTTTAAAAAAGCCAAAGCCTCCTTTGTAGCGTCTCTAACTGCTGCCCATAAGAAGTTGTATAGGGAGACCCTATATACACTTAACTGTCACCTGCACCACAGCCTTGTTGTATACGTCTCACAAATTGTACTGATTTGGGAATAAGGCTGGCCAACTTAGTAAGAACAAAATGTGGCCATAATTACATAGAGGTACTGAAGGGCAATGACGGGGTACGACAGACCTCTACAGAAGAGATTTGTCGCATTTTGAGGGCATTCTACGTTAACCTATACTCAGTGGAATCAATGGAAGGGGCTAGGGAGGCAGAGGACCTATTTTTCAAGGTCCTATCACTGCCGAGAGCAACAGATACACAATTATCTTGGATAAATAGACAGATCACTACCTCGGAAATACTAGATGGTATCAAAACTAGTCCCCTACATAAGGCCCTCGGGCGCGACGGTTGTAATGCGAACTTTTACAAAATACTCAGCGTAGACATCTGTCACACACTCAAAGATTTTTTTCTGGCACCCAAGACACCAAGAGGGCATATATTACAGTATTGCCCAAAGGAGGTAAAGACCCAACCCTACCAGCCTCATATCAGCCCATATCTCTGCTAAATTTTGACTTAAAACTTTATGCCAAAATTCTTGCTACACGGCTAAATGCGGTGTTGTCAGCCTTGATTTCACAAAACCAGGCAGGCTTGTCCAGGGGAGAATGGCCTGTAAGAATATAGTGAAGTTGTGGACCGCAGTGGCACAATGTAAATTCTCCCAGACTCCTGCCTTAGTAGTGGGGTTTGACACAGAAAAAGCCTTTGTTAGGGTCTCATGGCAATATTTATTTTCAGTTCTAAAGCAATATGGCTTTGATGGGGAATTCATTCATGACATTTCCTTGTTCCCTGTACGTACCAGGATCAGTCCAGACGGTGGGTTATGTCCCCCGTCCAGCAGATGGAGTCAGAACAGACTTCGAGGGGCATTACCATATAGACCAGTGCACCCTCTGCAGGAGCTCAGTATCTTTCTGACTCCAGCAGATGAGAGTAGGGGAACCAGTTGCTTCCCCAGGATGGCAGGGATTTAGTTCTTTCTGCTCCTTTTTCTTACCTATCACTTCTTAACAATTTGGATCAAGTTTAAAAAAAAAAAAAAAGTTAGTTCAATTTTTGGGGAGGCGTGGTTTGCTTCTGGTCTGCCTCCTTCTCTCTCGCTCTCTCCTCCTTCCCTGGCCGGGGGTAAGTCACGGTGTCTGTTTTCTTTTAATTTTTGACTTTTAGGTTTCTTTTAGCGTTGGTGCCTCGTGGAAGCCGGTGGTGCCAGCCTCTCCACGCTATTTTCCGCCGTCCCGTGGCCCCGCGACGAGCCTTCCCCGGGGCCACTGCTGCAGGGAGGGGCGATTCCCCTGCTCCTTTGGGGCGTTCTTTTAGCGGGTAGCGCAGGCCGATCGGGCCCCCCCCCGTGGCACCTCCTCGCTCTCTGGGCCCCCCCCCCCCCCCAGGCATTTCTTGTTCTCCCCCGGCGGTCTCGATGCCGCGGCAGTCCCGATGTTCGGCCTGCGGCGAGCCGGGGTCGAGAATATCGCGGGAGGGGATTTGCGCTCGATGCCTCCCCGGGGGGGAAGGCACCTCGCAGCCCCTCAGCACGTTCTCTTTTCTCCCCTCTCCGTGGCCCGGGCGGCACGGGCCAGCCACTTCGCTGCCTTTGGCAGGAACGGTGGCCATTTTGAATTTTCAGCGCGCTGATGGCACTAACTCAGCACAGGACAACAGGGATTTTCGGGAGGTTTCCCCACCGAACTTATCCCCTAAGGAGGGTTTGCCCGATCAGGGGCCCGCAGAGGGCCCCTCCCCAGGGCCCCCCCCTCCCCCGAGCATGCCGAGATTTTCACCAGAGTTTATCCTCTTAATGCATAGTGCATATTTACAGGGCCTGGAAGCTCCCGGTGGGCTGCCCATGGGCCACCCTCCGGCCAAAACTCCTCGTCTTCCCCCTGACCTGGTGGGATCGGTTTCGGGGGCCCCCCCGAGTACCCACCCGGGTACGTATTGCCCCGGGAGGGGCGGGGGCGGCTTCATCCTTGGGGGGAGATCCCCCGGATCCTGCACATCCGGACGCTCAATCGGAGGGAGACGACCCACGAGCGCTCCGCATCTTCCAGAGAGAGGAGTTGGATGACCTCATACCTCAGATTCTTCTAGAGCTGGATCTTGACCCACCGCTGGACCCACCAGCTCCAGTTGCCCCTGCCGTCGCCACGTCTTCCAAGAAGGGGACCCAGTCCTAGCCGCCCTCCGGCCGAGGTCTCGGGCCTTTCCCACCCACGATTCCTTTTTGCAGCTCCTGACCAGGGAGTGGGACACCCCTGAGGCATCTTTAAAGGTCAGTCGAGCCATGGAAAAGTTGTATCCACTTCCTGAGGATTTCCTGGAGCTCATCAAGGTCCCAAAGGTGGACTCGGCGGTCACTAAGAGGACGACTATTCCGGTGACGGGCGGAGCGGCATTGCGTGATACTCAGGACCGCAAGCTGGAAATTTTTCTCAAACGGGTTTTTGAGGTCTCCGCCCTGGGAATGCGAGCTGTCATGTACAGCTCGCTCGCGCAAAGGGCCAGTCTTCGCTGGGTGCAGCAACTTCTCACTTCTCAGGATCTGCCGCCCGAAGAAACCGCCCAGGCGGATCGTCTGGAGTCCGCCATAGCGTACGGGGCGGATGCCTTGTACGACCTCTTTTGAGTTCTGGCGAGGTCCATGGTTTCGGTAGTAGCGGCTCGGCATCTTTTGTGGCTCCGTAACTGGGCGGCGGATGCCTCCTCCAAGTCAAGCCTGGGCTCTCTGCCTTTCCGGGGCAAGTTCCTCTTCGGAGAGGATCTGGATCAGATAATCAAGTCCCTGGGGGAGAACGCAATCCACCGCCTGCCTGAGGATAGACAACGTCCTTCACGGTCCTTTGCCTCTTCTCGAACCAGGGCCAGAGCGCAGCGGCGCTACAGGAATTACAGGCAGACTGGGCCTCGGACACCCTCCTCCAGATCCCAGTCCTGGCCGCGGTCCTTTCGTGGGCGTAGGTCCATGCGCAACGGGTCGGGACAGGGGAATCCCCCACCAAAGCCCACCCAATAATGCCAGGTTCGCCCACTCCTCCACCCCCAGGATCGGAGGTTGTCTTGCGGATTTCTACGAGGAGTGGGTGCGTATCACCTCAGACCAGTGGGTCTTGGACACTATAAGGAATGGCTACGCCTTGGAGTTTGTCCGCCCTCCGAGGGGACAGGTTCCTCTTCTTCTCCTGTGGCTCGGACCTTAAGAGGACAGCGGTGCAGCAAACTCTGGACCGGTTGCAGAAGATAGGGGCCATTTCTCCCGTCCCCTTCAGTGAGGTGGGCTTGGGCCATTATTCCATCTACTTCGTCGTGCCCAAAAAGGACGGTGCCTTTCAGCCCATCCTGGATCTAAAGGAGGTAACAAATCTTTACGGGTCAGCCGTTCCGCATGGAGACGCTCCACTCTGTGATCGCAGCAGTGCATCAGGGAGAGTTTCTTGCCTCCCTAGATCTGACGGAAGCTTACCTGCACATTCCCATCCTCCCAGCTCACCGGCGCTTCCTCCGTTTCAAGATCCTGGGTCAACACTTCCAGTTCAAGGCACTCCCCTTTGGGTTGGCGACCGCTCCTCGCACCTTCACCAAGATCATGGTGGTAGTGGCGGCGACCCTAAGGAAGGAGGGCATCCTTGTTCATCCCTATCTGGATGATTGGCTGATACGCGCGAAGTCTTTCACCCACGGACAGTCCTCGGTAACCAGGGTCGTCCAGGTTCTTCACTCCCTGGGCTGGGTGGTGAACTTCTCCAAGAGCTCCCTCGTGCCCTCGCAGCGCTTGGACTTCTTGGGGGCGAGCTTCGACACGCGTCAGGGCAAGGTCTTCTTATGCCCGGACAAGGCTCAATCCTTGCGGGAACACATACGACGGTTTTCTGCGTTGCCAGAACCCACCTCCTGGGACTATCTTCAGCTATTGGGCGTGATGGCCTCCACCATCGATCTTGTGCCCTGGGCGTTTGCACACCTGCGTCCCCTACAGGCGGCTCTCCTTTCCCACTGGAAACCAGTCTCAAAGGATTATCAGATGATACTCCCCCTCCCGCAGGCTACCAAGGACAGTCTGGGTTGGTGGTTGGATCCTGTTGCATCTGGCTCGCGGCGTCTCCCTCGAGGTGCCCAATTGGGTGGTGGTGACCACCGATGCCAGTCTCGTCGGATGGGGAGCCGTCTGCGATCGAAGCACCACGCAGGGGTCGTGGTTGGAAGTAGAAGCAACATGGCCGATCAACCGCCTAGAAACCAGAGCGGTACGTCTGGCGCTCCACCATTTCCTTCCGCTAGTGTGGAACCGGGAGGTCAGGATTCTATTGGACAACGCCACCACCGTGGCCTACATCAATTGGCAGGGAGGTACGAGGAGCCAGCACGTCTCACTCGAGTCGGCACTCCTGATGGAGTGGGCAGAAATTCACCTTGCCCGTCTCGCGGCCTCACACATCGCCGGGGTGGACAACGTTCAGGCGGACTACTTGAGTCGCCAACAGCTGGATCCCGGAGAATGGTCCCTCTCAGACGAAGCGATGCAACTTCTTGTCCGCCGGTGGGGTGCGCCGCACTTGGACCTGATGGCGACCTCCCTCAACGCCAAGGCCCCCCGCTTCTTCAGTCACAGAAGAGAGCGGGGCGTGGAAAGGGTGGATGCCCTAGTCCTCCCGTGGCCTCAACATCTGCTTCTCTACGCCTTCCCTCCCTGGCCCCTGGTGGGCAGAATCCTCTGCAGAATAGAAAGCCATCAGGGAGCCGTAATGTTCGTCGCCCCAGAGTGGCCCCGCCGACCCTGGTTTGCGGACCTTCTACAAATGGCGATAGACGGACCGATTCGACTAGGACATCTTCCACGTCTCCTTCACCAGGGACCGGTATTTTTCGAGCAGGCAGAACTCTTTTGTCATGCAGCATGGCTTTTGATCGGCGTCGCCTCAGGCGCAGGGGCTACCCGGAGACAGTAGTTTCGACTCTGCTGCAGGCCCGGAAGACGTCTACCTCGGTAGCTTACGTCCGAGTCTAGAGGGTCTTCAAGATGTGGTGTTCCAACCAGGGTACTCGGCCCACGAGGGCGTCGGTACCCCAGATCCTACAGTTTCTCCAGGATGGAATGGACAAGGGACTCGCCTATAATTCGCTTTGGGTCCAGGTGGCCGCCCTGAGCTCACTGGTACAGTATGGCGGCTCCCTCCTTCTCCAACCGGACATCGCACATTTCCTCAAGGGTGTTAAGCACTTGCGACCCCCAGTAAGGGATCCATGTCCCTCCTGGAGTCTCAATTTAGTGCTTCGTGCCTTGTCAGGGCCGCCCTTCGAACCGCTCCGCGGAGCGACTATTAAGGATCTCACTCTCAAGGCCGTCTTTCTCGTGGCCATCTGCTCTGCTCGGCGCATCTCGGAACTTCAAGCTTTGTTCTGCAGAGAACCTTATCTTCGTTTCACGGACTCGGGGGTCTCCCTCCGCACCGTCCCTTCCTTCCTCCCGAAGGTGGTATCGTCTTTCCACTTGAATCAGACGGTAGAACTTCCATCCTTCGCTTCCAATGAACCGAGGGCCATTCGTCTCTTGGATGTCAAGTGCACGTTGCTTCGCTATCTCGAGGCTACCAATGACTTCAGGGTCACCGACCATCTGTTCGTGCTATGGTCAGGTCCGAAGAAGGGTTCACAGGCCTCGAAGACGACGATTGCTAGATGGCTCAAGGACAGCATTTCTGCTTCTTACATTGGAGCGGGACGGACTCCTCCTCGTGGCATCAAAGCTCACTCTACCCGCTCCCAGGCAGCCTCCTGGGCGGAGGTCCGCTCTGTCTCCTCTCAGGAGATCTGTCGCGCGGCAACATGGAAATCGCTGCACACTTTCTCGAGACATTAATGGCTGCACCTCGCGTCTTCAGACTCTGGGCACTTTGGCGAGCAGGTTCTCCGAGCAGGCCTCTCAGGGCCCCACCTGAATTAGGGAAGCTTTGGTACATCCCACTGTCTGGACTGATCCTGGTACGTACAGGGAAAAGAAAATTATTCCTTACCTGCTAATTTTCGTTCCTGTAGTACCATGGATCAGTCCAGACGCCCACCACTCTTGGGTTCTTGGTCCTGCTCCGCTCCTTTTGTACTGCTCGGGTTGTTCTCTTAGCAGCCTACTGTGTCTTTCAGTTTCATTTCTATGTTCACAGCTCCCTACAAGTTGGCTGTTTTGCCGAAAGTTGGCTGTTTATGTTACATTTGTAGTTGAATTCATGGTTAAGCAAACTTGATCCAGACTGTGCTTTGTCTAATCGGGCTTTGATATACTTTATACTGAGCTCCTGCAGAGGGTGTACTGGTCTATATGGTAACGCCCCTCGAAGTCTGTTCTGACTCCATCTGCTGGACTGGGGACATAACCCACTGTCTGGACTGATCCATGGTACTACAGGAACGAAAATTAGCAGGTAAGGAATAATTTTCTTCTGTATCAACAACCTTGTTTGGCAATCTTCGTGAATGGGGGCATGTCCAGTGACTTTGAGCTACAGAGAGGCACGAGGCAGGGGTGTCCCCTATCCCCACTCTTATATATTTCCCTTGACCCATTACTGAGGAAGATAGCGGAATCCCCAGACATCCAAGGCTTCTCCGGGGGTGGAGAATCTTTTAAAATAGCCGCCTTTGCGGATGACGTCCTGGTGTTTCTGACCAACCCAGTTGACTCTCTACAACAGGTTATGGCACTCCAGTATCAATTTGGCATATTTTCAAGACTTAAAATTAATCGTGACAAATAAGAAGCATTGGAGGTACTGGGGACTTTAAAGACCAAGTGGCCGGGGGCTTTTCCCTTGCGCTGGGTCACAACTGAAATGAAATACTTAGGTATCAATATCACAGTAGACGTACAGAATATTTACGAGTGCAATATCATCCCCCTTTTACAAAAGATAAAGCAAAGGCTAAGAGACTGGGCGACTCTCCCGTTATCCATCAGTGGACGTATCCAGTTATTTAAAATGATGGAGCTACCACGATGCTGTACATTTTACAGATGCTGCCAGTCTGGATCAAGCGCAAACATTTGGTTAATCTAGATAAAGCTCTACGTGGCTTTCTGTGGCGCAACAAGCGGGCCAGATTAGCACTGATAAAATTACAGTTGCCCTGGGAGAGGGGAGGGATGAGCTGCCCCAATCTTCAAACCTATAACATTGCATGCCTCTTGGCTGTTCAGATCAGAGTTGTTCTCCCCCTTGGGTTTCTTACAAGGCTGGTGTAAACCTCTTGATGTGGGGAACCTGTTGCATGTTCCGAACCTCCTACTACCTCATTATATTCAAACCAACTCAATAGTGGGGGCCTGCAGACAAGCATGGAAATGGCTATGTAACAAATTATAGATAGCATGGGAGGTTTCTCCGTGCATGTCCATCGTGGGGCACCCAAGGTTTCCACTGGGGATTGACAATGCAATATTTTTAGCATGGGCTCGCAAAGGGCTGACATCTCTATGACAATATTTACAAGAGGACTAAGGGACAGTTAGAAGTTTTAGAGACCTCCAATCTGAGTTTCAAATTCCCCATAGGGAATTCTATGCATATCTCAAGGTACGGCATTTTATTGAAACTGACCTGGGTATTCAGAACTCCCCTCTAGCACCTGATAGACTGTTAACAGTTTTTCTTGGTACCAGGTGGGAAAACAATGTCATGTGCCATTCTCACTAGAGCTATGAATGGTTTACCAACTCCTGACATGTTCTCCCATTTAGCAACATGTTGGAACCAGGAATTAGATATACCCATATTGCCTCATTTATTAAAAGACTGCTTCCAAAATATAAGGGAAATCTCCGACAATATACTACTTAGGGAATCCCATTTCAAATTCTTTAGCTGGATGTACGTTCCCACCATGAGGGCATTTAGAGCTAAATTGATAAAAACAGAAATGTGTATAGAATGTAATAAGGCACCTGGAACACTATACCATTTATTTTGGGAATGTCCAGGACTAAAGAGATATTGGGGAATGATTCTAAAATACGTAAGCTGTTTGTTACGCTTGGAGGTACCAGCATCACAGCAGTTGTGCTTATTTGAAAATGCGGCAGTGATTAGACATCTTCTCACAGACACATAGTGGATGTTCCTGCGCAAGGTACTTCTCCTGGCTAAGAAATCGATCCTAGAGCATTGGACAGTAAGAGAAGTACCTTCCAGCACATATTTGGGACTATGCCTGCATAGAATGGCTGTCTATGAGCTCATGAAAGCCTGCCGTTCGTCCCCAAAGAACTATGCGAATTACATGGACACGTGGTACGCTTACTTGATGTCCCTTAACCCCAAAGCCAGAAACAATCTGCTAGCAATGCGTTGACTACTCAGGCTGATAGTAACAGAGTGATCAGTGGTGTTATGTTCCATAAGCTTCGGACAAGCTTCAGACTGGGGCCTGCCTGTGCTCAAGATTGAGAAGTAGACATGGGGGGGAGGGGGGAATTTGGGATAGCCGACTGTAAATGTGTTCAGTATCTGTTTGTTGATATCATGTTGCTGTTACAGATGTGTATCCTGGAAAATGAAAAATAAAGGATTAAAAAAAAAAAAAATTCTTACTCCTCTATGTGTTCATCAGCAATATTCCTCTGCTGGGCTGCAAAGGCCTCTTCAGCTTGATCGAGGAAGTATTGCACCTCCACAGGTGTGTCAAAGATCGGCTGCTTATTCTGGTCAAACATTTCGAGGCTTGCAGGATAGAAGAGCACATATGCTAAACCACGTTGCTGCAGCCTATCTCACTTGTTTGGTTTTTTTTTTGAAGAATTGCAGAAAAATCTTTAAAAAATACATGACCCAGTGGTGCTTGTATCTCACTCTGGGATTGGGCTTATCTAGGATGTGCATTTTGTCCAAATAATTATGCAACTGCAGTATTACTTTGCATGTTCAGCCTCCTGGACTCAGAGGAGGTTCGAGTTCCTGGCGTGTATGCTCAATTTTCATAGAACCCCCTTTCACTGGGAGTCTAAGGACCTCGGATATCCTTTGAGAGAGGAACGCCTCTTCATGGAGTCCCAGCACTCTGTTATTTTTTCTCTGTCCCCTGTTTTCAGTATCATCCAGCTTTTCAGTAATATCTTTGTTTCCTGTCGATAGCAGGGCTGAATCAGCCATGCTGACTTGGACTGTCCGTCAAGGCCCGGGAGGCGGAGCTTCTCAAAGCTATTACACAGAGTTTAGCTCTGTGCGGCTGCACGTGAGTTCCCACGCAGGAAAAGCAAATTCTCCTCAGTCTGTTTTTTCCGCGCGCGGGAACACATGCGAAGCTTCGGATCTCCTCAGGAAAATAAAAAAGAAATAATTCTTCATCGAACAAAAGTTTTATAAAAGTAAGAAAATATGAAGAGGGAAGAGTGCCCAGGCCATCCGGTTTCAAGCCGTGTGCCTGCGGCAAAATAATGTCTATAACCAATGGCCATTCTGCCTGTTATCTGTGTCTGGGCCCAGACCACAAACAGGCAACCTGCAAACACTGTGGCAGAATGTCGCCCAGGGCACAACGCCAAAGGGCAGAAAAAATAAAAACCTTAAAGGGGCTTGGGGCTCTTATGCCCCTCCCTCTGAAGCACATTCATCACCAGGACCGGAGAAGCAACAAGCGCCGTTCCAAAAGAGAGCAGCCTCACTAAGCCCTTCCTCCTCGGGCACGGGTGAGGGAGCAAAACACCATGAGCGTGCTCATAAACAGGGCTCTTCTTCGATGGGGGAACCCACACCACGATCGGCGCAGCCACCGCATGCGTCCAGCTCGGCCCAGAACTTGAAGCAGGCGAAATCCTCGACGCCGACGCATCCTTCGACACCGGCGCATTCTTCGCCGGCGCATTCTTCGCCGGCGCACCTACCGACGCTGACGCACTCATCGACACCGGTGCTTCCATTGACGCCGGCGCATACATCAAAAAAGACACAGAGATCTGCGCAAGCGCACCAACCGACACACCCCTCGATGCCGAGACTGCCAAAGTCGACGCATCCCACAAAGAAGGAGCATAAGCGGACACTTAGCATAACAAAACTACAAAGGACGACTCAAGAGGAAACATGGAAGAGACACTCACTACCCAACCGTCCATCTGAACAGGTCCCAACAAAACATTCTCATAAAAAGAAACATGGGGTACATTCACACGCCTCGGGTGCCTCAACACCTGCCGACCACAGCAAGTTTCACCTTTAATGTTAAGCTCTGGTCGCGATAGATCTCCTCCATCACAGTCAGATTCAGAAGACGACTCCCATTCATCTCATTCCTCATCATCAATCCTTGCAAATATTCTTCGATTTATCCTCAGTGTCACATACACGGCACAAGGACTCACTCTTACAGGAACCTATCCATAAGAAAAGGAGACTAGAAGACATAATACTACCACAACCCGGCCAACCGGAACCACTAGATTCCGATATCATACTGGCAGCCATACCGTGATCAGTTCCACCCAGAGGGATACCTCCTCACATGCCGGAAATGGCACAACAGGCGATAGCACACAGCTCTTTAGTTCCATACAATCCGCATGTCAGCTTCCTCAGCCTCCACCATAAAGTCCAGAGAAGTCTCCATCATGTTTGAGAGAACGGTCTCCTCAATGGCCCAGAACTACTTCTCCCGTCACCTGCTCCACCCTTTCCGGCGCCAGATCAACCGACATAGCTAGGTCCTCGCATGGTACCTCAACAGCCAATTTCTATACTATCTTCCCCTACCTCCTCAACAGGATATCGGTCAGATCCTGCCAAGGAACCACAAGAACCATACTCACCGCCGGAGGATCTTACCTACCCAAAATTCATTGACAAGGTGGATTCAGCTCTACACCTAGAGATACAAAAGGTACTAGATCCTCGGTCAGGGACGCCAGCTCTATTAAAGATATTTGGCCTTCCCACTGAGTCTACTAGCCTTCCATCACACAAGGTCCTTGACATAGTGCTAGAAAAATCCTGGAAAACACCTTTTAACATCATATCAGTGACTAGGAAAATAGACCTTAAATATAAGATGAAACAGTCACAATTTTATGCATCCCCACAATTATCACACCAATTTATAGTGGTTGAGTCAGCAATGCAACATGCAAAAAAGACGAGAATGCACTTGAATGCCCCATCAGAGAGAAACCATAAGTACTTGGATACTTTTGCCAAAAAATCTTTCTAGTCATCAATGCTGGGGGCTCGAATTGGTCAACACCAGTTCTATATTGTCCAATACTTATATGACTGTTTACAGCAAGCTAAAACCTTAATTCCAACTGCCGATTCAACATCAGGTCTCCCTCAACCAATACAGGATATGGAAGAGGGTTTACGCCACCTTCTAAGGATGGTGTACAAATCATTCGAAACATCTTCCCGGAATTCTGCATCTGCAACAGCGGCTCGAAGAATTGCATGGCTCCGATCCAGTGCCATACGGGAAGATGTACACAACAAATTAGCGAATCTTCCCTGTCGTGGTGATAATCTGTTCGGAAGTCGTTTACAAGAGACGGTATCGCAATTAAAGGAGCAATCAGTGGCGATTCAGTCACTAGTCAATCCTCCAGCATATTGTATCTTTACCAGGCGTTTTTATGCACCACCTCGTCGACAACCATACCAGAGGCGGCAATTCCAGCCATACCCTCCATACAATATACCCTCATATCAACAACCACAGTGACTGCAGATTCCACAGCAACAGAACAGACGCGGAAGACCTAGAGTCCAACACACACAAGGACAAGCTACTGCGTCTACTCCCAAGACTCCGTCGTCGTCTTGAATATAGCAGGGCCACCACCACACAATATAATAGCGGGCAGAATAACATCATTCTTCCGTGCTTGGACATATATCACGACTGACCGCTGGATGTTAGATATAGTACATCAGGGATATCACCTCCATTTTTCATCCAACCCACCCCTTCCCTCCCTATCCTATGCGAAGGGAGGCAAGAGGATCCACTTGCAATTAGCACAGGAAATCACTCAACTACTAGAACAACACGCAATACAAAGCACAGGTTTCTACTCCCCACATTTCCTCATTCCCAAGAAGGCAGGAGGTCTACAACCTATCTTGGACTTGCGCAAACTGAACAAATACATAGTGAAAGAAAAATTCAAGATGGTTTCCCTAAAATTAATTCTTCCCCTCCTCCAACCCAATGATTGGATGTGTTCGCTAGATCTGAAGGATGCCTATACTCACATTCCGATGCATCCTGCTTCATGGCGATACCTGTGCTTCCAATTCAACGGCCAGCACTACCAATTCAGAGTACTTCCGTTCAGACTAGCGGCTGCACCCACAGTTTTCACAAAATGCATGGCAGTGATGGTGGCCCACCTCAGGAAACAAGGGATCCAAGTATTTCCATACCTGGACGACTGGTTTCTGGTAGCATCAGACCCAGAGACTCTTCGGTCCCAGGTTCACCTGACAATACAATGTCTCCAAAAATTGGGGCTGGTGGTCAATTTCAAGAAATCCAACTTCACCCCGTCACAATTCCTTTAATTTATTGGGGCTCAGCTAGTGATGTATCAAAGCAGGGCTTTTCTTCCAAAAGACAGGAAAATCGCACTCAGGAAACTATTAAGAAAGCTAAAGATCACAGCAAGGCCGACAGCACGTCAAATTCTAACTGTCCTGGACATATGTCAGCAGCCATTTTTACAGTCCAAAATACTCAGCTCCACATACGCAGATTACAATGAGGTTTGAAGAGACAATGGTCGCACTACTGTCAACCACTATTTTATTTATCCCAGGACAAGCAGGATGCTAGTCCTCACATATGGGTGACGTCACGAACGGAGCCTTAGTGCGGGAAAACTTTCTGTCAAAGTTTCTAGAAACTTTTGACTGGCCTCGAGAGGCCACTGAGCATGCTCAGCATGCTATGATATTCTCTGCCACAGGTGTCTCTCTTCAGTCTTCTTTTTTCCGCGCTGCCATTAGCATCGCGGGACAGGAGCCGTTTCGGTTTTTCAAGTGACTACATAGTCATTTAATTAAAGATATATTATTTCAGGTGATATTCTCTCTCACAATCTCTCTCTCAGAATTGTTCCACCGGCTGGAGAGTACTTTTGAAAAGTTTTGAAAACTTTTTTCTCTCACGAATTCCCATTTAGCTCGAAGTCTGTCAGCTAAAAAAATGGCGACCGGGTTAAAAAAATGTACCGTCTGTAATAAAACAATGTCGATTACCGATCCACATTTAGAGTGTGTAGTTTGTCTGGGTAAAAACCATGACATTACTGCCTGTGATAAATGTGCTGAAATGACTGCCAAAACTCGAAGAACTTGACAAGAAAAAATGGAACATCTCTTCCATTTACAGTTAATTCCTTCACCATCTAAATCTTCGAAGTCGTCTCCGGCCGGAAAGACTAAACGCCTTCTAGTTAAAAAATCTCGACCGCAAGGCTCCGGTGACCAACCGTCCCCGCCGTCGTCTGTGGCGTCGACAAAATCGCCAGATCAATCCAAAAAGCACAGGCATCGACATCGACACCCGGAACCTTCAACCTCGACATCCCCAGAGGACTCGAGACCAAAGCGGCCACGTATACAGGATACGTTGGCAACGTCACCGCCTGGGCCCACTCCATCGATGCCGCTGATTCCTTCTCAGGAAATACTGCCGCAGCCACCGCCACCGCTTACACCTGCCTTACCACCGGCAGCTGTACAGCCTGAGCTGTCTGAATTAATCAGGCAAGCGGTACTTCAGGCGTTGAAGGAACAAAATATTCCGGCGATACCGCCGATGCCGATGCGACCAGCATCGATGCCGGTAAACATACTGATGCCGGTGGAATCACCGATGCCGATTCCTTCAATGGAATCGACGACTTCTCGAGGACCGAGAATCATGATGACATCGACGTCGATCTACGCCCAACTACCACCTATTTCATCGATGCCGACCTCGATGACTGGGCCGTCGACATCCTCAACACCGCGTCCATTGATTCCCTCGATGCCGATGACTGAACCCTCGATGACATCGAGGCCTTCTAATCAAGGAAATGAAAATATTGAAATGTATCGACAACTTTTAGCCAGATACCAAAAAGTTATCGATACTCTTCCACAAAAAACACCTCAAGAAGTTTTTACCATCGATGACTCTCAGCCAGGCCCTTCAGGCCTTCATCATCCTCATCCATCGGTAACATCCCCCTACACATAGGATCCAGATGATTCATGGGACTCTGATTCATCGGAATCATTTCTCTCAGACCCATCTCCACCTGATCCCAGGAAAAGATCTCCCCCTGAAGATCTTTCTTTTTCATCTTTCATTCAGGACATGGCAGATTCCATTCCATTTAAGCTTTCCACTGAACAAGATACAAGACAACAGACACTTGAGGTATTACAGTTCGTGGACCCACCTAAGCAGGTCTTAGCTGTCCCAATACACGAAGTCCTACTTGAAGTTCAAAATAGGATATGGGAACATCCATCTTCAGTGTCTGCAGTCAACAAAAGAATCGATTCTACCTATTTGGTACAACCAGTTCCAGGTTACCAAAAACAGCAACTACCACATCAGTCTGTTGTGGTAGAATCTGCCCAGAAAAAAATCCAAGAGAATCCGATCACATTCCTCCAACCCTCCAGGCAAAGATCATCGTTTTCTGGATGCCTTAGGCCGCAAAATGTACCAGAGTGCAATGCTCAATTCCAGAATTTCTGCATATCAGTTATATATTACACAACATCAAAGAAATATGTGGAAGCAAATGGAAGAGCTTATCACCTCTTTCCCTTCCCAATTACAAGAGCAAGCACAGTCCATCATCTCAAAGGGATTGGAGGCTGGGAAACATGAGGTGAGGGCGGTGTATGACAGTTTTGAAACATCTTCCAGGGCAGCGGCTACTGCAATCACTGCAAGAAGATGGGCATGGCTAAAAGCCTCAGACCTCAGGTCTGAGGTACAAGATAAACTTGTAGATTTACCATGCCAAGGAGACAATCTGTTTGGTGACAAAGTCCAGGAAGCAGTCCAGCAGCTAAAGGACCATTCTGAAACCCTTGTCTCAAACAACACAGGACCCTGTATCTCAACCTCCTCGACGATTCCCTCGAAGGGATACTAGGCGTCCGTATTACAGGCCAAGAAGATATTACCCTCAGTCTTCTAGGGGAAGATCTACAAGGCCTCAACCACGCTCACAAGCCAGACAGCCTAGGACAGCCAGGCCACAGCCTCCTCCTCAAACAGGACCGGCTACAGGTTTTTGAAACTCAATCCAGAGAACAGGCCACGTCACCAAATCCTCAACCAAATCTCCCAGTAGGAGGAAGAGTAAATTTTTTTCAAAGAAATTGGCAAACAATCACATCAGATCAGTGGGTACTCTCTATAATATCTCGAGGGTACAAACTGAACTTCCTTTCACTTCCTCCTCAAAACCCTCCAAGATTCTTGAATCAAACAGATTCTCAACTTCTTACTCTACAAATGTAATTATCCACCCTTCTGAAAGCAAGAGCTATACAACTTGTACCTCGCTCTCAGAGGGGCAGAGGATTCTATTCCCAATATTTCCTCATTCCAAAGAAAACCGGTGGCCTTCGTCCAATTCTAGACCTCAGAAATCTCAACAAATTTCTAAGAAAAGAAAAGTTCAGAATGATTTCTCTAGGAACCATACTTCCACTCCTTCAAAGAGGTGACTGGCTATGTTCTCTGGACCTCCAAGATGCTTATGCTCACATTCCAATCTTTCCACCTCACCGCAAATACCTGAGCTTCATGGTAGGCCATCAACATTACCAATACAAGGTTCTACCTTTTGGCCTAACTTCTGCTCCAAGAGTGTTCACAAAATGCCTAGCAGTTGTAGCTGCACACTTACACAAACAACATGTTCATGTTTTTCCATATCTAGACGACTGGCTCATAAGGAGCCAATCTCAACAAGGAGCTCTAACTTCTCTCAACCAGACAATTGCTCTGCTTCACTCCATGGGATTTCTAATCAATTATCAAAAATCCCATCTCACTCCATCTCAACTACTTCAATTCATAGGAGCAGAGTTAAACACCACACTCTCAAGAGCTTTTCTCCTCAAGGATCGAGCAGAAACACTTTCCCTTCTAGCCTCTTCCATGCAGGTCAAACAACATGCAACAGCTCTGCAATTTCTGACCTTACTAGGCCACATGGCCTCCACAGTACATGTCACGCCTATGGCAAGGCTTGCCATGCGAATATCCCAATGGACTCTACGATCTCAATGGATCCAAGCCATACAACCATTACATTATCCAATTCAAGTCACCCACCAGCTTCGTTCCTCTCTACTATGGTGGGAGAACATGGACAATTTGTGCAAGGGACTACCCTTCCAGCAACCAGTCCCACAAATAACTTTAACTACAGATGCATCCACCTTGGGATGGGGAGCTCACATAGACAACCTCCAAACCCAAGGAACTTGGACAAAACTCGAAGCAACGTTTCAAATCAATTTCTTGGAACTTCGAGCTATACGATATGCGCTCTATACGTTCAAGGACTGCCTCACACACAACACTGTTCTAATCCAAACGGACAACACAGTAGCCATGTGGTACATCAACAAACAAGGAGGTACAGGCTCGTACCTCCTTTGTCAAGAAGCTGCTCAGATTTGGGGCTGGGCCTTGAATGTTTCTCAAGGCCACATATCTAGCAGGAATTCACAACATAGTAGCGGACAGACTCAGTCGTCAATTCCACCCACACGAATGGTCCCTGGATCCTGCAGTAGCATCCAGGATATTTTAAAGTTGGGGTCAACCAACAGTAGACCTCTTTGCAACACATCTGAACCACAAAGTACAGAACTTCTGCTTCATACACCAACAGAAGAACCAACCTGCCAAGGACGCATTTGCTCGCCCTTGGAATTCAGGCCTGTTATACGCGTATCCTCCGATACCACTCATAACCAAAACTCTAGTGAAGCTACAACAGGACAAAGGGTCCATGATACTCATAGCCCCGTATTGGCCTCGACAAGTATGGTTTCCCACACTTCTAGACCTCTCAGTCAGGGATACAATTCGCCTCAGGATCAGGGTCGGTTGCGCCATCCCAATCTTCAATCCCTATCACTAACAGCTTGGATGTTGAAAGCTTGACCTTACAACCACTCAATCTTTCATCCAATATATCTCAAGTGCTTATAGCTTCACGTAAACCTTCCACAAGAAAGAATTATGCTTCCAAGTGGAAAAGATTCACCCTTTGGTGTAGGCAAAAGAGTATTGATCCTTTCACCTCCCCCACTACTACACTTCTAGATTATTTATACCATCTTTCAGAATCTGGTCTCCAGACTTCATCTGTAAGAGTTCACCTAAGTGCAATCTCTGCTTATCATAACAGAATAGGAGATGCACCAATTTCTACGCAACCTCTTATCACTCGGTTCATGAGAGGTTTAACTCAACTTAAACCACCAATTCGACCTCCAGTCCCGACATGGGACCTAAACTTTGTTTTAACAAGACTCATGCGTTCTCCCTTTGAACCCATAGATTCTTGTGACCCAAAATTTCTCACATGGAAAACTATCTTCCTCATAGCCATTACATCAGCTAGAAGAGTAAGTGAGTTACAAGCACTAGTCACATATGAACCTTACACTAGGTTTCTACATGACAGAGTGGTTCTCTGCACGCATCCAAAATTCCTTCCCAAGGTAGTGACGGAATTCCACCTGAATCAATCCATAATTCTACCCACCTTCTTTCCAAGACCTCATTCTCATCAAGGCGAAAGAGCTTTACACACCTTAGACTGCAAGCGTGCATTGTCTTTCTATATAAATCGCACAGCAGTCTATAGGAAATCTAAACAACTATTTGTATCTTATGATCCAAACAAGCCAGGTAAAGCAGTGGGTAAACAGACTTTATCAAACTGGCTAGCAGATTGCATACAGTTTTGTTATGAACACGCAGGCCTTCCTCTCCAAGGGCGAGTAACGGCACATGCAGTCAGGGCAATGCAACTTCAGTAGCACACTATTGTTCAGTGCCAATTCTAGACATTTGTAAAGCGGCAACATGGAGTTCTCTTCACACTTTTGCAGCTCATTACTGTTTGGACAAAGAAGGACGACAAGATGCAGCCTATGGACAATCTGTCTTAAAGAACTTGTTTCCAGTATAAACCCAACTCCTTCTACATCCAACCTACTGTGATTTACGGCTAACTCAGTTTACCAACAATAATTACCTGTTGCTTCTTTACTCACTGACTCAGCCGTTAGCTTGCTAATCACCCATATGTGAGGACTAGCATCCTGCTTGTCCTGGGATAAAGCAAAATTGCTTACCTTGTAATAGGTGTTATCCCAGGACAGCAGGATGTAGTCCTCACAGAACCCACCCGCCACCCCGCGGAGTTGGGCCTTAGACATTTATTATGTTATTTTTGCTAACGCTTTTGCTACATACGAGACTGAAGAGAGACACCTGTGGCAGAGAATATCATAGCATGCTGAGCATGCTCAGTGGCCTCTCGAGGCCAGTCAAAAGTTTCTAGAAACTTTGACAGAAAGTTTTCCCGCACTAAAGCTCCGTTCGTGACGTCACCCATATGTGAGGACTACATCCTGCTGTCCTGGGATAACACCTATTACAAGGTAAGCAATTTTGCTTTATTTAAAAACTTTTCTATACCATCGCTAAGTTATATACCATTCCAACGGTTTACAAATAGGCACATAGACTAAGGTAAGTAAATGTAGGATATTGTACATTCTAACAGGTGCCAATAAAGTTCGGTTACAATTTCATAAATAAAATCATTATTTGAGTAATGTTGGTCAAGTCCAGGTATATTATTGAGTTACTATCGCTTTGAGATATTACTTCTTAAATGTAGGATTGAGTAAATTCATTCTCATCTGCATTACCCTGTATTTTCATTCTCTACCCGCCACACTCTTTAGTGAAGGCTTTTTTAAAGAGCCATGTTTTTAAATTTTTCTTAAACGTTTTGAGATTATTCTGTAATCTGAGTTCAGAGGGCATCGTGTTCCATAGTATGGGCCCAGCCAATGATAAAGCCCTTTCTCTCACTTGGGTTAATTTTGCTGACTTTACTGAAGGGATTGTTAGTAGTGCTTTGTTTGCTGAGCAGAGGTTTTTTTGTGGAACGTGTTCTCGTAAGGCTGTGTTTAGCCAGTCTGTTTCTTTATCATATATTAGTTTGTGTATGATGCATAAGGCTTTGTATTTTATCCTGTATTCGATGGGTAACCAATATAAGTCTGCTAGAGTTTCGGTTATATGGTCCCTCCTCTTTTTTCCCGTCAGTATTCTGGCTGCAGTATTTTGAAGTATCTGGAGTGGTCTTATTGATGTGCTTGGGAGTCCTAGTAAGAGTGCATTGCAGTAGTCAGTGCTAGAAAAGATAAGTGTTTGCAATACTGTTCTGAAGTGGGCAGGCGTGAGTAATGGTTTCAATTTCTCTAACGCACAACATGACTATAGATATAGACTGGTGGTTACGAAAACGAACGCTCACCAAGGGAGTGCTTTTCAGAACACTGCCTCACAATGTGGTACTCACAACGGATGCTTCCCACAAAGGTTGGGGAGCCCATCTCGAAACGCAAGGTCAATGGTCCCAGCGAGAGAGCACATACCAAATAAATGTATGGGAACTCAGAGCCATCAGGAATGCCCTCAAAATGTTCCTTCTACAATTGCAAGGCAAACTAGTCGTGTACACGGACAATCAGGTCGCCATGTTCTACATAAACAAACAAGGAGGGTCAGGTTCATGAATCCTTTGCAGGGAAGCGATCCTCATTCTGGAATGGGCAGCACTACACTCCATTCACCTCCAAGCAACATACCTATCAGGTATAGTCAACACTTGGGTGGACAGGTTAAGCCGTATTTTCCATCCACACGAGTGGTCATTGCACCAGCAGGTCGCAGACAAGATTTTCCACCGCTGGGGCACACCATCCATAGATCTGTTCGCCATGGACAACAAGAAGGTACGACGGTTTTGTTCCCTGTGACACAGAATAGCTCAGGATGCCTTCCTGATTCCTTGGACGGAAAAGCTACTGTATGCTTTCCCACCAATTCCTCTTCTCACTCGAACAATTCAGAAGTGCATACAAAACTAGGCGAATCTGATCTTAATAGCACCAGCATGGCCCAGGCAACCATGGTACACTTACCTACTCAGACTATCGATAGATAATCCACTTCAACTGGAGGACCGCAATGATTTCCTATTGCAGGAACGGGGTTCTCTACTACACCCTATGCACAAGTCATTACACCTGACAGCATGGAGATTGAATGGACATTACTAACTGACATGGGCTTAGAGAAGGAAGTGACGTCACTAGATGCAGGACGACGCTTAACTCCGCACTCTCCCTACAATCCTTGGCCAACGGCCTTGGTGGAACGCCTGGGGAATGACGAGCAAGAAAAAAACTAGTCGATCTGAAGGTTTTTTCCTACAATGCGAGTGGATCTCGGTTTGCGGCCTTAGGTGATGCGCCAGACCTTGGTGATTCCAACATGACCGAATACCCAAGTACAGGAGATGGCCTACCTACCAATAGACAATACACTGTAAAAATAGGAATTTCTGAATCCTCACATATACCTCTCACCCAAGGTGTCCCACAAGGCTCTTCCCTTTCCTCCACTCTTTTCAATATATACCTTTTACCTCTTTGCCAACTCCTCTCTGACCTCTGCCTCAAATTTTTCATATACGCTGATGATGTCCAAGTCCTCATACCCGTACAAGAATCCATCACTAAATCTAAAATTTTGGGAGAACTGTCTCTCCTCCATAAATACCCTCCTCACTAATCTCCACCTAGCACTTAACACTACAAAAACAGAACTGCTCTTCATATCTAATCACCAGAACCCCAAGCTTTCCCTCGTTCAGCTTCATTTCTACACAGCCCTTTGTTCGTGATCTCGGTGTCATGATTGACCAGCATCTAAATTTAAAAAAACATATTAACACAGTTCTAAAAGAAGGTTTCTACAAGCTCCATGTTATGAAAAAACTCAAACCACTACTCCATTCACATGATTTCCACACAGTCATACAAGCGACCATCTGCCCAAAAATGGATTACTGTAACTCCCTACTTCTAGGCCTCTTATACGCCACCATCAAACTGCTTTAAATGATGCAGAATGCGATAGCTAGAATCCTCACAAACTCATGCAAATCCGACCACATATCCCCTGTCCTCAAAGATCTTCATTGGCTCCTCATACCCTCACTCATCCTTTACAAAACCCTTACCATTATCCACAAAACCATATACAACCACAATTCCAATTGGTTTGAAGAGCCACTTCATTTCATCCACTACAACCGCCCCACCAGAACAACTCTCAAAGATACCCTTCACACCCCCTCCCTCAAGAATGCACATCTCACGTCCACGAGGGAGCGAGCCCTTTCTGTTGCAGGTCCTACCCGTTGGAACTCTCTACCCTCTGAACTCCGCATTGAGCCCTGCCCATTCAAATTCAGGAAAAAGCTAAAGACTTGGCTCTTTGAGCAGGCATATCCAGCATAGGTCTACATAAACAGTCACTTGACATTGTTATATTATTATGTTATTTCACCTGTTTGGAACTAATTAATCTTTTGCACTTTTTGCCTTTCGCCTTGTTGATTACTTCTTCCATGCTCTTTCGTTTTACTCCCTCTCCCCCCCCCCCCCGTTCTTTGTATTTCTCATAGTTCTATGTAAAACCGATATGATGTACCCACTAATATCGGTATAAAAAAGCTGTCAAATAAATAAATGATGCAGTTGACTTGGCCACGAAAGCAACGGAGTTAACTAAAGAATATTTCCGCCTTTGGTTTCATGAAATTCAGGGAGATATTAAAGCCCTGAAAGCTGATGTGACTGGAGCCCTACAAGATTTTCGCACGGACTTGACAGAGTTTGGACGGAGAATTGATGAAGTCGAATCGGGGATGGAAGACCAAGGATCTGAGATCTCCCTGCTGCGTATAGAAATGTCTAACCTGCAACACATGAATACAGACATGGCCCTGAAGTCAGAAGATCTGGAAAACCGGTCGAGAAGATTGAACATTCGCATTCGTTGAGTGCTGGAAACAGAGGATTTTGAAGACAAAGACTTGATGGTCCGGAAAATATGTCGCACCATTCTCAATACATGATTTAATGATGAAGCCATACATGTTGTGGACATTGTTTTGGACCAGGCGCATCGGGCCCTTGGACGGCCTCTGAAGAATGTTCCCCAGGATATTATTGCCTGTGTTCATAGCTTTAGCTTTTAAGAACAGATCATGTAACAGGCCAGGTCTATGGGGAACATCTCCTGGGAGGGCCATGACATCGCTTTGTTTAGTGACCTCTCTCACATCACACTTAAAAAAAGGAGAGATCTCCGTGCTGTCACTATTTTTTTTACGGTGTGAAAATGTGCAGTATCAATGGCTCTTCCCATGCGGTTTGTCATTCACAATTGGGGTCACCTCGAAGAATATGAATGAAGAGGAGGCTGCTCCTATCTTGGCACCCCTTGGTTTCACGGTAGCCCCAGCGGCTGAAGACCTTTGAACTAAGACGACTGGCCATAACCCTAAGTGGCAAAGGGTTGGAAAGAATGGTTCTCAACTCCAATGCCGGTCACAAGATGTGCTACCTGATGATGCCGCGACCTCATCCTGATCCAAGCTACGCAAGCTAGAAGTTTCATTATATGGGGCCTCTTCACCTGTTGAGAGCCCAGATGTCTGGTGGGCACTCATCTTCTTTCTACCTATTGGCGATGCAACTGTTTAACTTTCTGTGGATCATGGAATATTTCAGTGTGTAGTTATTTTGAGGTTTTGATACCCTGTCTTTGGTTTTAATTGGATATATTATAAAAGTTTCCCTTTCTTCTATGGGATCATAGTGCTCCTTGACTACTGGGTCAAGATCTTGTCCCCACCTACCTGCTGTCCCCCTCTTTTTGTTTTTTATGGCTAATATCTGCCCGCCTCTTGGACAGGGGACCTTATTTTTATTTTTGTTTAATGATCTGGTCCTTTGACTTTGCTTCGCCAAATGCTGGAATACTTTGGTTTTTGTTTTTTAAGGTTTTTCTTGGACATCTTACGTTTATTTTGAAATGGGGGACATTTTGATGCTTACTTTAGCGTGCTTAGGTGGGAGTTTGGGGAATATTTCTGCTCTATGTTCTTTTTCTTTCTGTACACTTACAGATATGCTCTTTGTAAAGTATTTGCCTACTATTGCTATTGTGGGTCTAACTGCGTGTTTATGTTTGGGATTGGCGCCGATTGGCTGGGATGGGAGGGAGAGACATACTTCCTCCTCTATGCATCACTTGAAGGTGGTTTGTGTAGTTCTAAATGGGGGGGAGATGTGGAGAGCTCTGGGAATATACCTCAATGTCCAAAGCCTTTTTGGTTTTTGTTGGTCTGGTGTGCTTTCCCTTGAGTCTTCTGGGGGTTTTCATTTTATAGGTTTCTGCAATGGTTGTACAATGGCTGACCTTAAATTTGTCTCTCTCAATGTTAAAGGCCTCAATTCGCCGTATAAAAGATCTATCCTGTTTAAAGATTTAACTTCCATGCAAGCCTCTGTGGTGTTTGTGCTGGAGACATATTTGCGCAAGCGTGATGAGCATTTATTGTGCTCCCAACGATATGCAACTATTCTCTTGGCTGCTAATACGCCACGGCATAGGTATTATGGAGTGGGTATTTTTATATCCAAGGATATATATTGCCTAGTGCATTTGATACACCGAGATGAACTTGGTCGATTTTTAATCATCCATGCTTGTCTGGGTGGCTCTCCCGTGATACTGATTAATGTTTACTGTCCTAGTGGATCTCACGCTGAACTTTTTCATGAGATTGATAAGCTTTTGCTTAACATGGACAGTGGGCAAATTATTTTAGGGGAGGATTTTAATTGTGTCTGCAATTCTTTGGTTGATTGCTCTTCTGGGAAAGGCCATTATCCCCTGACAGCTCAGAGTGCCCTATATCAATTTATGGTTAAGTGGGGCCTTGTTGATATATGGCGGGAGAAATATATGGCGGAGCGTGATTATACCTTTTATTCCGTGCCTCATAATACTTATACCAGAATTGATTTTTTTCTTATCGATCGCTCACTTGTCTTAGCAACAACTGACGCTGGTATTGGACATATTTCGTGGTCTGATCACGCTCCGGTGTGGTGGGACTTGAGAATGTCTAAGTATACCGGTGGCCGCCGGTTTTGGCGACTTAATGATAACATTATTAAAGACGATGCCAAAGTGGAAGATCTACATGATTCCATTATGGAATACCTTCAACTAAGTGCCTTGCCTGATATGAGTCTGGTGGTGGTTTGGGATTGTCTCAAGGCGGTTCTAAGGGGAAGGTTTATCTCTATTGTTTCCTTTCAGAAGAAGCGTAAGTCACAAGCTCGTTGTGTGCTCGATTCCCGACTAGCTACTTTAGAGCGGGAACATAAACAAAGAAGTTCCCCATATCTTTTGTGTTAGTTTAAAGATGTGCGCTATAAAATACAGTCTCTAGAAATGGAGACTGTTGCTTTCCATTTAGACACTGTTAAACAAACTTATTATGAGTTTGGAAACAAGACAAGTAAGTTGCTAGCTCACACCCTGAAGGCTTGGTCAATGGAATCTTGTATATTGCACATCCGCGATATTGCGGATCGTCTTATACTGGACGAGGAGGCTATATGGGCCCGATTTAATAAATTCTACACGGAAATGGGCTTATCCTACAGCATACAGAAAGTCATACTGTCTGCTAGAAAACCTTCCACACGACATAATTACCATTTCAAATGGAAGAGATACGCTACTTGGTGTACAAAGCACCATTTCGACCCGCGACATTGCCTGCCAGAATGCCTATTAGAATACCTTCACTCACTTTACGCAGCGGGACTCGCAACAGCGTCAGTACAAGTACATTTGAGTGTAATCGCAACTTTGCATGCGCACCATAATGGTCAATCCATTTCCACTCACCCAATGGTTTCTCATTTCATGACGGGCCTCTTCCACCTTTGGCCCCCAATCTCCAAACCTCCAATTCCATGGGATTTAAACATCCAGTTGGAACAGCTCATGTTACCTCCATTCGAACCTATGGACACTTCCCACATAAAATACCTTTCGTGGAAGGTAGTCTTCCTGGTAGCCGTGACTTCAGCTCGGAGAGTCAGTGAAATTCAAGCCTTAGTACATTAAAGTCCATATCTAGAATTCTACCACCATAAGGTAGTGCTTCGAGCACACCCCTCCTTCCTACCGAAAGTAGTTTCTGCCTTCCACCTTAACCAATCCATTGAACTTCCAACGTTCTTTCCGAAACCACATCACAATGATAGAGAAAAATTGTTTCACACTTTGGATTGTAAAAGGGCGTTAGCATACCACAAGAGCAGAACTCGCATAGAAGCTAGACCATCTCAACGTTTCCTTACCTTTAATCCTAATTTTCCTGGCTTACCTGTTGCCAAGAGAACCATATCCAGCTGGATTGTTCAGTGCATAAAATTTTGTTATGAAAAGAAGGGAATCCCACTCACTTCAACACTGAATGCCCATCAAGTGAGGGCAGTATCCACTTCAATTGCCCATCTCAGACAAGTTCCACTTATCGATATATGTAAGGCGGCAACTTGGTCATCTCTACATACCTTCACATCACATTATTGCCTAGACCAGCAAACATCAGAAGATGCCAAAGTGGGCAGGGCAATACTCAAAAACCTTGCTACATGAACAGTCGTTGCGGGCTGTCCACACTCCAAGGTCAAGCTCATCTGCAAGGAACAGGCATACAAGAGACTTGCGTGACTATCAGCTTGGGACTCCCAAGACAGCATGGTTGATTCAGCCTTGTTATCGACGGGAAAAAGCAAGTTTGTTTACCGTAAACGATGTTTCCATAGATAGCAGGATGAATCAGCCATGCTGACCCACCCACCTCCCTGGACAGCCACGCAAAAGACACATTATTTTTATTTATTTAGCATTTGTTTATATACCGAGGTACAGCTGACATAGCCTTCACTCCGGTTTACATTATAACAAAACCAGTTACATTTAAATTCATAACAGTGTGACAGAGATTGAATCAGAACATTAACTTAATAAAAGTCAATAAATACATTGAACAATAGATATGAGTGTATGCAACACTTGAAGTCGACGGTTGAAACCGTTAATGAGAAAAAAGGTTTCTGCGAGACAGGACGAATGTCAGAAGGAGGGGATTGCTGGCATAAAAAGGAACGTGAAGGTGGATATGAAAAAGATTTATGTTCAGTTGTCATTGGGTGAGCAGCCATTGTAAGACTGTGAGAGTAGCCAATCTTTAAGATCTTTTTTAAAAGATTTAAAGTTTTCTTGGGAATTGAGGTGTTGAGGTAGTGAGTTCCATAATTTTGGGCCGACGATAGTTAAGTTCATTAAGTTCATCCACTACTATATTACAGACTGAGGAGAATCTGCTTTTCCTGCGCGGGAACTCTTGCGCAGCCGCACAGAGCTAAACTCTGTGTAATAGCTTTGAGAAGCTCCGCCTCCTGGGCCATGACGGACAGCCCAAGACAGCATGGCTGATTCATCCTGCTAACTACGGAAACACCATTTACGGGAAGCAAACTTACTTTTTCAGGATGTCCACTTTGCTGCAGGCTCCAGTAAATGATGGTTCCAGTTCATCCAATCAATACAGGCAGGTGAAAATGCAAATCATATATCAATAAACAATGCTTCCACCCCACAATTTAAATACAGAAATTCTTTATAGTGCTGAATATTGTTTAAATGGAGGAAATTACCTCAGAGCCTTGCATGCACTGTTCTCATGAACGCATCAACATGCTGTATGGTCAATATTTGGGTTGGTCTTGGAGATTTTTTTGACCAATGATTATATTGCCATATAGCATGTTGATGCGTTCATGAGAACAGTGTATGCCAGGCTCTGAGGTCTTTTCCTCCATTTAAACAATATCCAGCACTCTAAAGAATTTCTGTATTTAAATTGCGGGGTGGAAGCATTGTTTATTGATATAGCTCAAAGTCCTCCACATAGGTAAGCACTGCATCAATCTGGGAATAGTTCCCTTGGATAGAGGCCACTAACTGGGCAACATTTTCCACTGCTACCCCCAGTTTGAGTTATGTTTGCCATTTAAACTCGCCCCAATGCCAGCAGGCTTCACCCGGGGCAGGAAGTTGCCGAATGACATTTCACAGCAGGACGCCACCAGGATCGCCGCCTCTGGACCTTCTCCGAGGCAATCATGCACCCGAAGTCAGCTCTCTTAAAGAGTCCATGGTACCCTTGGATGATGTCATATCTCTTCACCCTATAAAAAGGACTGCCCTGATGTTCCCTCTCTGCCTCAGTAAACAGGTCACTTTGCTTCGTCTTCAGCCTCAGTCTACAACCGCACCTAGCCTTCAGCCTCAGCCTTGCCTTGTTTTCAGTCCCAGTCTTCAGCCTCTCCTCATCTTCAGCTTTTCTTTGTCTTCAGCCACAGTCTTGTCTTGTCTGCAGCTTCAATCTGGTCTTCAGCGTTTGCCTGCTCTTCGAATCTGACCTTAGTTATAACCTTCTGGACCTTACCTTAGTCTGGCCTGTGCATAAACTTGTTTGTCCGATGTCAGCACAGACCTTGGGGCTCTGCCCATGAGATTGCATCAATTGTGCCAAGGCAAGAGGAACTTGTGTTCATGCTGCTTGTAACAGTTTGCCATTGATATTAGAGGTTTGCTTGTCAGATAATTGCTCAAACGTTACCTGCAGCATTTTGTTAGTACTAAATGGGGTAGATGGAATAGGCCTGTCCTTATCTGAAGCCTGTTCATCTGAATTGCTGGTCTTTTTAGGGGCAGGTTTCTTGCTAGAGAATTAGGATATTCCTGCTTGATCTGCCCACAAAACAGAGAGAGATTTCTTTGAAGAGTCTCTCAGCATTTTGAGCACATTTAGCACAGATATGGCAAGCATTGATGAAGATAAAGTTCAGAGAGATGAGGAGCCCCAGCGATCAGCTCTCATCACATGACTCCCTGTTTAATGGCATTTTTGACATTTCTTAAGTTTTGGCTTCATTTTCTTCTGATTTATGAGTCTATGAGGATGCAGAGCCCCACTCAAGCTTGGGACCATCTGGTCAACTACCTCCTGGCCATGGCCAAACAGATCATCTGGAGAACCAAGAGGGATAAGCTGACAGGGCATCTCCATTCGAGGGCATGGCCCTAATGAAGACAAACCTGTGTGCCCAGCTCAATGCGGAGCACTCAGTCACCTTGTCCGCCAGCAAAGTAGGTGGGGTGCTCTTCTCCCTCCCCCCACCCCACCCCTCTTCTCATGCCCTTATTTGTTTTTGAGTCACCCTCTTCTTTTTCTTCCTTCGTTGGATTCCCCTAGTTTAGGTTAGGTTTGTTAGTTCATTCCCTTAGTTTAGTTTCACATTATTAGACCTGTAATGGGTAAGTGGGATTCCCCACTCATTGGACTGCAAGCCTTAGGATCATGTTTTGGGGAAGCGAGAATAACCCCAAAGCCTCCCTGGCTAGCAATACAGTACCCATTCCCCCGCCCCCTTCCCCCCCATTTCTAGAGGAATCCTGGAAGCATTTTTCTCCCCTTCTTGAACTGGAGACACCCCCCCCAGGAATGAATAAGGGCATCTTCCAGTTATTTGGTGAGAATGGAAAAGAACTCTTCAAGGAAAAGTAGAGACTGGATCTGATTTATAAGACCATAAGAACATGCCATGCTGGGTCAGACCAAGGGTCCATCAAGCCCAGCATCCTGTTTCCAACAGAGGCCAATCCAAGTCACAAGTACCTGGCAAGTACCCAAAAACTAAGTCTATTCCATGTTACCGTTGCTAGTAATAGCAGTGGCTATTTTCTAAGTCAACTTAATTAATAGCAGGTAATGGACTTCTCCTCCAAGAACTTATCCAATCCTTTTTTAAACACAGCTATACTAACTGCACTAACCACATTCTCTGGCAACAAATTCCAGAGTTTAATTGTGCGTTGAGTGAAAAAGAACTTTCTCTGATTAGTTTTAAATGTGCCCCATGCTAACTTCATGGAGTGCCCCCTAGTCTTTCTATTATCCGAAAGAGTAAATAACCGATTCACATCTATAGGCTTTTTGATTTTTTTTGTTTTGGTTATTGAGGGTGGGTCTTAGAAGGCCTACCCCTCAGTTGTTATACTGGCCATTAGTGTGTCAGAAGGCACAGGTATTCTTTGGCCCCCATCAGGAGGGGGAGCTGAAGTTTCTGGAGACTGAAGATCTACATGGGCAGGCCTAACTTTGGCAGCCTCACCATGAAGATCAGCTGCAAACAGACCTATTGAATCCTCTGTGCAGGATCTCAGGACTCCATATCCCAGAAGCCTTGTGCTTCCTGTTTCATCTGGCATTATGGGCACCTAACCAGCATTTATTCAGTTTTCTTTCTCCTTCTGAAACATGTTCCCCATCGAGCTGCTAACAAACCTCCCTCTATCTACTGGAGTTTTTAGATGTCCTGTCACTCCAGGCAGCTTTAGCCTGCGTGAAGTCCCAGCTTCATCACATTATTTATTCATTTTACTCATTTTCCACTTTTTGGCACATCAATGTGGATACAATTCAAGTACTGTATTTCCCTGTACCTACAGGGCTTATAATCAAAGGAAGTCATTTGCTAAGCATTTTTCCCATAGATACAATGGGGAAAATGTTTTTATTAAATATAGGCCTAAGTTTGTACCTGGGGCAAAGTGAGTTGCCCAAGGTCACAAGGAGGAGCAAATTCTTGAAAAATCTGTAAAAAAAGATGCAGAATCTTCAAAACCTGCCACAGGAAATCAAGGCTCTGCCTGTTATTCCTCTTTATTCTGGTTTTAGTTGTACTGTCTTTCTAAACCCTCTTATTTAGATGTAGAGGTCCATATTCAAAAACATTAGCTGGATAACTTAAAAGTTATTCAGCTAAATGAAGATTTGGATACTTAAGAAGCTAAATTCTAGCCGACTAATAAGTTATCTGGCTAGAATTTAGCCAGATAAATAAGGAGCATTCTGGGGACATAACTGGGAGGAGTTGAGTTTTCTGGCTAAGTCCGATATTCAGAGTTAGCCCGATAACTTAGGCAGCAAAGTATAGTCGGGTCAAAGAGCTGTCCTAATGGTTGCCAAATAAAGTTAGCTGGCAAACTTTAAGATAGCTGGCTATATACAATAGTGCAACTGCACTATTGAATATACCTCCAAAGTTAAATGGATAAGTTTATCCAGCTACTTTTGCTATCCAGACCTTAAGAGTTTTTGGCATTACCTCCTTTTTCTCTTCAGTTGGCTACCTAATTGCATCCATTCTTCATTTTGTCTACTGCTGTAGTGAGTCCATAAACAAGATCACCAAGGCTTATAGCAGCATTAGTTTTGTTATCTTCATTTGAAGATCTAGCATTATCACTACCACTATCATTAGTCCAGGTGCTTAGGATAAATATGGACAACCTTTGTATTCTGGGTGACATGTAGCGTTCATCAGTTTTTCTTTGTGCTTCCTTTCATGCTTCAATAGTAGTAATTGCCTGACTGAGAGTTAAGCCTATGTATTGTAGAACAGGGTCATCCCATGAAGGTACTCAGCAGTAGTTGGTGAGAGAAATGTATTCCATTTATTCTATAGTTGATGGTTCTCTTGCCATTAGATCCCTCTCCCTCTCTATACTTTACTCCTGTGTAATCTCGCTGGTGATTTGCGAGGTATGTCTTTCTACCGAATCTCTAACCACACTCAGTACATGCACATTAGTTTCACATGCAGCAATTTCTTCAAATGGTGGTTTTTCTCCTGTGTGGATGGCCTGGTGGCTTGTGAGCCATGTCTTCCACCTGAAACTCTCATCACATATAGTACATTTATATGGTTTCTCTCCTGTGTGAATTCTCTGGTGCTTTGTAAGATGTGCCTTCCAACAGAATCTCTTACCACACTCAGTACATTCAAATGGTCTCCCAACAATGTGGATTCTCTGGTGCCTTGTGAGATCTACCATTACTAGGAATCTTTTATTACAGTGTGTACACACAAATGGTTTTTCTCCTGTGTGTCGTCTCTGGTGCCTGATAAATTCCACCTTTTTCTTGAAACTGTCACCACATCGAGTACATGCAAATGGTTTTACACCAGTGTGGATTCTCTGGTGTATTCTGAAATAAGTCTCTGAACTAAAATATTTACCACACTCGGTACAACTAAATGGTTTCTCTTCTGTGTGTATTGTCTGGTGTCTTTTAAAGCTTGATTTCCAACTGAAGCTCTTACCACACTCATTACATGAAAATTGTTTCCCTTGTGTGTGTATTTTCTGGTGTCTTGCATATTCTCCTTTGCCTATGAACATTTTACCACACTCAGCACAACTAAATGGTTTTTCTCCTGAGTGTATTCTCTGGTGATTTGTGAAGCTTCTCTTCCACCGGAAGCTCTTACCACACTCCATACATAAAAATGGTTTCTCTTCTGTGTGTGTTTTCTGGTGGTTTGTAAGTACTCCCTTTCTCATAAAACTTTTACCACAGTCAGTACACATAAATGGTTTTAGGCCTGTATGGATTCTCTGGTGCCTTGTGAGCTTTGACTTCTTACTGAAGCTCTTATCACAACTAGTACATATAAATTGTTTCTCTTCTTTATAGATGTTCTTTTGGTTGGTGAGGTATAATTCTCCTGTGTGGCTTTTCTGGTGATATCTATAATAAGCCTTTGATCGGAAGCTTTTACCACACTCAGTGCATAAAAATGGTTTCTCTCCTGTATGTATTCGCTGGTGGCTTGTAAGGCTTGTCTTCCAACTGAAGCTCTTACCACAAATAGGACATATAAATGGTTTCTCTCCAGTGTGAGTTATCTGGTGACATTTTAGCTGCTTGATGAAACAGAAACTTTTATCACATTCAGTACAGTTAAACTGTCTCTTTCCTGTGTGGATTCTCTGGTGCCTTGTTAGACAAGTCTTCCAGCTGAAGCTCTTACCACAATCAGTACATACAAATGGTTTTTCTCCTGTGTGCATTCTCTGGTGGTTTGTGAGACAAGTCTTCTGACTGAAGCTCTTACTGCATTCACTGCATGCAAATCGTTTCATGTCGGTGTGGCTTTTCTGTTTTTCTGTGAGGCTTGCTTTATTAATAAAACCTATACTAGATTCAGTACTTCTACACAGTGTCTTTCCTTTGTTGATTTTCTGATGTTGCAATAGTTCTTTCTTCCTACTGAAAAGTCTGCCACAGTCAGAACATGTTAAAGGTGCATTTCCTGTGGTGGTTTTCTTTTGACCCTGTTTTCCCTCCTGACTGAAGGTTTTCCCATAGTCTGTAGCTGGTATCTTTTCTGTGGGAGATCTCGGCGGTGATTTCAGAGTTACAGGTTCCCTGAGACGTATCTGACATACTTCGCATAAACATCTTTGACCTGGTGTCTGGCTTTTCTGGTTTTCTCCTGTATGTGTGATATTTTCGGCACTTTGCACGCACAGAGCCGAGTGTCCTGTTGAATTTCTTTGCTTCTTTTCTGTGCCCTGATTCCTGTATTTTTTCTCCCAATCAGAACAGGAAGAAGTATCCTCTTTGTCTCTTTCTGATAACCACTTGTTCCCTTCTGGATTCTCACTCAGCTCCCAGTGATGAGTTGTCGTATGACTGTGTCTGGGATCATCCTTTCCTACATAAAAAGTAAACATGAATTATTGTAAGAGAAGGAAAGTTTAATGAGTTCAGTAATACATTTGCATTTGTTTTTTTCCTGTTCTGTTTTTGCTGTTCTCCTGAAGAAGAAGAAATATAAAATGTTTAAAAAGACCCTGCCATAAAATTGCCCTGTAACACTGTGTCATGTCCTGTTGCATGTGAAGGAAAATATTTGTGCAACTTTCTACGGTCTCTGGTGATTTTGGAGAACAATTTGCAAAGCCATTTATGTGGATAGACAGCAATGTAGGCAGGTAAATTGTCCATCTTTAAAATGACCTTCCTCAATGTTGCTAAAAGTGCTCCACTACGCCCGTAGTTTTAATCACATTTACAGGAGCCATTCACAGGGACATGTTTAGGTTGAGGAAGGAAAAGAATGAGGAAAGATTGCTTTTTCACGTTATACTATATGTACAAAGTACTGCAGACATTGTCCCGGTGTGGATAATATGAAAATTTCCCCCATGTTAAATAAATCTGAAAGGAACAATTGCAAAGGTTAAAAGTTTGCATGAGGCAGGAAATTGTTTAAAAATATCAGCTTGGAAGTCCAGATAAAATGTATTTCATGCATTAAAAATAGTCGAAGAAAGACAAAACAACTGCCAGCATAGTTGAAAGATGACGTGAAAAAGGCAGTTAAATACAAAAAGGCATCATCAAAAAAATGGAAAGCAGACCCAAAGGATGATGATAGCCAAGAGCATAAACAGAAGGAAAGACAGGCCAAGAGAGAATCTGAGAAGTTTGCCTTAGAGTCACAAATTAATAATGTTTTTCGTTTTAAACTGTTTTGACTTTTTTTAACTTACACAAACATAACCAATACCACAATCTTTACCATGTGAGAGAGGACAGATTCACTTCACAGATTAATCCCCATTAAAACAATATCTTTCAATGCCCAAAGTATAATATACATTATAGTGCCATACAATGCCTTCTTAAATTTCAGACATCTGTCTACGTCCATGGAACAGATGCTTCCACCCAATACTCTAATACACATAACTTTGTATATTTTCATAATCATTCCCTTCCATTTACAAAGAGATATTCCCATATTAGGTGTTATAGTTCCGCCCAGTATGTCCAAAAAGGCAACCAGATCTTGTGGTAATATATTCGACTGTATAAAAACGTTTTCAAGTACATTCAAAGTTAAAAACCTTTGAGGAAGTCAGTTGGGCTGCTAGACGAGTGTGAGGTAAAAAGGCTGATCAGGAAGAACAGGGAAATACTATATACTATAGTTATATACTAGTTACTATATTATCTGTTATTTGTAAGGGCCCTGCCCAATGGTTTTTTGTTCACTGTAAACCGATGCGATGTGCGAACGGTCATCGGTATATAAGAAATGTTAAATAAATAAATAAATAAATAAATAAAGGAAAAGCTGAATGAATTGTTTGCGTTCATCTTTACTGATGAGAATGGTGGGAGCGTAACCACTCCTGAAGCATTTTTAGAGGAGGAGGATTCTGAGCAACTAAAACAGGTTTCTGTGATAATGAAGGGCATTAAAAATCAAACTGGCAAACTAATGAGCTAATTTTCAAGAGAGTTTCATGTGCAAAAAGGCCTTGTACATGTATGTATTAAAGGGTGAATTTTGAAAGCCCTACGCAGGAGATATGTATGTGACTCGGCCACACTGTACATTAACTTGCAGGCCACTTCTGCAGCCTGGCTTCCAAAACACATTTTTTTCCTTTTGTTTTTCCTCTTTGGTGTGGGGCTCTGCTTGTAACTAAGGGGTGACCAAAGGGGCATCCCCCTTTGTGCGCCCCTTAGTGCGGATCCTTAGTACAGATTCCTCCGCTCCACCCAACCCCTATTTCACACCCCTCATCCTCATCGCTTAAACAAATCCCATTTCCCCACCCTGCTACTACCCACCCCACCCCAATAACTGAGATCTTACATCTCATCACCCTATATTCTACCTCTACCCCTTAGGGTTCCTTAACTCGCAAACCTGCCAATTACCCCTTTATCTCGTATACATCACCTCCTCACAACATTCTCCTGCTATAACTGCAATTCAATCAGCACACAACAGACACCTACACCTTTAAAACATGCTGACTCATACAATACCCATTCTCAAACACCACAATCCCAAACATTTTGCGTCCCGCCTTACCCACCCCCGCTCACTCCCCAGATCATTACAAAACCATTACCCCTCTTACTCAATTCATCGGCCTCACAACCTTCACCCTCATTCTCTTTAATTCTCAATCAATAGTAAAAAAAACACCCATTCTCAACGATATTCTTTTAGACGAAAACCCTGAGATACGCGCCATAACCGAAACATGGCTTAAGGAAACAGACACAGTGCTATTGAATCAACTCCCAAACAACACACACGACATCTTCTCTATACCTAGACCTAAAAAACGAGGAGGAGGTCTCCTACTTGCCGCAAAAAGAGACCTTAAACTATTACCCCAACCTATCAACCCCCCCCCCCCCCACCAAAATTGAAATTGGGCTATTCAAACTCCAAAACTCCAAATCTGCTTAATATACTCTCCCCAAGGCTACTAGAAAAAGACCCATCCCCCCTTATTGAATTCATTATAAAAAATATAAATATAGACTCCCCAGCCATCATCCTTCAATAACCACATAGATGCAATACCACTCTCACCTTCTTGCGAAGCGCTCCTCTCCTCACTCAGCGCAATAGGCCTCAAACAGATCATCGCAAAACCCACACACAAACTAGGCCACGCACTAGATTTTATCTTTATAAACTCCCAAATCACTCCAGATACTCCCTCATATACACCTGTTCTATGGTCTGACCACTTTCTCATCAGATCTACCTGCTCACGCGCAAAAAGCACCATCCACTTCAGAAAGCCATGTAATAGAGATGACTTAATATCAGCTCTGTCTAAAGAATTCCATAACCTAGACCTACCTGACACTGATTCTGCCATAACTTCATGGAAGCACCTTACCAATACTATTTCCAACAAACCAAAGAAATAAACCCATTGCATAACACAAAAAAACCCTGGTACACACAAGAGCTAAAGACGATGAAACACAACCTGAGAAACCAAGAAAAGAAATGGCGCAAAGAACCTACTGCCACACAACTCAGAAAATACAAATACTCCCTCCACACTTACCGTGAAACCATAAATAAAACTAAGCGAGACTTTCACGCTTGGAGAATTCATAACCTGCAATTTAATGCCCATGCCCTCTTTGAATATGTTTCAGCCCTAACTAAAATCTTGTCTACCCCCACACCAGACGAGGACGCCAAATCTAAATGTGAAGACCTAGCACTATTCTTCCATTATAAAATTACTAAACTCACGACACGATTTCCAACGACACCTACACCCACTAGAACACTCCCAAAACCTCCCAATATTGAGTTAAATATCTTTGAGACCACTGCTTCCACGGAAATTGAATCCATACTTAAGAGAATGATACCATCCTCCCCATCCCTCATACATGATTCCCACCAAATACCTACTATCCATTACATACACCATAGCCGATATCATCAACCGTTCTATTACTCTTGGCACTGTTCAACAATCACTTAAACTAGCCATAGTAAAACCAATTCTGAAAAAACCCAAACTTAACCCTTCTGAACTTTCTATCGCCCCATCTCCAATCTACCCTTCATAGCAAAAATCCTCGAAAAAATTGTCAATTCACAACTTACTGACCATCTAGAAAAGAATCACATACTATACCCATCCCAATTCGGATTCCGGAAATATCACAGTACTGAGACCCTCCTCATTTCATTAACAGATTACATCCTCAAAGGTCTAGACAAAGGCCACTCATACATACTGGCATTACTGGATATATCCTCAGCATTCGATACTATCAGCCACAACACATTAATTGAGAGACTCACAGAAATTGGCATCACCAGTATCCCTCTACTATGGTTCAAATCTTACTTACATAACAGACAATACAAAGTCAAAAAAGGCAATTGTGAGTCGAAAGCCATTGACCTACCAAGAGGTGTTCCACAAGGGTCCTCTCTATCAACAACATTATTCAACATCTACCTACTACCACTCTGCCACCTCCTCTCCGAGCTTGGTCTTCCACACTTCGTATATGCGGATGATGTACAAATCCTCATCCCCATTACAGATACCATACCCAAAGCCATCAATACATGGGAAACGGCATTCACTGCCATCAACAACCTTCTCACCAACCTTAACCTTGCCCTTAACGCAACCAAAACTAAACTCATGTTAATATCACCGAAACACATCACCAATAGCTTCCTTACACTCTACACACCTCAATCCGCTCTCTCCTTCTCACATGTAAGAGACTTAGGCGTTATACTTGACAACCAATTTAACCTTAAAAAATGTATTAATACTACAATCAAAGAATGCTACTTCAAACTCCACACACTAAAAAAACTTAAACCCCTTCTACACCTCAACGACTTCCGTACAGTACTCCAGTCTACCATAAGACCCTTACCATCATACACAAATCCCTACACAATCAAAACATGCAATGGTTCAACGATTCTCTAATATTTCGCACCCCCACTAGACCTACCAGAACGCAATACCTAGCAACACTATGCACACCACATCCTAAAATCACACATCTCAATGCCATGAAGCAATGTGCACTATCCACTGCTGGACTTGCGCTCTGGAACATCATGCCAACTGACTTAAGACAAGAACTCTGCCCTAAAAAATTTAAACAAAAACTCAAGACATGGTTATTCAAACAAGCCTACACATGAAATTCACTCACCTACCCATCACCCTCGCCCCATTCAGCCCCCACTTGCCTCCCAACTCTCCTCTCCCCGACCCTCCTGTTCAATTTACTTCTCCTTCACTTGCGAACCTATTTACCTACAGTCCAACTAATAAGCAACGTCTTTCTCCCCTCCCCCTGAATCTAACACTCTACAATTCTTTGAACTTCCAAAGTTTTTCATGCAATGTCACTATGCAAATGTAATCATAACACGTCTAAAATCCTTTACATTATAAAGCCTCCTGTTGCCTCATCACCTTAAAAATATAGACAATGCTACCTTATATTATTTGTTACGTTGTTACCTTATATATTTGTTACGTTATTACTTAAAAGTAATTCTATTATCTAATACTACTATTAAGTTGTTACTTTATCTAATACCACCATTACGTCATTACTCTAAAACCGAGACAATGTTATCATATATTTGTGTTCCAATCTATTATATGGTTTAAACTCAGTTCCTTGTAAAGCCCTGTTATGCTATTTTCCTGTTCCATGTAAACTGATATGATGTTCACAACGAATGTCGGTCTATAAAAATGTTAAAATAAAATATATATAAATAAATAACTGCACTTTAAGCAGACGGCCCACTGTTGCCACCATGTGTAGCACTGTGGAGCGGTCTTTGGCTTGCTGGTAAACAGAACGGTTTGGACTCCATCTGTCTGTTGAAAATCTTTTACAGGCAAATGCACAAAAAGGTCTGCTTACCTCAGCAGTGCTTGAAACATAAAGACACAAGAAATCAAACATGCTTACTTAAGACTGAAATGGGTAAAGCAGCTGAAACCATTTCTGGAATTTAAAGTTTTAAGATCAGTAGTGTTTGCATTAGTCTTATAATTGATAGATTATTGCAATGCCCTTTATCCGGATTTACCTGGAAGGATGCTAAGGAAGCTGCAGGTCATACAAAATACGGCTGCCAGAATTTTGTGTGGGAAATCTAGAAAGGAGGCTATAGCTCCTCTTTTGAGGAGACTGCATTGGCTATCAATCAGATCATGCTCAAAATTTAAATATTTGGTTTTAGCTTTTGAGAGGGGTTTGTTCTAAGCAGATATCTAATCAGTTGAGTTGGAGGTGTTATAACGGCCCTTTAAGAGCTAGTCAGCAATTTATGTTGCAATTCCCTCTGGTGAGGGCTTTCCATTATATTAGAAACATAGAAAGTGACGGCAGAAAAGGACCCTTCGGCCCATCCAGTCTGCCCAGCAAGCTCCCATCCTATCAGTTACTCAGACTGCCAAGGTTAGGGCTCTTGTTGGTTACTGTTGAGACCAATTTTCCTCTCCCCTGCCATTGAATCAGAGAGCAATGTGCAGTGTCGGAGTTGCATCAGAAGTGTGGTATCAGGCTTTTGGTTAAGGGTAGTAACCACTGCATCAAGCAAGTTACCCCCATGCTCAGGTGTTTTCCCAGACCCTACAGTTCAATGTCTTTGTTGGTTGCTGTCTGAATCCAATTCTTCCTCTCCCCTTTTCCCACTGCTGTTGAAGCAGTGAGCAATGATGGAGTTGCATCACATTTTGAAGTCCATTGGCCAAGGGTAGTATCTGCCACATCAGCAAGATACCCACATGTGACAGCTTATTTGTTAAGGGTAGCATCCGCCACACCAGCAAGATACCCCCATGCCTTACTTCATTCCTCTCCCCCTTGCCTTCAGGAATCCACAGTGTTAATTCCATGCCCTTTTGAAATCTTGCATCTCTCTGTGAAGAAATATTTCCTGACATTGGAGAGCAGAGTTGGGCTTTTTCTTCAGTAATTCCAGTATGGTGGAATGAGATACCACTTGAAATAGAGAAAGGTTTCATAGAAAATTAAAACCTGGTTGATGATTTCTGGGGTGTAGGAAAATGGTGGGGAAGAGACATGGGGTTCTCTGGTCATCTGAGCGCACCTGGCCAGTTGGCTTTATGGAATGCCTATGGTGGGTGTGAATGAGAGAGATTGGCAGGCATTGTCACACTGTGTGTGTCTTCTAGTGTGTGTTCACTGTGAATGTCCTGGGAGTTCGGCTAGTCAGGGGTTCCCAGGGCACTGGGTTGACAATCACTGGTTTAGATAACTGGCGATTATTTTTTATCAATGACAACTGGATGCTTTTGTTGTGGTGATATTTTATTTTGTAGAATTGTATTTTAATTATGTTCATTTTTTATGTGTTGTAATTTGATTACTCTGTAAATGGCTTTGGGTGATTTTATTGAAATCTGTTAAGTGTAAACAAATATTTTTAAATACGTAAATAAATACTGTCTTAGCAGAGTTTCTGCTTTCTCCTTGTCTCTGGGGCCGCCCTGTTCCCTCCAGGACGTGGCTTATTATCCCCCTCCTAAGGGAAATGCCCTGGGACCAGAATTCTCTTTCTGTGTGTGGCTTAAGGTAGACAGGGCCCTTGTGGTGTTCTGAGGCTCCCTATTCTCTACTTGTTCAAACTTATCTTTTAATTTCATTTCCTTTAGTTAGATTAGTGGGTTATGTCCCTCTGCCAACAGATAGCAACAGAGACAAAAAATCTCAAAGCTGACTTCACTCTCTTTATAAGGGTCTAGTGCTGAGCTAAGCTAAGACAACTGAAGACAATTGTTGGCTTTGGTTTTCAGATCACCCCCACAACCAAAACCTGATATAGTCACTCTTTGGTCATTAACTCAGGAATACAAATTCATGCACCAAAGTCATGATTAGGCCAACTATCTTCAGAGTGGGCAACAACGTATTTGCTATTAGTTTTTTGAACTTGTCAGACTGAGAGTCCTTGATAACTGTGGCTTTCCTGGATAGATTCTGGACTGGTCTGGTAGGACTAAAGGAAAGAAAATGAACATGTAAGATTAAATTCCACCTGCCTTATCATCCATGCCAGACCAGTCAAGACATGTGGGATGTTCCCAAGCTTCACCCAGACCAGGCAGGAGGAATCCATGATTGCTCTCAAGCTCCTGCATCCAAGGCGTAGCCTCTCCCTGCCTGCATACCCACACGGAGGTGCTTAGAACAGGGATGCATTGGAGACAAGGGTGTTACTCTGCTAGTATCCTCTGGAAAGACAGATTCTGACTCTGCCTACAAGGACTCTTACACCTTCCTTGAACAGGCTCACTATCAACCTGGGATCTACAAACTTTTGATGGAGTGGATCAAAGCACTAATCTCCTTGATTCTTCCTGAAAATGATGCCTTGGAAACCATTGTGCTTTAACCGAACACACCAATGGACCAAAGTCATATTTGAGAAGAAACTGGTCACCTGCACACAGCTCAAAGGTGATCTATAGCAGACTTAAGAAAGGCTGTTCCTGTCCTGGCCTACATTATCTGACTTTCTCACCATCATAAGTGAGAAAAGCCTGCTCTGACTGAAGTGAAACACTACCCTCAGAAGAGGGAGAATACTGGTCACTGTTATAGTTAGTGAGGTTTGGGTGGACCCTTGGACACTGTGGCAGCTGACCACGCACACGGGGGAAGTCCCGTGAGGAGCCACAGGTCAGGCTCAGCTCTGGACACACAAACACAGATAGTTCTTTATTTAGACAGTTTGAGAAGCCACCAGAGGTGGCAGTAGTGAGTAGATGATGTAGCCTGGCTGGGCTAGTATTCCCCAGGGCGCTGGAACAGCGGTTCTTCTGGTAGCAGTGCTGTAGTAGAGAGAACTGAGAAAGTGAGCACAATAGAACATTCACAGAGTCCCAGATATGGAGAAGCCCCGAGATAGGGAGAGCTGGCCCTCGAGGAGCGAGTACCAGATCCTTGGAGGTAGAGAGACTTGAAGGCAAAATACTCACACAGTGGTTCCACGTAAGAGACGACACTGGCGCTGGAACGGGGGCAGGCCCTCGAGGAGCGAGTACCTGATTCCAGGCAGACAGCTCTGAGGAGTTGATGATAATAGTACTCACTGATGGTGTTTGTAGCGAATTATTCCAAGTAGAAGAGGAGATAGATGCAGGCAGCGAGTCAGGGAACATGGGCCCTCGAGGAGCGAGTACCGGTTACCTGATAGCGACCTGAAAGAAACAGCGGGTACCCCGTTAGCAGAAAGAGTCCAATGGGAGTTGGAAGGCAGAGTAGCTAGGTACGGAGAGCGAATCCCATCCTTAAGATCACCATTGCTAACTCAACTGCTAGCAATAAACAGTAGGCTTAAATATCCGGGCAGCATGACGTCATCACAGGGGGACGCCCTTGAGGAACATGCCAATGAGGAAATAAGAATGAGGGCCGCGCAGCGCGCGCGCCCTAAGGTACCTGAAGAGCATGGCGGGAGGCAGCACCCAAGCCGGTCCGGGGACACCGGAGAGGATGGCAAGCGGATGCCGCAGCAGCCAGGTGTCCATGAGGAGCGGGAGGAGTCACAAGAAAGGAAAGGTAGGCGGAGTGAATCCATCGGGAAGTGACGGTCACAACAGTCACAGAGATATCCTTTTCTTTAAAATTACCAAATGCCAACAAAGAGACCGAACCCATCAACAAGACTTAACGATATGGCGTCCTATGAAACTCAAGAGAGAGGGAGGCCAGATCCATTCAAAACTAAACTCAGATTCCAAGTTGAGGAGACCTCCCACAGTGGAAGACTTGCATTTTTGACTCCCTGGAAAAAAAATTTATCCCATCAGAGAGAGTAGCAAAAGAGCTGGTCCCTACCATTAGAGATCTGTAGGCTATGCCTTCATCTTAATCTCCTCTGGTGAAATGGACAAGATTGAAGAAATGGATCCCTCAAAGGAAAATATTGTCTCTTCCATACACTAATCTTGAAGGCTCCAAACTCAAATGGGCGGATTTTAAAAGCCCTGCTCGCATAAATCCGCCCGGATTTACGCGAGCAGGGCCTTGTGCGCCGGCGCGCCTATTTTCCATAGGCCGCCGGCGCACGCAGAACCCCGGGACGCGCGTAGGTCCCGGGGTTTTTGGACGGGGGCGTGTCGGGAGCGGGGCCGAACGATGCAGCGTTTTGGGGGCGGGACGCGGTGTTTCGGGGGCATTTCGGGGGCGTGGTTTTGGGCTGGAGCATTCCGGGGGCGTGGCCGCGCCCTCCGGAACCGCCCCCGGGTCGGGTCTCGGCGCACCAGCAGGCCGCTGGCGCACGTGGATTTACATCTCCCTCCGGGAGGCGTAAATCCATGGATAAAGGTAGGAGGGGGTTTAGATAGGGCCGGGGGGGTGGGTTAGGTAGAGGAAGGGAGGGGAAGGTGAGGGGAGGGTGAAAGAGAGTTCCCTCCGAGGCCGCTCCGATTTCGGAGCGGCCTCGGAGGGAACGGAGGCAGGCTGCGCGGCTCGGCGCACACCGGCTGCCCAAAATCGGCAGCCTTGCGCGCGCCGATCCAGGATTTTAGAGGATACGCGCGGCTATGCGCGTATCTTATAAAATCCAGCGTACTTTTGTTTGCGCCTGCTGCGCAAACAAAAGTACGCGATCGCGCAGTTTTTAAAAATCTACCCCTAAGTTAGGTCCTCTTTTTCATCATCGAAGGCTGTAACCCTGGGCACTAAGTAGCCTCGTTATGTAGTCTGGTTCTCTCAACAGCGAATATTGTAAAAGAGAATAAAAGGGCTCCTCTAGGAAAGAATCCTCTGAGGGGGGAAAGGATGAAGGAATACTCTTGCTTGCATCTTCAGAACTTGGTTGAGGGAATGTCCATGTTCCCGGTGGGAAAACACACAAGAGACAGGATGCTGGTCATGGTTATAACAGGATATCCCAAACCCTTGGCTCTTGCTTTATTTTCAGCCAAAAAATGCACTTGTCTTGGAACTTCACCGGGCTGCTCTGAAATTAACTCAAGGAGCTACCCACCTGACCCCTAATAGGGCAAAGGCCACATCTTCCAGTCCTTACACTTCAGGGTCTCAAGACCATCAGTTCAAAAACATTCATCTGTACGATGACTGTGTTGGCCTCTATCATCATACAGGACCTAGCTGCTGCAGGGGAACTCCATACAAGACAAAATCTGACTCACTTATCAAGGTGTATTACATTTCCTCAGCTAGTTCACATTAGCTAATGGCATTACATTGACTCTACTGCACGGGATGCCTTCTCTTGAGCCAGCCGCTAGGATTTCTGGAGGGCTAGAAAGCTGACTCTGACCTTTGGCCTAGACCTGAACCCACTGGTTCTGTATCAGGATTTCTGACCCTGCTTGTTTTGCCAGATCAGGGACTAAGCCTTCCGAGAGTGATTGATTAAGGATGTGATTGTTGGGATGATTGTGCTAATTATTCGTTTTAAGGGGCTAGCTGCAATGGGGTTTTGTGGGTGATTTGCGGGTTTTATTTTAGTGATGATTTAAGTGATTTGCAGTTTAGATACTTTATCAAAAGCGGTCCATTTCGCTTTGTGAACGGGCCCAACCGGTCTCGAAGCCCATTTCTCGACTGTATTTGCTTATTAATAGCGGCCCTAAAGTAAAGTTGGGGTATCAAACTCAGTGGGAAAGAGATTTGGGTGCATCCCTTTCGGACGCAGAATGGGATCAATGCCATATGACTATGGGGCGGGGCTCTATTTCTGCTTCTATTAAGGAGAACGGTTATAAATTGATGTACCGGTGGTATATGGCGCCGGAAAGACTGCATCGTATACAACCCCAGATCAGTGACCAGTGTTGGCGTCAGTGTGGCGGGCAAGGTACATTCTTTCATATGTGGTGGTCGTGCAACAAAATACAGAGGTTGTGGACAGAAGTCACACGGTATTTAACTAATTTATTGGGGGTAGATGTACCGCTAGACCCTAAGGGATGTCTGTTAGGCCTAACGGGGGGTTTCGGTGGCGAAAAACAGAGGAGACTTGCCTTGCATATCTTCATAGCCGCCAGGTGTGAAATTGCCTTTCATTGGAAAGGAGATACCGTGCCTAGCCTGCCTCAGGTATTAACGAGATTGGATAGAGTGTATCAGTTGGAATATCTGACAGCAGTTACTCATGACCGGGTTAACAAATTCCATGCTATCTGGGAACCGTACCGAGTCTGGCAACAAACACAGTAGTAACCAGTCGTGATAATCTTCTGATTATAAGCGTGACTAGAGTATTGTAGCATGGACAGCGGGGTGGGTGGGGTGAGGGTGAGGGGGTGGGACTCTAAGGGGGGGATGAAATCGGGGAGCGTAGTTCGATGCAATACGACACTCAGGTTGTTTTTGGGAACAGTTTATTATACTTGGGTACACAAACCTACAATAATTGCAAATGTGTAGAGCATAACATAGGTACACTTGTGCACAAGGTTGCGTTATACTGTCGGTGCAGTTGCATGGTTTCCTTTGTTGTTTTGAAGCTATACTGTCCGTGCAGTTGCATGATCTTCATCTGAACATATGTTGTATTTTGTACTGCAAGAGATTAAATAAAAAATTTCAAAAAAAAAAAAAAGCGGTCCATTTGGCTGGTTCATATTTTTCTTCATCTACTATGGTTGGTGCGCAGTAGAGAATTGAGATTTTAGTCTAGTTATTTTTTCTACAAAATGAGTGGCATATTCGTTGCAGGCATTCTTTGATGAGTGGTTGTTGCTCGACATAGAGGAAGATGGGCCTTTGAATAGATTTTTAACGACATTGAAGATTAATTCAGAGTTAAAAATTACCCCATGAATCTGTTTGGTATAGTATTCTTTTTTTGCTTTGTTGATTAGCACCCGGTATTGAGAGAGGAGTGATCTGTATTTTCTAACTGATGTCGGGCTTTTCCGCCAAAGTTTCTCAGATTTTCTCGATGATTGTTTAGAGCATCTTAATTCGTCATTGTACCATGGTTTCTTTTGCTTAGAGGTATAGTGATCAAGTTGAATTGCTTTTGTTTGTATTGGGCTTAGGTCATAGGCTATATCTTTAACCGTGATATCCCATGCTTCAAATGATCCGGAGGCGTTGGCATATATACATACACACACACACATATACATACACACATACACACACACATATATACATACACACACATATATACATACACACACACATATACATACACACACACATATATATACATACACACACACATACATATACATACACACACACACATATACATACACACATATATATACACACACACATATATATACACACACATACATACACACACACATATATACATACACACACATATATACATACACACACACACATATACATACACACACATATATACATACACACACATATATACATACACACATACACACACACATATATACATACACACACACATATATACATACACACACACATATACATATACACACATACACACACATATACATACACACACACATATACACACACACATATATATACACACACACATATATATACATACACACATATATATACATATATACACACATACACACACATATACATACACACACACACACATATATATATACATATATATCTACTAGATAAAGGAGCCCTGACCGATGTGCCACAAATGTGCAGTAGAGAGCAGCTCTACCGTGCATGCGCGGGCGAGCACGTTGGTCAGAGCGGAGCGTGCCTCAAAAAAAAAAAAAGGGGCGCTGGGAGCAGTAGTGGTGGCGAGGAGCAGTGGCGGCACGCGCTAGGGAGGGACCCCCCCCCCGGAGATCTTCGTTGTGGATGAGCTGAAAGGGGAGGGGATTGAGAGAGGGGGAAGTGACTGAGGAGAGAGTGAGGGGAGGGGGAGTGACGGGGGGGAGGGAGGAGTGACTGAGGGGGAAGGGGAGGAGTGACTGAGGGGAGGGGGAGGAGAGAGTGAGGGGAGGGGAGGAGAGAGTGAGGGGAGGGGGGTGACTGAGGGGAGGGGGGAGGGAGGAGAGAGTGAGGGGAGGGGGGAGTGACTGAAGGGGAAGGGGGGAGTGAGGAGAGAGTGAGGGGAGTGGGGAGTGACTGAGGGGAGGGCAAGGAGAGAGTGAGGGGAGGGGGGGACTGAGGGGAGGGGGAGGAGAGAGTGAGGGGAGGGGGGAGGGAGGAGAGAGTGAGGGGAGGGGGAGTGACTGAAGGGAGGGGGGAGGGAGGGGAGGGGGGAGTGACTGAGGGGAGGAGAGAGTGACTGAGGGTAGGGGGGAGGAGAGAGGGGGGAGTGAGGGGGAAGGTGAGAGGGAGTGAGACTAGAGGGGGGATGTGAGTGGGAGGGAGAATGAGGGGGAGGGAGTGGGAAGGAGAATGAGTGGGAAGGAAATTGACCGAAAAAAAAATTTAAATGTAGCCCGTTGTTACGGGCTTAATGGCTAGTATATATATATATACACACACACACACACACACACACATCTATCTATATACACATGCTCTCATAAGTGCTGGCATCCAGGACCCCAAGAGGAAAAACCTTAACAGGAACATGAAATAAACTGAGTATGTAGCCTAACCCTCTTCTACAGGGGGTACTGGAACTATGGCTTCTACATCATGTAGTATTCAGAGGGTCAATCTTATCATTTTCCTCTTGATTTGAGAGGTACAGGGGAAGATAGCAAATGTTGCTTACCTGTAACAGGTGTTCTCACAGGACAGCAGGATGTTAGTCCTCACATATGGGTGACATCACAGGATGGAGCCCAATCATGGAATACTTTTGTCAAAGTTTCTAGAACTTTGACTGGCACCTACTGGGCATGCCCAGCATGGCACTAAACCTGCAGCCAGCAGGGGTCCCTCTTCAGTCTTGTTTAAAGCTATAGGAAGTGCCAAAAATAAAATAAGAAAACGTAACGAACCCAACATCTCGGGGTGGCAGGCGGGTTTCGTGAGGACTAACATCCTGCTGTCCTGTGAGAACACCTGTTACAGGTAAGCAATATTTGCTTTCTCACAGGACAAGCAGGATGGTAGTCCTCAGATATGGGTGAGTACCGAGCTGAGGATGCCCGAGCAAAGCACCAAATGCATTCAAAGACGTGCAACAGGCACAACAACAGGGGTGGAAATTTGGTAGAGGGAATCCTGAACCCTAACGGGCAGGCGAAAGGGTGTTGGTACGTCAAATTGCAAAAACGTTACGCAAGACAGACTGGCTGAAGATGGAATCTTGTCTTCCAGCCTTTTCTAAGCAATAATGGGCTGTAAAGGTATGGAGAGAACTCCAGGTAGCAGCCCTGCAAATGTCAGAAAGCGGCACGGAGCGTAGGTGCGCTACTGAAGTCGCCATGGCCCTCACAGAGTGTACTTTAACACGGTCTTGAAGTGGAATGCCCGCTTGCTGATAGCAAAAGGATATGCAGTCCGCTAACCAGAAGGAGAGAGTCTGCTTACCCACAGGTTGACCCAATTTGATGGAATGGAAAGAAACAAACAATTGAGTGCTTTTCCTGTGGGCAGCTGTACGATCTAGATAGAACGCTAGAGCACGTTTACAGTCAAGGGTATGCAGAGCCTGTTCTCCTGGATTAGAATGGGGCCTGGGAAAGAAGGTGGGTAGTATAATGGACTGATTGATATGAAACTCCGATACTACCTTAGGCAAAAACTTAGGGTGAGTGCAGAGTACTATCCGGTCCTGCAGAAGTTTAGTGTAAGGCGGATAGGTAACTAGGGCCTGTAACTCACTAACTCTGCGAGCGGATGTGATTGCCAGAAGAAAAATCACTTTCCATGTGAGATAGCGAAGATCGCACGATTGGAGAGGCTCGAATGGAGGTTTCATGAACTGACCCAAAACCAGGTTGAGGTCCCAAGAAGGGGCCGGAGGGCGCAGTGGAGGTTTGAGATGGAGCAAGCCCTTCAAAAAGCATGTTACAAGGGGTTGTACTGAAATGGGTACATCCCCAACACCTTTATGAAAGGCGGCTACCACACTGACATGCATCCTGACGGAGGAATGTCAGTGGAAAAGGTAAAATGATCAAGTGACAGTGAGGAACACCATGACTTAAACCTGTTCCATTTGTAAAGATAAGATTTTCTCGTGGAAGGCTTCCGTGAAGCAATCAGGACACAGGAACCTGGCTCCGAAAGGTTGAGTGGCTGAAGAATTAACCTTTCAACATCCAGGCCGTCAAGGGCAAGGCCTGAAGACTGGGGTGGCGTAGGCACCCGTCGTTCTGAGTGATGAGAAGCGGGTCCTTTTCCAAAGGAATGTGCCTGCGAATGGAAAGGTCATGAAGGATCGGAAACCACACTTGGCGTGGCCAGTGAGGTGCTATCAGGATCATGGTTCCCTTGTCCTGATGTAACTTCACGAGAGTCTTCGAGAGAAGAGGAAGTGGAGGGAATGCATATAGGAGACCGGTTGCCCATGAGAGGGAGAACGCATCTCTTGGCTGTGAGTGTTGGCTGCGAGTGAGAGAGCAAATGTTCTCTACTTTGCAGTTTTGAGATGACGCAAAGAGGTCTATGTAAGGATAACCCCAACGATGGAATACCGAGTCTGCTACTGTGGGGTTGAGAGACCACTCATGCGGCTGAAAGGCGCGACTCAGCTTGTCTGCCAACACATTGTCCACTCCCGGCAAGTAGGTGACCCTGAGGTACATCGAATGGGAAAGGGCCTCCGCCCATATCTGTGCCACTTCCTGACACAGTAGGTAGGAGTCCGTTCCTCCCTGCTTGTTGATGTACTACATGGCCACCTGGTTGTCCGTCTGGATCAGATGACCTGGTTGGACAGGCAATCCCGAAACACCCTGAGAGCATATCTGATTGCTCGTAGCTCCAAGAAATTGATTTAGTGTTTGGCTTCCTCTGGAGACAAAGCAACTTGGGTTTGCAAATTGGCGACATGTGCTCCCCAGCCGAGGTTGGAAGCATTGGTTGTAAGAGTTATTTGAGGATCTGGAGCCTGGAAGGGTAGGCCTTGGAGGAGATTGATCTGATTCTTCCACCAAGCTAGAGACTGACGAAGTGGACAATGGTTGATAGTGGTTGAATGGATTGAGTCCATCGTGACCTTAGAGTCCACTGCATGACTCTCATGGCCAAGTGGGCCATTGGGGTAACCTGTACCGAGGACGTCATGTGTCCCAGCAGGATGAGGAAGTTTCGTGCAGTCGAACGGTGTTGAGACTGTAGCTGGTGTGCGAGAGAAATGAGTGAGAACTCGCTGTCGAGGCAGAAAAGCCTTTGCTTGAAAGGTGTCCAAGTCTGCCCCTATGAAGGACAAAGTTTGAGATGGGACTAAGCAGGATTTCGCATAGTTGACGAGAAATCCTAGCGAAATCAGAGTGTGTAAGGTAAGATGTAGGGACGACAGAGCAGCTTGCTGAGTGGGAGCCGATCAACCAATCATCGAGATAGGGGTAGACGTGGACACCCTGAATCCTGAGGAAGGCTGCTACTACTACGAGACACTTGGTGGAAACTCATGGAGCAGATGCTAGGCTGAACGGGAGCACTCGGTACTGATAGTGCTTGGGGCCTACCAGAAATCTCAGAAATCTGTGATGAGATGGAGTTATCGCAATGTGTGTGTACGCTTCTTGGAGGTCTAGAGAGCAGAGTCAGTCCCCTCTTTGCAGAAGACGAAGGAGGGAACCCAAGGTTACCATCTTGAACTTTTCTCGTTGGAGGTACTTGTTGAGGGCACGGAGGTCCAGTATTGGACAAACGCCGCCTGATTTTTTTGGGGATTAGAAAGTACTGGGAATAGAATCCTAATCCCTGTTGGGAGTAGGGCACTGGTTTGATTGCTCTGGATTGAAGGAATAGGGAAACCTCCTGATCCAGGAGTAGTGAATGGTCTGTTTCCCATGTCAGCCGAGGTGGGGAGTCCGGTGGGATGGAGAGAAAGTTCAGGTGATAACCCTGAGAGATATCGCAAGGACCCACTGGTCCGAGGTGATTGTGCCATTTCAACAAAAGTTGGCACACAATCGACCTCCTACCAGTACCCTGTGGCAGAGGAAGCTGGCTGCTGCTCTCTATGCAGGAGTCAAAAACCAGAAGCAGGGCTCGGCTGAGGAGCTGCTTGCGGTTTTTGTTTTCAAGGTTGACGAGGGTGGGCCTTTTGGAAAGGCCTCATAGAACGACCTCTAGACGGTGGTGGATAGGATTTCTTTGGACAGAAGAATGACTTTTTGGTGTCCTTCCTAAATGGTTGTTTTTCAGAAGGCATCAGAGAGAGTTGGCAAAGGGTCTCATGATGCTCCTTGAGTTCCGCCACCGTCTGCTGGATCTGTTCACCAAACAGATTGTCCCCGATGCAAGGCAGATCGGATAATCTGTCTTGTACTTCAGGGCGCAAGTCCGAAGACTTAAGCCAGGCCCATCTTCTTGCAGAAATAGCAGCTGCCAAAACCCTCGAAGCGGTGTCGAAGATGTCATAACAGGACCTTATTTCATGCTTCCCTTTGTGAACCAGGGTTTGTAGTTCTTCCTGGAATTGCTGAGGCAGGGATTCTGCAAAATCCTGTATCTGCTTGAATAAGACCCTATTATACTGGGTCATATAAAGCTGATAAGAGGCGATCCGAGAGATGAGCATGGATCCCTGGAAGACACGTCGGCCAATGGCATCCAGGAATTTCTGGTCCTTGCCTGGAGGGAAGGAAGAGTGGGGCTTTCAGTGTTGTGCCCTCTTTTGGGCAGATTCTACTACCACGGATTGGTGATCAAGTTGAGGTTTTTGGAACCCTGGAGCTGACTGGACCAAGTAAGTGGTGTCTGCTTTTCGGTTAATTGGGGCTACCGAACCAGGGTGTTCCCAATTCTTTTTGAGAAGATCCAAAAGAACCTGATGGATAGGGATGGAGGTGATTTCCTTGGGAGCATCCAGGAATTGTAACAGCTCCATCATCTGGTGTCTATCAACTTGCTCAGACTGTAATTGGAAGGGAACCAACTCAGACATTTCCTTCACAAAATTTATGAAGGATAAGTCCTCCAGAGGAGAACGCTTCCTGCTTTCAGTAGGAGAGGATGGTGATGGCAAATCAACGGTGTCTGGGGAGGAATCGTCAGTCCAAGTGTCATAGGGATCCGCACCTGTCCCTCTCGGAGCCTGAGAGGGACAGGACGAAGGTATTCCTGAAGGTCCCAGTCGAGCCTCTGAAGGCATCGAAGGAAGTACTAGAGGCATCGATGCCTCAACCATCGGCAGGCATCGATGCCTCAACCATCGCTGGAAAAGCGGCGGGATCAATTGGTGGAAAACTGGCTAAAAGCGCTTCCATCTTTGAGAGCAGCGGTGCCAATGCTGCCGGAATGGGATCGGTGGTCGGTTCCACCATGGGCAACTGTTTCAGCGTCGGAGGTACCTGGAATCTGTGCATCGCCTTATCGATGGCCTCCTGAACCATCCGGTCCAGCTCTTCGCGGAGACCTGGAGCAATCAGTCCCAGCTCCAGAAGGGAAGAAGGAGGCAGAGGCATAGCTGGAGGGACCACCGTTAAAGGTGGAGTCGCGGCTCCCAACACCCATCCGGGTGAGGGTTGCCTCGGTGACCCAGTCTCAGAAAGGGTTGATGCCTTTTCTGGACAGGGTTTCTTCGATGGCGGCTCAGACGATGGCGAGGGCGATGACTTTCCTTCATCGATGGCCCGAGGCTTTTGGTATCGATGCCGATGCTTCTCTCTACGATCCCCTCGGTCCTGAGGGGGAGTAGAGGCAGTCGATGGCCGGGAGGTTGTCGACGCCGGATGGTCACCGATCGGTGCCCGGTGCTGGCGCGAAGTGGACGGCGCCAGTTTGGAAGACATCGAAGCAATAGACGGCGTCTGAGTTTGAGAACAGAAGAGAAGTTCCATTTTCTCCATTCTGACTTTGCGACCTTTTGGTGTCATTAAGGCACATTTGGTGCAAGTCAGGACATTATGCTCACACCCAAGGCACATTACACAGACTTTATGGGGGTCTGTTATGGACATGGTTCGAGCGCAGTCAGGGCACCGACGGAACCCCAACGCCATGGCCTTTGAAAAATTGAACCGCAGTGCAGTCGACGGCCAGTAGGCCGCGAGGGCCAAACTCGACTGGAACCGGGTAAAAAACTTACCAGAGTACCGCGGGAGCAAAAATTCGAGAGAGGGACCCCTGTGGGGTATGAAAGTTTGCAGTAATTCCGTGAGGAAAATTCCTGTCGGGAATCTCTGTGGAGCTCCTAACCCATGTGGTTACTGCTGCGTGGAAAAAAGAAGACTGAAGGAGTGCGACTCAGATGATGGAGCAGAAGTGCTCACAGCGCGGAGTTGTTCAATTTTATGAGCTCTTTGTCTCTGGGCCCTAGGCGACATGCGGCCACAGTGCTCGCAGTTGCGTTGGTTGTGGTCAGGGCCCAGGTATCTGTAGCATCGATCATGTCCATCGGTGATGGACATAATCTTTCCGCATGAACAGGGCTTAAAGACCAACGGCCTCGGGGCCAATTTTTTTGACATTTTTCTAATTTTGTAACACTTTGTGAGGAGAAGAGAAGCTCTGCGTGCGTTCCCGCACGCGGAAAGAAACAGACTGAGGAGAGATCTCTTTCCTACGCGGGAACTCACGCGCAGCCGCACAGAGCAAAGCTGTCTTTCTCTTTGGAAGCTCCACCTCCCGGGCCCTGATAGACAGTTCCCATGACAGATGGATAATTCAGCCCTGCTATCAACAGGAAAGGCAATGTTCCGTCTGAAGGCTGCAGAGTGGAAAAGGTAGTTACACAGTCTCACCAGGTCCCAAGAGGGAGATGGGTCCGGTAGTGGTCCGCGAAGCGGGGTAGGCCAAGAACCCAGGCCTAGATGGCAAGGCCAGTGAGAGTAGATCCGGTAGTGGTCCGCGGTGCGGGGCAGGCCAAAGATCTATGTAGAGAGAGATGAGACAATGCAGAGACAGAACTGGAGCGGTAGTACTCACTCTGATGCTGGCAGTTGTAGTAGGAGAGAACCCCCGAGGAGCGGAGGTCCAAGATTAAATAAGGCCCCCGAGGAGTGGGTACCTTAGGCGTCCTTGTAGGTGGTAGGAAACCCCAGGAGGTAGACAGGAGCGAGGCAAGGCCCCCGAGGAGCGAGAGTACACAGAGCAGAAGCTCTGGTAACGTAGAGAGATCAGCATGGAGGATTCCTTGCCAACTCATATTAGGAATCGTGAACGGAGTTTAAAAATCAGAGCTTGTGATGTCATGCGGTGGGGACGCCCCTGAGGTTCCCGCCATGACGCATGTAAAGGACGGGAATGCGCGCGCCCTAGGTGACTCCGGGAGAAAGATGGCGAACGCAATCGCCCATGCTGGACTGGGGACGCCGGAGGGGTCGGCGTGGGGAAGCGGAGGCAGCCATCTTCCCAAAAGGAACCGAGTCAGGCAGGAAAAAGGTGAGCAATAGAGGGCACAGACTTCTGCGACCGACGGGCGCAACAAGAGGTTAACCTGGGGGATTAGTGAAGCTGACTGGTTGAGGATATTGAAGCAGGGGCCAATGTCAGAGGGTCTCTTGCTCATAATCCTGAGGCAGCCTACAAAGCCTCTAATTTTTACAGGTTAAAACTGGTAATAAAGTTAGTGCACTTTTAAACTACACTATTGCACTAAGCTGAGCTTAGCCAGGTGCATTTTCACTCTGGTTTAGCACACAATTCTGTTTAGCTGCTTTTATAACTCACAGACTATTTGTTTATTTGTTAAGGCACTGGGGATAGTTTTTAGTGCACACTGTAGTTTCAATACATCGGCTTTCATATGAGTGATTAGAGAGATCTCAGAGGAGATTGTGAAGGGGTCTCTGCAGTTCCCAGCTGCTCCTTCCACTCTTCCTCTCAGCAGTTTTACCCCGGTCCCTCTTATTCCTGCACTCACCTGAGCTGCTGCTTCTCCCAGTTTCTCTTTCCTCTGATCCCGGCTCATCCCTGATGTACGGCTCTTCCCCTCGTTCAATGTGGGAGATAATATCAGGGGTGACGGTCGGAGAGTCTGTTCCTGGGGTAAGAACACTACATTAGGTTTCCAGTAATCATTTTAATATCTGTGAGCCTCATTACACCTTCCACCTCATGACATCCAGAATATCTGGAATAAGGTGGAGGAAACACTCTGAGCATGCTCAGACTGATGTCAGCTCAGAGGAAGGGCAGAAAAGCAAAAACATTTTCTCACTTCTCTGTCCATATGAAACACTTTCCAGTCACTCATGTGCCCCGACTCCAGAGGATTCAATGGGAAAAGAAATACAAAAGGGAACGAAGACATTCTGATTTCATGACTCCCTCTCGCATACAGATACACCCCATCACCTCTCTATGGCTGTCTCTCTCTCTCTCTTCAGACCCATTCTCTCCATCGGCACGCTCTTACCCGTATGTCTGCTGTCATCATCTCTACTCCACGCTGACTTGATACACATCTGGCTCTCTTTCACTTTCCCAAAACCATCTGTTTTTTGTTTCACACACTCCCCCTTATGATCTCTGTCCCAGATCTCTCACACTCCCTCTACTTCCCTCACCCAATTTCTCTCTCACTAATCTACTACCAACCCCCAATTCTTCCTCCTCCCACCCTTGCCCTCTTGCTCTAGATTCACCCCCTCCAAGCTCTCTCACCCTCACACCATACATCACCCACCCCCCTCTCTGTCACTCCCCTCTCATTCTTTCTCACTCTCTCTATTCCCTCCCACCCATGCCTCTCTCATAACTACTGTGGAACACGTAATACTGTGGGGAGAATAAAGGTGACAGAGACCCAAGTTTGCCTTGCTGACTGCAGGAAAAAGGACATTCCCTCCCCTCCCTGACTTCCCCCATAGAATTCACTCCTTCCTCACCTCTCAATATAAGCCACTGACACAGCCCCGTGCAACAACCATTCTACCCTCACTATAACCACCCGACACAACCCCGTGTGACATCCATTCTACCCTCACTATAACCCCCGACACAGCCCCGTGTGACATCCATTCTACCCTCACTATAACCCCCTGACACAGCCTCGTGTGACATCCATTCTACCCTCACTATAACCCCCTGACACAGCCCCGTGTGACATCCATTCTACCCTCACTATAACCCCCGACACAGCCCCGTGTGACATCCATTCAACCCTCACTATAACCCCGACACAGCCCCGTGTGACATACATTCTACCCTGACTATAACCCTGACACAGCCCCGTGTGACATCCATTCTACCCTCACTATAACTCCCTGACACAGCCCCATGACAACCAGTTTAATGCAACATCTCAGTGTAAATTCTGCACCAAAATTTAGACAATGTTGTGGAAATGTTGTAGAAATTATACATAACATTTAAAACATTTCATATACTGTAATATTTAAATATTAAATACAAATGTAATGTATTTTATATAAACAAAGTTTTTTTCAGAATATTCTTATATGTCTAGGTAATTAATTTTGTTCTTTTGTGGGATTTTAGGAGGAAAAGGGACCTTTTTGATAGGTGTGGTGAAGTTGGAAAGGTTCTCCAAGGATAAGCAGGATGGCTTTCCTCACATTTGGGTAACCTGATCTGATCCAGCCTGGCAAAGAAAACTTATGTCAAAGTCTCTACAACTCTGAGTGAGCCCACCGTGCCATTAACTCGTGTCCATGATGGGGCCCTTCAGTCTTTTCTGCGCAGAGCTCTTAAGTCACAGTTGCTTGCCTCATGCTCCTGCCTCTGGGCCTTTGGGTTGGTTTTTTTTTGCCAGATTGCAGGCTTATTCTTCATGGAGTCCCATGGTTTTGTGCCTTGTAGTTGACTTAGGTAAGGTTTTTCATTTGTATTTCTGAGTTTTTATTTACTTTTATACTTGGTTCTGTGGCAGTGCGCCAACTGCGCACAATAGTTATCCAACCATTGCGTCTCTTTTGTTTTTTTCAAACATACCTGGTACATTCCAGCGATGCCCCTGGTGTGGAAGGACTATGTCTATCACAGGCCCCCATTACAAATGCATCCTGTGCCTGGGGCCATCACATAACGTTCAGGGGTGTCACAAAATGTGATTATGACTATGAAACGACACCTGACCCAAATGGAATCATGGAGAAGCATTTTAGGCACAGAAAGTGATTGACGTTAACAGACCCCAGAGCTCAACTGGAGGAGGTACTATTATCATCATGGGGGGACCATTGGTTTCAATGGCCAATAAGTCTATCTCCAGGATCCCTCTTTCTAACTCTTCCCAATCGAAGGTGGTGTTGGGTTCCACTTGTTCAACACCGGCAACAAGAAGATCCAATGCCAAACAGATGGAGAAGCTGAGGAATCATTGGCATAGATCTCCACTGGCACCTGATGTTGGGAGTGGGGGCACTCCGATGCATGCTGAAGACCCCCTAAGCATTCCCACAGTGAGGAGAGCTCCTCTGCTAGAAAGGGCAGATACTCTTGACTACACCCATCAAGCTTGGCATCTACCATCAACTAACCTCTCAGTTCTGAGCAGAACATGGTCAATTTTTCCTGCCTCCCAGTTGGTGTTGGTGTTGGCATCAGCGATGTTTGAGAAGGAATTGGATTGAAAGATCCAGCAGAACTTGGATAAGGTGCTGCAAAAGGACTTCGTACCACAGCATTGAGAGCACCAAGGCAGGCACTGTCGATCTTCAAGCCTCTACTTAATTATTTAAGGGTTTTTGATGGCGAGGCACAGACATCAGAACTGATGCCAGATCTGATGCAAATGCCTAGAGGGGAACTGGGGGTCAATATCTACTATGGTACTTTGAAGGAGGAAGCTTCTCGGGGAAATCAAAAGATCCTTAGGATCCAGGCCCAGCTGGGAATCGAACACAGAGAGTCCTCGCCACTGGCAGACTCCAAATACTCCTGGAGGTGCGGCTATGTCTCTGCAGATGTCCCTAAAGAGGAACTGTTAATAGGGATCCCCTGTGTCCCCTCTCCTCCACCAGAGAGAAGGAAGCCCCCTCCTGAGGACTTCTTTTTCACAGAGCTTGTCGGGAAAATGGCTGAAGCCATTCCATTTACTTTCCAGATTGAGATGAGACCAGAAATAAGATGCAGAACATCTTCCAGTTCATGGAACCCCCTTAAGGAAGTCATGGCAGTTCCAGTTCACAAAATTCTTCAGGTTGTATAGATGAGGACCCTCTTTCTGTGGATCCCATGGAAAAGAAGGCAGATGTGATCTACCTCATCCAAAATATTCCTGGATTCAAGAAAGGACAGTTATCACACCAATCTGTGGTGGTTGAATCTGCCCTCAAGAAAGCCAAGAGATCTAAAACTCATTTCTAGAAGCCCTCGGGGAAGGAGTCCAGAACTGATGGGAATATGATTAACACTCACATAACTTCCTAGCAGCTCTTCATGGGCCAATATATGCCTGAAATTCTATATATACGCAGACAACGTTCAAATTTTGATCCCCGACTCTGACTCGTTGGCAGCAGCAGTCAAGCAATGGGACACTTACCTGCAAATGATTAACCTTCACCTCACAGGCCTTAATTTGGTGCTTAACACAGCCAAGACGAAACTCCTGCTCATCACTCCAGAAGACGGTCACCTCCAATAATAGTCGCTTGCTAACATCCAAATCTCTCAAGCAAGAGACCTGGGAGTCATTATCGATAGACACCTGAGCTTAAAGAAGTTCATAAACCACACTTCCAAGGATTGCTTCTATAAATTACAGGTGCTCAAAAGACTCAAGCCACTACTATACCATCATGATTTCAGATCTGTTCTCCAGGCTATCCTGTTCTCCAAGGTAGATTATTGTAATTCTATTCTACTAGGTCTCCCAGCATCCACGATAAAACCCCTCCAGATGCTTCAAAACGCGGCGGTGAGAATCCTGAAGAATACTAATCGGAGAGAGCACATTACACCTATACTCAAGGATCTGCACTGGCTTCCAGTTAACTTCAGAATACTTCACAAATCCCTCTCTATTATCCACAAAAGCATCCACCATCAGACCCCCCTTGACCTGCTATATCCGCTCAAACTACATACCACGGCTAGACCCATTAGGGAGGCTTACAAGGGATCTCTGCATGCCCCCCCAAACAAAGTCGTACACTGAACAACTATCAGAGAACGGGCACTCTCAACAGCGGGCCCTTCAATCTGGAACGCCATACCCCCGGACCTCCGGCAAGAAACTTGTCTCCTAACGTTTAAAAAAAAACTCAAGACATGGTTGTTCGGTCAAGCCTTCCCCTATCCCTAAACTAGCATTTCGTTTGCATAATCTACCTAGCATTTCTTATGCAAAACCTAGACAAGCCTTACTTTCACATAAACATGACATAGATTAGAAATAGGCCACTCTACTCTCCCTAAATACATCTCAGTATTTACTATCTAGCTCTCCCTCTCTTCTTTTCCATTCCCAGTTGTATTCCCTTGTTTTATTGTAACTTTTACTTCATCTGGTTATGGTTTAATGTTTATTGTTATTAAGATCTTTGTTCGCTGTAAACCGAGTTGATTTGATTTGCATCAAGAAAGTCGGTATATAAAAGCTCTAAATAAATAAATAAGTAAGTAAGTACAGGGAATAGCCAAAAAGCTCTCTCAAAAAGCAGCAAGGCACCCTCCACGTATTGGTAGACAAGAGATTAGAGTGTGGAAAATAAATGGTCTGATCCATTTTTAATATTTTCAGGATGGCATCAAGAGTCTGTGCCATAGGGATTGGCTCCTAGAAGCTTGCCTGGCTGTGGACCTCATATCCCCAATCAGAAGTGCAGGAAAGATTTGCTGAAGTGCTGTTTATAGAAGAGAACCTCTACAGAGACAGGAGTGAAGGAAGCAGTGGCACAGGTCAGAGATCACCGCACTATTCTCCAGCAGCTATCTGTTAGCACTCAAGACTTGGCCTCCTCATCCAGGAGGTACCCAAGGCCTGGGCATAGGAGGCACATTTTCCAGCTGAGGTTTTATCCTCCACCACCTCAGTCCTGTATACACCAGGCCCTGCATGACTATCAGAGACAGTAACATCTGCCTAAGCCTCAGACAGCAACCCAGTCAACAATAGGGATAGGGTTTTGATTGGATCATGGAGAACATAACCAGTAGCCAGTACCCATGATAGAGGACCTTCCAATCAGAGGCAGGCAGGTGGATGGAAGTACATATGAGGGGAGAGGGTGAGACCCTATAGCTTGGATTGTGGGGTTCTGCAAGGGTCCCCATTGTCCTCTCTTCTTTTTAACATTTTTTTTCAGCCACTAGGACGATTGATTCATACTTTGGGTGTTAAAGGCTACATCTATGCAGATGATGTACAACTAGTTTGCCCACTAGGAAAGTTCCCCTTGATGTCCTTGTGTAAAGTGCAAGAAGGAGCGAAGTTATTGGAAAGTTGGTTGAGGGAAAATAAATTAGTTTTGAATGAGGGCACGACAGAATGTATGGTCTTCACTACTGCTGATCCGGAGAGGGTTTTATAGTTGAAGGTTGGTAGGATGACTTGTACCATTTTATTAGAAGTCTGAAATCTAAGGGTACAATATGATGATAAATTATCTTTTGAACCTCATATTTCGTTGATGGTGAGGAGGATTTTTTTTTTAATTAAGGCAATTGAAGAAAATTAGTCATTGTGTAAATACAGAGATATTTCAGACAATAGTACAAGCCTTGGTGATGCCAATATTTGATTTTTGTAATAGGGTTTTGTTAGGGATAACTATGAGGAATTTGCATAGGCTCCAGGTGATGCAGAATATGGGAGACAGATTGGTGTTCGGCTGTCCAAGAAGAACAGTGCTAGACTACTCTTAGTGGAGTTGCATTGGTTACCTGTCAGGGAAAGGATTATGTTTAAGATATGAGCCTGATGAGATTTTTTGCTAAGGGTGCAAGTTACCTAGCAAATCAAGTTCAAAGGTATAAAAACATAAGATATGCCATACTGGGTCCGACCAAGGGTCTATCAAGCCCAGTATCCTCTGTCCAATAGTGGCCAACCAAGTCGCAAGTACCCAAACATTAAATGAATAGATCCCAAGCTACTAATTCTTATTGATTAATAGCAGTTTATGGACTTCTGCTCTAGGAATTTATCCAAACTGTTTTTAAACTCAGCTACACTAACTGCCATAACTACATCTTCTGGCAATGAAATTCAGAGCTTAATCATGCACTGAGTGAAAAAAAAAGTCCTCCGATTTGTTTTAAAGGAGCTACTTGCTAACTTCTTGGAGTGCCCCCTAGTCTTTGTATTATCCAAACGAGTAAATAAAATGATTCACATTTACCCTATCATATCCCCCCTCAGCCATCTCTTCTCCAAGCTGAACAGTCCTAACCTCTTTACCCTTGCCTCCTAGGGGAGCTGTTCCATCCCCTTTATCATTTTGGTTGCCTTCTCTGCACTTTCTCCAGGGCAGCTTTATCCTTTTTGAGATGCAGCGACTAGAATTGCACACAATATTCAAGGTGCGGTCTCACTATGGAGTGATACAGAGGCATTATGACATCCACCGTTTTATTCATCATTCCCTTCCTAATAATTCCTAACATTCTGTTTGCTTTTTTGACCACCACAGCACACTGAGCCAACAATTTCAATGTATTATCCACAATGATGTCTTGATCTCTTTCCTGGGTGGTAACTCTCAAGATAGAACCTATCATTGTGTAACTACAGCAAGGGTTATTTTTCTCTATATGCATCACTTTGCACTTGTCCATGTTAAAGTTCATCTGCTATTTCGAAGCCCAATCTTCCAGTCTTGCCAAGACTTCATGCAATTCATCACAATCCGCTTGAGATTTAACTACTCTGCATAATTTTGTCATCCACAAATTTGATCACCTCATTTATTGTACCCCTTTCTAGATCATTTATAAATATGTTAAAAAGCTCCGGTCCAAGTACAGACCCCTGAAGCACTCCACTGTTTACCTTTTTCCACTGTGAAAACTGACCATTTAATCCTACATTCTGTTTCCTGTCTTTTAACCAACTTGCAATCCACAAAAGGATATCACCTCCTATCCCATGACTTTTTAGTTTTTTTAGAAGCCTCTCTAATACAGAAGAGCTTAGCAGGCAACAGAGCGAGGCAGGAGGACAAGGTAGGCTACAGAGCAAGGCAAGGTAGAAGGCCCGGGTAGGCTGCAAGGCAAGACAGAAGTTCTAGGTATACCACAAGGCAAGGCTAGTCAGGTCAGAGAGCTGAAATGTCTCAATGAAGAGGCATCAAGGGACTGGAGAGGCTGGGCTAAGCAGGCCTGGGGCTGAGGCATCAGGTGATCAGCAAGGAGGTAACTTGTGCAGCTGAGAGCAGGGCTAGCTGAGAACTCCTGGTGGAGGGGAGGCCGTACAGCACGTTGAACTGTAACACTCAGAATCAGGGCAGGTTCCACTATCCCAATGTCAAGTACTTGTTGCTCACCACTTGGATGTTGAGAGGTTGACTTTGCAACCCCTTGACTAATCAGAAGATGTCTTGTGTTCCTTTGGCTTTAAGAAAGGATTCCACTAGAAAATTCTATGAATTTAAGTGGAGGAGGTTTGCTGTATGGTATGAGCAAAAGATCCTGATCCTTTCTCCAGCTTTATACAAAAACTGCTCGACTACATTCTACATTTATCCAAATTTGGTTTCAAGACCAGCTCTGAAAGAGTTCACCTTACTGCAATTGGCACCTACCTTCACCAGGTAGAAGGTAAACCCATCTCTATACATCTTTAGTGATTCATTTGAAGCCTCCCATCTGGCCTTCCCAATGTGCCTTGGGACCTCACTGTGTTTCTGTCTCAGCTGATGAGAGCTCCCTTTGAGCCACTGCACACCTGTGACCTGAAATACCTGACCTAGAAGGTTATGTTTTTAGTGGCACTGACTTCGCGAGCAGGTTCGGTGAACTCCAGACTCTAGTAGCTTATCCACTTTATACCAGATTTCATCATGATAGGGGGCTCTTATGCAACTACTCTAAGTTTCTACCTGAGGTTGTGTTGTAATTTTTCAGTCAATCGTCTTTCCATCATTTTTTCCTAAGCCTCATGTCAACAACACAAACAAGCCCTGCACAGTTTGGACTACAAGAGATCTTTGGCCTTCTCTCTATAGTGGACTGAAGACCATAGAAAGTCCACTCAACTCTTTGCTTCTTTTGACACAAATAGACTGGGGATTACAGTTGCCATAGAGACTTTATCCAGTTGGCTAGCAGATTGGATTTTCTTCTCTTATACCCAAGCTGGGTTGAATCTGGTGAGCCATGTCAAAGCTCATTTCATCCAAGCCATGGCGGTGTTGGTGGCTCACCTACGATCAGTCCCCATGGAGATCTGCAAGGTAGTGCCATGGAGTTTTCTCCATACGTTCACACTGCATTACTGTTTGGACAGGGATTGCCAACATGACAGTAGATTTAGCCAGTCTGTCCTTTTGGAATTTGTTTATGGTTTAGAAAAGGTGTCAAGAGGCACTTTCCCCCCTTTTTTCATTAGGGGCAGCCTGTAGCTAGGGATTCTTATGTGTGAGGAGTGCCATCCTGCTTAACACAACAAAGGATTTTTGTTGACAACAAACCTTTCTTCCATATATATTTTATTTAATCTGGAACAATTTTTATTGAGTTTTTAAAGAGGCAATACAATATAAAAACAGTCCAGAAGGGTTGGGACACTTAGATCCCTTCGGACATGAACCACCACAGATAACATTGCTTCAATTAACCCTCACATTGACCATCCCCTGAACCTCCCCCCCCCCCCAACCACCACCACCACCACCAAGATCAGATCCAAGTCGATATATGGAGAGTGAATCAGACATTAAGGATCAAACTTCTAGAACGATGCAGTAATGCCTGCAAGTAAAGGTCCCAAATCATCAAGAATTTTCTGCGTCGCCGAGGAAAGGTACGCAAGCTCAAATCATCCATTCTCATCATATGACGAAGCTGATTGTGCCTGTTGCGACCGTCGCTGCTTGACGTCTCCACTCCGCCCTCCTTACCTCTTTGGCGACTCCCTCCTGGGTTGATGGAAGTTTGGCTGCCACAGCGTCATCTTGCCGACCTCCTCCGGCGTTCCCGGACCAGCTAGATGCTGCCTTCTGCCATGTTCTCCTGAGGCCTAAGGGCGTGCACACGGCGCGGCCCCGACTCAAGTACCAGCAGTGGCGCGAACCTCAGGGGCGTCCCCCTGAGATGACATCATCATCTTCGGATATTTAAAGGTCTTTCATTTCGCTAACTAATCGAGTTAGCAAAGGGTTTCCTACCTAGCTGCCTCCAGGTATCGCTGCGGATGGGATTCGCTCTCCACATACCTTGCTACTCTGCCTCCTTGGACTTTACCAGGAGTACCCGCTCCTCGGGGGCCTCGCTCTCTTTTACTTTTCAGGTCGCAGTCTGGAACTGGTACTCGCTCCTCGAGGGCCCACGTTCCTGGACCTGCTACTGAATATAACTTCTGCCAGGAATTCATCGCTGCCTACAACACCAGTGGAGTTACCATCTCTCTCTCAGAGCTTTCCCTGGAACTAGGTACTCGCTCCTCGAGGGCCTACTTCATTCCAGCTCCTGGGTTGTTCTAAGAGACCACAGTGTGAGTGTTACCATCAAGGTTCTGTTCCTGAACTCTGCATATTCACTATCTCAGTTTCTCTACAGCTTAGCCTTCCTGGGATCGCTGTTCCAGTGCCTGAGGGACCTCAGCCCAGCCGGGCTCTTCCAGCTCACTACTGCCACCTCTGGTGATTCTCAAAAACTGTTTAATAAAAGAACTTGTGAGTGTCTGTCTCCCAACTCTGAGCCTGACCAGTGGTCCCTCTCGGGATCTTCCCCTGAGGGCGTGGTCAGCTGCCACCGACCCAAGGCTCCACCCACAACTATCACAAATAATAACAGCGCCAAGTCCAAAAAGAGGGACCCCCACTATCTCGTCAATGTAACAAAATCACTTTCTTCCCTACTAAGCATGCTTTCAGGATAAATAAGTGAAGGCCCCTCCTCGGCGGGAGAAGGGAAAGACAGCCAAACAGAAAGAGGAGGGGGGTAATGGGCAGGGAAACCCCCAATAAGGCCAAAAGGTAGTTGGCAATACGACCACAAAAGCATCGTATAGGGGGGCAAGCCCAAAAATAATGGGACAATGTTCCAGTGACCTGACTGCACTTTACAGAGGGCGGAGGTGGAAATGCTAGAGCGACAAGCGATATGGGCGGACACATAGGCCCGCCTCAGAAACTTGTATTGCATTTCACGGTAGTACATACGCACCCGTGAGTTGGGACACTCGCTGAAAGTATGCCCTAAGAATGGGCACAGTAACTACAAATACCCCATCCCATCTGTCGACCAAGATGGCATATGGCTCCTGGCGAGTAAGGGCTGTGAGGTTTTTGTAGTATTGTGACAAAGAAAGGGACTGTTGTTTGTCAAACAAAAACAACTTATCCAATGTGTGAAACACCGTGGGGGACATTGAAGCCGGAGGTAAGGACTAAATGTAGTGCTGGACCTGTAGATATGAAAACGCTTGGTCCGATCCCAGCTGATATAGGCCCCTCAGCTCTGAAAAAGGTAGCTAGTGCCCTTCGCCATTCAGTACATGACTCAATTGTGAAATTCCTTTAGTCAGCCATAGCCGAAAGCCTGCCGTTTGGGAGCCAGGAGGAAAGTTCACATTCTCCTGTATGGGCATCAAATAGGCACACAGTCGAGGTATCTGCAACATCTTTGTCACTGCCCTCCACGTGGTATGGAGAGGCCTTATTGAAGATTGATTGAGGAAAGATGGAAGAGCAGTGAAGGAGGCCTGTAAAGTATATTTTAAATCCAGTGGGGCTACCAGGGCCTGCTCAGCCGATACCCTTACATAAGAAGAGCAACCCAATATCCAATCCCTAATTATGCAAAGATTCCCCGCCAAATTGTACAAGCCTAAATCAGGGACCCCCCAGTCCCCCTTCCCCCCCACGAAGACCAGCCAAGGAAATTCTAGGTTTACCACCCCGCCAAAGGAAGCCTCTGTTGAGTTTGTGGCATATTGTGGACTCTTGGTCGAAGTGGCGATGACTCCTCCCAAAGGGAGGAGCCCCGTGGGGAACCACAACAATTGGCTAGACCAGAGCTTTCCAAAGTGTGTGTCGCAACACATTAGTGTGTCGCCTGCAGTGTGGAGGTGTGTCGCCCGGGTCCACAGGGCCGCAGAAGCAGGAAACTACAGCTGCAAGATCGGCGGGGCCGTGGTGGAGCTTACCTCACCACGGCCCGAAGAAAAGGGTCACGTTCACTCCTCCTCCTTCCTGCCTGCGCAGCCCCAGAAGAAAAACATTGCCTGAGCCGCGTGGGCAGGAAGGAGGAAGAGCACCTGCTCCATACAGAAAAGCAGCGTTAATGGGCCGCCACATATCCAATGTCGCGGTAGCCCGAGAAGAGGAGGAAACCCGATAGCAGGGCCGCTGCGGATCCCACGTCACAGCCAGAGAAGAACAGGGCCGCTGCAGAGCCCATCCTTCGGCAACCCGCACAGAGGGACAGCATGTGACAGTGAGAGCCTATGCTTGAGCAAGAGAGCATGTGGGAGTGAGAGAGAGCCTGAGTGTGTGTGAGAGTCAGACAGCATGTGCATGAGAGAGACCGTGTGTATGAATGATTGTATGAGAGAGAGCTTGTGAGAGCAAGAGCTGTGGATGCGTGAGACTGCATGTGAGTGTGTGTATGTGTGAGATAGACAGCGTGTGAGAATGAGAACCTGATTGTGTGTTTGAGGGAAGAAGACAGATGGAGAGAAAAGAAATAGAAAAAAAAAAGACCCTGTAAAAGGAATTGGCAAAAAAACAAGAAAAGGGAAGGTGGAAAAAAAAGCCTGTGACCAACTGATTAGAAAACTAAGATCAGACAGCAAAGGTAAAAAAAGAAATTGCTTTTTAATGATTGGCACATGTAATCTTTGGGAATGAGCAAGAATAGCACTTTCTCTATGCGGATCTCACAATGTACGAGATCGGCATGGAGGAAGTGGAAGCCCGCAAATATTTAATATGAGATAGGTTGTGTCATGAAACATGTTATTTATGTATATATTTAAGGAAACATACATAAATTGTCAAAATACATTTTGTTCGTCTAACCTTTAACCTCTGGTTTGCTGGTAGACTGAATTACTGTATCGTGAAATTATGTTTGTCTAAAAAATGTGTCACCAACATGAAAAGTTTGGAAAGCTTTGGGCTAGACTCTAGTAAGCAGACACTGAGGGAAGAAAGCTTTATTATACTGCTGCTGCTGAGTTGAATCTTGCCCAAGGAATGGACAGTGCTGTAGACCAGTGGTATCACAGTAAGCTCAGTCTCGGTAGTAGATGGTCTCACCCAGATGTAGCAAAGGTCCAGTAGTGTTCTGCAGCGCGGGTTAGGCTGTGAACCTGAAGGGTGGAATGAGGAGAGCTGGAGCGTAGCAATACTCACAGAGTAGCAGTGCTGATACTTCCTTCAGTAGTTCAATGAAGAGAGGGACCTGTGCTCCGAGGTGCAGGATACCCTGAGCAGAATAGGCCCTCGAGGAGGAGTGAGTACCTAGGAACGCCGAGGGTTCCTGAAAGGAAGCAGACAGGACCCCCGAGGAGCGGGTGTCCTTAAGATTAGGTAGAATAACATAAGAATATGCCATACTGGGTCAGACCAAGGGTCCATCAAGCCCAGCATCCTGTTTCCAACAGTAGCCAATCCAGGCCATAAGAACCTGAGGGTGAGTAGAAGCAAGAGGTCTCCAAGGAGCGAGTACCCAGAGCTTCCATTGGAGCAAGATACCCCGGAGGGTAGTGAGGAATCCAAGCGAGCAGCTTAGAAGCAGTCAGATTAGCAAAACCGAAGTACTTGCTAACTCGTTGAATTGGAGCAGAGCGGAGGTTTAAATACCCGGAGGAACTGACGTCATGCAGTGGGGCCGCCGTAGGCACTGTGCGCACGCGTACCCTAGGAGGCCTCAGGAAGAAGCATGGTGGACGGGGACGCCCATGCTGGCTCGGAGACGCCGAGGGTTTTGGCAAACAGCAGCGGAGGCAGCCATCCTTCCTATGGAGGAGGAAAAGGGTAGAAGAGAGGTGAGGCAGAGCGGTCGCAGCCGTCTGCGACCAACGGACACAAGAGCCTCGCAGCTCTTTATCCAAAAATAGGATGTCTTTACGCTTAAGAGATAGTGGCATATTCTATTATTTAGGTAATAATAACATCTTAAATAAATTGATCCTGCCAGTCAGAGAGAGAGGCAATCCCATCCAGGTACATAGTTTTTCCACAGAATATGTAAGCAAAGGAGCAACATTTAAGTTATACAAAAACTCTCAGGAGAACTCAGGATATTAATCCCGAGGTATCGAAAGGACTCTGTAGACCACTGTAACGGGAAAGTTCCAGATCAACACTTTTTGAGAGTGTCCGGAAAAGCTAGGGCTTCCGATTTGTCTATATTAAGACGACGGCCCACAAACTGGCCAAAGTCCAAAAATAACTGCATAAGAAGTGGAAGGGAACGTTGTGGCTCCGCCAAAAATACCATAATATCATCTGTGAAAGCCACATACTTAAACACCTCTGACTGCAACCTGATCCCTCTCACCCTAGGGGTATGTAAAATAGACAAAAAGAGAGGCTCCAGTTGCAATAGGACTAAAAGAGGCGAGAGCAGGCAACCTTGTCGCATACCGTGAAAGATTGAAAATACCTCAAATTGCGACCTATTAGCTACAATTAAAGCGGTGGGATCGTGATACAGTAGTTGGATTGCATCATAAAACATGCCTTCAAACCCCATAACCCGTAAAATATAGAATAAATAGTTCCACTCTACCCTCTCAAAAGCTTTCTCTGCATCAAAGCTGATCAAAAGGTAGGGATTATTCATATGTTGACTCATTTCCATAACCGCCAATATCTTCCTAATGTTAAAGCATAATGCTTACATATAAAACCCACCTGACCATGGCCAATCATGGAGGGTAACACCTCTGCCAGGAATTCTGCCAAAATTTTTGGCATAAGTTTTTGATCAGCGTTGAGCAGAGAAATCGGCTGGTAGAAGGCCAGGGAATGGGCATCCTTGCCCAGTTTGGCGATTAAAGTAACATGGGCAGTGTTAACATGAGCCGGGTTAGCCCCAGATTTAATTAAGTCTGAGAAAGTATGTGCTAATAGCGGTCCCACCAAATCACTCAGGCATTTATAAAACTCTGCGGTGAAACCATCTGGACCCGAGGCTTTATACCGTTTCGCTTGCTTAATAGCCAATTGCACCTCATCAACCCCCAATGGACGATTAAGCCAATCCTTCTGCGCTCCAGAGAGACTAGGCAAGTCAAATTTAGTGCAGAACTGATCACATGCCGCTTGATCCCAACCCTCCGAGGTATATAAATTGGAATAAAATTGGCGAAACAGAGAGAATCCCTTTAGTATCATTAATAATATTACCCGTGGGGAACAAATTGCTTTTATATGTCGGGAATGACATGCTGTTTTAAGCAAATTATTCATAAGTTTCCCAGACTTATTACCAAATTGATATAGGCGAAATTGATAATAAAGAAGACTTTTTTTTAGCCCTCTGGTGGAGTAAAGAATTTACCGCTCCTTGTAATGTCCTATAGCTCTCTCTCTCTCTGCAGGAAGACTGGAACGCGCCATACGACCTCTAGCATCCTTCAATTGACCGCTTAAGGCAAGAAGGCGTTTATCCAGAGTTTTCGCCGATGCGCAACATAAGAGATAATATCACCTCGTAGGACTACCTTTGCGGTATACCAAAAAAGGACCGGATTAGCCTTATATTCCTCATTAAATTTAGCATAGGCCGTCCACCTAGATCTTAAATAGTCCTGAAACTGAAGATCATCCGCCAAAAAATATGGATACCTCCAGATACGTTGGGGGGACTGAATGGAAGAAATCTGAAGGTCCGCCCAAATAAGAGCATGATCAGAAAGGAGTATATCCCCTATACATGCATCATTGAGTTTCGCAAAAAGATGGGAGCTCACAAAGAAATAGTCTAAGTGTGACCATGTGTCATAAGCCCGAGAGAGATGTGTGAAATCTCTCTCGGTAGCATGAAGAACTCGCCAAGCATCAACTAAGTGTAGAGAACGTTCCAGCTGCCTCAGTCCTTTGCTCGCTCCCACTTCTCTGGAGGTGGCTGCAGATTTGTCTAAATGCAAATCTCTAATAGCATTAAAATCGCCCCCCAGGATGATGAAATCATCAAGGTATGGAAGTAACAAACATTGTAGGTTGCGATAGAACTCTGGAGCATAATTATTAGATGCATACACATTACAAAGCATGAATTTGAGACCATGTATCTGAGTAACCAAGAGGAGATATCGGCCGTGAGGGTCTTTAATCTCTGTATGGATTTTAAAGGGCAACTGCTTATTGAATAAGATAGCCACGCCTGCAGATTTAGTAGAGGCTGAGGCAAAGTATACATCCCCCACCCAGCTCTAGCAAAGTTTCCCATGTTCTATGTCCGTAAGGTGAGTCTCTTGAAGAAAGGCTATATCAACTTGTTTCTTCTTTAAATGGACTAAGAATTTTGGATCTCTTAATGGGGGAATTTATTCCACATACATTCCAGGATATTACTCTAGTACCATTACTAGAAGCAAATTAGTTTACAAGATGGTAATAGACCCAAGATAATGTTGTTGAGATCATGGGAGGCCTCCCAGCATAGGCTCCCACGGGGCAGAAAATTACAAGGTCCCACCAGAGAAGTTTGAAGCCTGCACAGCATGGAATAAAGACAAAGAAATATAAAAACCCAAAACGTCCCCCCCCCCCACCCTACCTCTACCCCAACGCCCCCCCCCCACTTGCTTTCCAAGTAACAAAATGGAGGTCACCATCATGCATGCAGAGACACCCCCCCCCATCCACAACAAGAAAATTTCATTTAAACCAAGAACTTAAACGCAGTTTAGGCTTAATACACAAGGACATGAATTCCTCAGAATGCATGACATTTGAACACAATAATGCAACAAAGCATTCCCACAAGCAGATCAAAATGCCAGGGATCACGCCTCTACATCTCCATCAGTATGGTATGTCTGCACAGGACTGCTCCCCTTGAGGTCCAATCAGCAATGTAGTGGAGTAGAAAACAAACTGAAAAGGAGACAACTGAAATCCGGGAAGCAGCCCTGCAATTGGAACGGCATTCAATCCGGCAGATCAGTGAAACCAGGTTTATCATTTCAGTTACCCCTGGTCAGCCTCCACCGCCGGCGGACTGTACGGGGGTTGATGAAGGCGAGGATCGCATGAAAACCTTAATATCCTCGAAGTCTGTGAACCAACGAACTCCGCTCTGAGTAGCGACTCGGATCTAGGCCGGATATACCAAAGTGGTGCGCATCCCTACCTCAATTAATTTAGAGCATAGCGGGCCCATAATGCGACGTTTTGCAGCCAGATTCACCGAAAAGTCTTGAAAGATTAAAATTCTGTGGTTTACGCTTTCGTTGCTCGTAAGATTTCACTTTTGTGTGCGAAGTTGAATACTTTCGCAATGACCACGCGAGGCCTGAGGTCAGAGTCCCGCTTAGGCCCAATGTGATGCGCCTGTTCAATACGGAGGGGGCCATGGACCCGAGAAATATTCAACTCCTGTTGAAGTCAACCTTCCAAAAAGGATGGCAAGTCCCGTTCTGCCAAAGTCTCCAGGAGTCCCAGGAAACGGAGGTTGGATCTTCGTGACCTATTTTCGAGGTCTTCTAACCTCTCGGTATGTTTGTCTAACAGGGCTTTGAGCGTCACGATGTCAGCCTGGGAGATCTGGCAGCCGTCATGTAGATCAGACACTCGCTGTTCTAGGTCTGAAAATCGGGACTCATAGCCCGCAACCGCCGCATTAAGCTCAGTGAGTTTTGCCGAAATGGTTTTTAGAGATGTGAATCGGAACCAGAATCGGATCCGATTTCAGTTCCGATTCAGTGAATCGGAACCAGAATCGGATCCGATATCAGTTCCGATTCACATCTCTATAGATGTGAATCGGAACCAGAATCGGATCCGATATCAGTTCCAATTCACATCTCTAGTTTTTAATTCTGGACCAAGTAGTTCGGAAATCGTCGCTTTAATTTCCGAAATCGCTGCAGTAGACGGCGATGAGGGAGGAGCCGGCGCCATATTGGAGATCACTTCTGGGGACTCGTGGCCATTCTTTTTCTCTTTTTTTTGTAAGCCTTGAAGTCATCGCACGGTTCCCGTCAGGGCAAAGGTGCTCAGGTATTCCCACGTAGGATTTTGCAGTCAAAAGGCCACATTTGAACCAGTGGATGAGGCTGGATTATTGAAGGCTGGCGCTGCGAAGGGAAATCACGTCCTTCCCTTACATTGCATCATGTGACCTCATTTTATTTAAAAGGAGCAGTCTGAAACAAAAACAATAGGTCCTAGGAAGCAATGGAGTCTAGCCGCCTACAACAGAAATCTGGTAACTAGGTAGGTAAAAAACTGCTGTAAATAAATAAAATAAATAAATCTGCTAGCCAACTGGATAAAGTCGGTGTGGCAATGGCCATCCCCAGGCTGGCTGTGGTAAAGAGAGGGAGGAAAAAGAGAAGAAGTGGATTGGAAATGGGTGAAAAAAGAGGGATCCTGGAGCGGGAGGCAAAGTTGAGGGATAATTTAGGACTGAGGGGGAGAAAGCAGATCCAGAACGAGAAGAAAGGAGAAAATGAATTTTGAGAATGGAGTTTTGAGAGAGGGAGGACCAGGGGATTTGAGTGGAGAATCCCATCTCTCACTTTCTTTTTCAACCAGGCAGAAATCCCCTCTCACCACCATCACACTTCCAGTGCTTATCAACTCATCCATCTCTCTCTCACATATAGCACACACACTCATTGCCTTACCCCTTCCTCCCATGTAATTTCCACTCTCACTTCCACCAGCCAGTTGATCCCTCCACATTGATCACCTCACCCCTGCATGTGTCCAGCTGACAGGATGCAACCCGATCACTTCCTCACCAAATCACACCAGGAGACACTCACTCAGAACTGTTTTTCTTTATGTGCCAGATCTTCTGATAAAATGTAAAATTATTTCTTACTCAGTGAGTTAAGAGTCTGATAATTCTCCTTCATCACATCCTTGTAAAGCTCTTTGTGCTGTTCTTCTAAATAGTCCCACTCCTCCTGGGAGAAATAGATAGCGATGTCCTCAAAGGTTACTGAGATCTGAAAAACAAATCCTTCCATACTCAGCCTCTTATGCATCATCTCCATCAGGAGAGTTCACAGCGCTGGGGATGAACAGAGCAAGGGAGAAAGTTTTCTGTGTGTATATAATTTATTTATCTGATCTTAAGTTCTGTAAACCCTGATCCAATCATTCAACGTGGCTCACAATAAACACAGAAACATGAGGGCAGAAAAAGACCCTTTGGCCCATCCAGTTTGCCCATCTGTCCAATTAATTTAGCATTTTAATTCTTACTAAATAACTACAAAATATTTAAAAACATGAATATCAGTATATATCAAATAATTCACAAGCACATAATACACGTCTCAGAGCAGGATTACAGCAACTGCAAACCAGTTACATTCAGAACCCGAGATACAAAATCTCACTATGTGGGACTCCTGACCTCGCTCCTTACATTCGGGACCTCAAAGTGCCTTTTCTGCGCCCCAGGTCTGCTCGGGGTCCTATTAATGTCAGAGTCTGCTCTGCAGTGTCCCAGGTTGGAAAGCTGCAGCAGTGTTTATAGAGAGAGAGCAGGATGACGGGGCAATTTCCTACCTGGGCAGAAACTCCTGCAGGCATTTTCCTCTCTTCTTTTGCTACTTTTAGGATGACAAATGAATACGGGGCTTGTTTTCAGGCTGGGAAAGAGGTGAATCCCTGCTGAGCGCTAGAAAAGGGAAAGAGGACGCGGGAACTACAGGCGGGAGTCTCTTTTTCCATTTCCTTGTTTGTGTTACGTCATTAGTCTGTGCTGTGTGAAGCAGCCCCCTCCCCCCGCCTCTAATGATGTCATCAGTATGTGCCCTCAGTGTGAAACTCCACACGCCTTCGTTTCCACTCTAGTGCCGTCATCAGTCTGTGCCCAGTGTAAAGATCCGCACGTCCCTCCCCCCAGTGATGTCATCAGTCTTTGCCTGGCAGGAAGAGCAGCTGGCGTGTGTTGCATGGAGACGGCGTGAGAAACACTTCTGCAGTTTTATAATCTGAGACACTGCAGACTCGGGCTTGCTTTTACTAGAACCCCGAGCAGATCCGTCATACAGAAAAGGCACTTTGAGACCCTCCTGAGTGGAGAGTGATCAGGAGTCCCAAAAAGTGAGATTTTGTGTTGTGTATCTGATTTCCAGCTGTATCCTGCTCTGGGACTATGTGTTATGGAACTCTCCTTTTGCCCTGCTGAGCCCTAGTGCTGTGCTGTCAGACAGGGTAGACAACTCTAGTCTTCAAGTGCTGCAGGCCAGTGGGATTTTTAAGATATTACTGGATATACTTGAGATGCATTTACTTGCAGCATTTTCATTATATGCAAATTCATCTCATGTGTATTCATTATGGATATCTTGTAAACCCGAATGGCATGTGATATTTAAGGACCAGAGTTGCCTATTCCCCATTTAGAAGAATGTCAGGAGGAGTTTGACAAGGGTGAAATGAAGGAGAATTATGCATGAGATAGAGAATATATGCAATGAAATCCATGCAAATCTGTCTCATGCATATTTAGTGTGGATATTCTGAAAACCTCTCTACAGGTGATAAATGGAACACTAACTTACTTTCTTTTACCAAATCTTACCAAGAAAATCTCACATGCAGAAATGTCTTTATCATAATGTCCCAGAGCTCTAAATAAAAATGTAACATCCACCATTACCCAGAGAATTTATGTATTCATTCTTCTATTCCGCTGCTTTGAAAAATAAAGTTCAGAGTACCATAAACACCATAAATTAAAATATATACTATAAAATATGACATTTCATAAATCAAAATTAGCTGATGATTTGGCTAATAAAACTACCCCCTTATTAAAAGCCTCCTTAAAAAGCAATGACTTGACTTTCTTTCAAAAATCTTTTAAATCATTTTTACTACGCAATACCGCTGGAAGCTTGTTCTACACAGTGGGACCTGCACATAAAAAGGCTCATGCATGAGTTACCTGTAATTTACAGTGTTGTGGAGGTGGTAAATATCTGCCAGAAAATCACAACTGATGAGTAAGCTCATACATTTTCAGTTTATAATGTAAAATACATGGATTATTTGAATATAAAAGCTTGTGAATAATAACTAGTAATTTGAACTTGGAAACAATGAAAGCCAGATAATATGGGAGTCATATGCTTGAAGGGTTAAAAATTCCATTAACAGACATGCAGCTACATTTTGAATTAACTGAAGAACTTTAGCATGTGTCTTTAGTAGTCCCATGTGTAGACTATTACAGTGGTCACGACACCCAAATAGTAAAGCTTGTAATATCAACTTAAAAGAATCCTGTGTCAAAAGGCACTTTAAAGCCCATAAGAACTTAAGTTGCCATGAGGGATCACGTGATGCGGTGGGTTCAATAGGTTTTGTGCTTATCGAGCTCCATTCCCCCCCTCCTCTTACAAGCTCTGTTAGTGCCGCCGGAGTTCTGTGCTTGCTGCCAATCGATTTCCCTCGGACTACTAGCTCTGTTGGAGTACTCGGGGCTAGAGAAATTGAGACTTATGGCATCTAGACTCGTTCGAAAAGAGAGGGAGAAGGCGAAGGGACCTGACTCCAAAATGGCCGCCTCACCAAATGCCTCACCGCCCACACCAGACGAATCCCTCGAGGAAAAGATTTTCCAGGCAGTGGTCAGTGCCTTAGATATTAGACTCCATCAGATATCTGAACAGATCGCAGAAGTTCGATCTGCTTTGGGAGATATGGATAATAGAATCTAGCAGGCTGAAGGGCGTGTGGCGCTATTGGAAGACGATGTGGGCTCTCTAGAAAGGAAAATGGAGGCCCTAGTGAAAGAAGCAGCTGCATGGGAGGAAAAAATTGACGAACTGGAGAATCGCAGCTGGCAAAATAACCTGCATTTTGTAGGTTTTTCAGAATCGGCTGACCAAGATCTACCCCGCATTCTGGACACGTGGTTGAAAGCTAACATCCCCTGTTTGGCGGAGGCGAATGGGGGTTTGAGTGAACGGGCATACCAAATCGGCAGAAGATCTGAGGGGCCCCTCTTCCCAGAGACCACGTGTGGTAATAGCTCGCTTACTGAACTGAAGGGGTCTGAACGCTTCAACCTGACAAAGGACTTCATGTACCAGAATTCCCTGCTTCATGACGGGTTTACTTACAGTCTGCAATACAGCTGTAATTAGGACATTGAGAAACTCTCTGTCAGCACATTGCACATTTTCATTTTTTTGGCTTCGCTGTTCTTATTCTCTGATAAGCTTTCACTGCTGGAACCTAGATTAGAACAATGGATGTATTATGTGATGGGCTGTATTACTGCAGACTCGCGAATTCCTTTCCAGAACTGCAAGTCCCAGCAGCCTCTCCTGCAGAACATGGGAGAAGTTTCACGAAAGTTCCAGGGTGTCTAGGGAGGGGGTCAGTAGCCCCTTCAGCCGGAATATGCTTGCTCAGCAATGCTTAGAACGCATGTGTAAAAGATAAGAACTGTAAAGTGCATAAGAGTCTGCTCCTGGAGGGGAGGGGCATGCAGTTGTACTGAGCCTTTGTCTTAGCTGCATCTTGCTGGCAATAAAAGTCTATCTTTACGGATCAGTTGTCTGGACCTCCTTACTGACTAAAAAGAGACGGTTACATTTGGCGAGCCTCAGCCAGGAGGGTACCGGGGACGCTATTTTAGCCCCCCAGTTGGTCCAGGGGATTTTGTGGCGGAGTGATCCCCCAGACTTGCCTGGTGAGTGGCCACCGCTGAGTTCAGTGATCAGGTATCTGAGGGGGTCATTCCACGGAGATCCTCTGAGACCTTTGGGCTGGTGATCCGGGAAGAAGGCTTTCATGACGTTCGGAAGAACCCTGCAGGCGAGTATTATGGGAATGATGGGAAAAGTGAAGAATAGCTAAAAGAGTAGCAAATAACCGGTCCATCCGTGAGGGGACCGAGGGGGCTTTGATCACACCCCAAGCGGTGGTTTGGTAGGAATTGCATTCCGAAAGCCACGCGCATAAAAAGAGGAAAAAGAAGTAACGCATACGATAGTGGGAATAGGTTTCTTGTTGTGTGAAAGTGACCCTTTTGTGTCTGACGGATACGGACCCCTTACCTATCCGTCTTCCCTTCCCTCCTTTGTCTGTGAATTCTATCCTGATGGGAGGGGGCGGTTCGACTCCATTAAAAGTCAATACGGAACACTATAGGGAAGTGTTCGATAGACATAAATGTACTAAACCCGGAATGATTCAACGATGCACCCATAGGTGGCCCAGTTTGTGTGTAAATTGGCCTCCGGTAGGAACTTTCGATTTCCAAACGGCCACGAGGGTCCAGAAAATAGTTAGTGAAGAAGGGAATCCGGGTTGCCCTGAGGATATACCGTACATAACTGCTTGGATTGCAGTCATTGAGAATCCTCCGTCGTGGGCAAAGAAGTTAGTGGAGGGAGCTGCCCTCGTAATGGTGGCTCAGGCGCACAAAATGGGGAACTGGAAGTCCCCATTATTAATTAAGGATTGTAATGTATGTAACTGCTATCTGTGAATTGCAAGCACATGTACCAGGGATTTTTTGTTTTTAATTGTTTTAAACCCTAATAAGAAGAGATTTTGGTTTACAGATGCTGCACAAGACTACTATACAACAAATTAATGTACAGTGTTAAGTTAAAATACTGATTTGATTACTGGAGAATGCATTTACTGGTGTTGAAGTTTAGAACTTGATGGCAGTTAAGGGTTAACGGCAGAGATAATTACAGGAGAGAGGAGGGAATCGAGCCAGAGGAAAAAAAAAAAAAAAAAAGACGTTGAGCCAGTGCGTAGTGCATTCAATATGGCTGTGCGTTTCAATGCTTGTCTCCTATATATTATCTGTTATTTAAAAGTTACATTGGAACGCATGATAAAGTATGAACTCCCTTTTGCTGACGCAGTTTATTTTGAAGCTGTCTCTGGGAAATTTAGAGAAATGATTAAGAATGGGTTCTTTGTTAAAGTTTTTCTTGTTGCTTCTTTGGCTAGCAGTAGTTAAATATGCAGAGCTACTCCCTGTTTTAAGGAACTGGCAAGATAAGACAGCCAAGCATGTGCAGCGCTGACTGTGAGAATTACAGGATGCCGTTTGTAAAAAAAACAAAACAAAAAAACAAAAAAACGGAGAAAACAAAGACTTAATATTAAAAATTTTGATTCAGTGGCAGGCGCAAGATAAGGATTATTGGAAGTTGTGGGCAAGAGAAAGGGCCACTATGCAAGATTAGGAACAAGAGCAAATATGAGTCGGCCCAAATGATAAAGTAGTAGCCCCCCCACACACACATATATATATATATATATATTGCAATTATGTTCTTTTACCACTGGTGGGGGCTGGGCTCTGGCTATTACCATATGTTCTTAGTGTTTGCAATGTAATTGATACAAGGCTTCCAAGGGTTTGATCATCACTCCTGCACACCTAAAGCGCCCCCCCTGGATCCTTGCCTGCAGATCCAGGTTGACTTTATTGAATTAACCCAATGCCAAACTTACAAGTATGAAGGAAGCAATGTTTTGCAGCTTCTCAGCCTCGTCAGAACTGATTTGCCTCCAGGCGCAAGTCACCTATTCAATTTCCAGATGGACTGTGATCTTTTCATCGTATTTTGAGATGTATGGGAACAGGGATCAGGAAGAGAAGAAAAGGGCCCGTCCCTGCAACCAGGAACTTAATAATAGAGACCCGACATCCGAAAGAAGCTGCAGAAGGCCGAAGGCTTTGAGGGCATGAGCCTCAGCCAGTTAAAAGCTATAGCAGACCAGGTATGTGGAAATAGAGAAGTGGAAGAGAAAAGAGAGAAGCAAGTAGAGACATGAAGGAGAAAGTGACTGTTAGCCGCCGCTCTCGAGGACACGCGGACGGGAAGGAGCCAAGACAATGGCAGACCGCGAAGAGGAGGGGGAACAAGACCCCCCCTTTGGGAAAGAATCAGTGTGCGTACTGCAAAAATGAAGGCCATTGGAAGAGAGACTGTGAAGAATGGCAAAAGAAATACGGGAGCCCTGCAGTGAATACTAACGACAAAAATGGACCTGCACCGACACAAAAGGGCCGAGGAGGAAGGAGATCGGACAACCCCCACTGGCAGATGGCGGGGGAGGCGACAAGGAGCATACAGCCTGAAGAGACCGGGAGGGAAGAATCCCCACTGACCCTCTGGTGGAGATCCACGAGGTAACACAACAAAAATCAGGGGCCTGTTGGACTCAGAGGCCAACGATCTGTCATGACTGCACCAATCGGCCCCCCCGACGAAAGAGACTGTTTCTATAGTGGGTGCCTCAGGTCAGGTACTCACTGCCCCTCTGCAGAAAGAATGAACTATACAAGTAGGCGGGACCATGGTATCCCTTATCGGATGGAACCTGCTGTGTAAGCCTCAGACCACATTGAGATTTCAACCAACAGGGGAAGTTAAAGCCTCCTTCGGGGACCATCCAGTGATACTCATCTGTCCCCTCCAAGAAGAATGGAGACTACATCTTCCCATAGTCGAACGAACCATCGAACATCGATATGAAAACAACACCCCCCTCAACAAAAACGAAGACAACTGATGGATAGTGTACCCCAAGTATGGTTCGAACAGAACCCGGGAGGAATAGCTATCGACGCTACCCCCATATGGATAGAGATGAAACAGAATGCACAGGTGATTAATCAACCTCAATACCCCATTCCATATATGGCCAGACAAGGAATCCAGATACACCTGCAAAGACTGTATGATTTGGGCATTCTTCGGCGAATCCGATCTGCTTGGAACACCCCTTTGTTGCCAGTAAAGAAGCCTGGATCTAATGACTATCGACCAGTACAAGACTTAAGAAAAGTGAATAGTCAAGTAGAAGATCTAGTAGCCCTCGTGCCAAATTCATATTCAATCTTGGCTCAAGTCTCTCCTGCATCAAAGTGGTACAGTGTCATTGATCTCAAAGATGCCTTCTTCTCCGTCCCGGTGGCGGAGGAATGTCAAAAGATTTTTGCTTTCACATGGGAAGATGCAGATACTGGAGTAAAGCAGCAGTACACATGGACACGGTTGCCTCAAGGGTTTAGGCACTCACCTACGCTGTTCGGTGAGCAACTGGCAAAAGATTTAAAGATGTATCAAGTAAAGTATGGGCCAGTCATACAATACGTGGATGACCTTCTGTTGTTTCGAGAGACGTACCTCGAATGTGCGGTATCCACTCTTCAGCTGCTAAAGACGTTGTACTCAAAAGGGTATCGTGCAAGTAAAAAGAAAGCGCAAATCTGTGAATTGGAAGTAGAGTATTTAGGCTTCCAAATACGTGGAGGAACCCGATGTCTGGGGATTTCTCGCACCAGTTCTATAAGAGATCAACCTGTACCCACTTGCAAGAAAGAGCTCCGGGCGTTCCTTGGAGCTGCAGGATACTGTAGGCTGTGGATTGCTAACTATGCTGTTATGGCCCAACCCCTGTACGACAAGTTGCGGGGTAAAGAGGCAGAATCTCAACCCTTCCAATGGGAAGGAAACGAACTGGCAAGCTTACGTCAACTAAAAGAAGCCTTAATTGAACCACCTGCTTTAGGATTGCCAGATGTAATGAAACCATTCCATCTATTCGTCGATGAAAAGAAAGGAATGGCCATTGGGGTATTGACTCAAACTCTAGAATCATAGGAACGACCTGTTGCATATCTCTCAAAAGGAATGGACAATGTTGCAAAAGGATGGCCTGGTTGCCTTCAAAGCATTGCGGCTGCATGCTTACTAATTCCAGAAGCAGTCAAATTAACTTTTGGTCAAACTCTGAACGTAACAACTCCCCACACCATTCAAGGACTGCTAGAGACCCATGGACCAAAATGGATGACTAATTCACGTCTTGTAAAGTATCAAGCTCTGTTATGTGAAACTCCTGAAATTCAAATACAAGACAGCAAAAACTTGAACCCGGCCACTCTTATGCCGGCACCTGAACCAGTTGCCCATGATTGTGAAGAAGTCATGACTACAATACATTCCAGTAGACCAGACCTGAGGGATCAACCCTGGCAAGGAGCTTGGACTTTATTAACTGATGGGAGCAGCCAAATCATTCATGAGATACGTTCTGCTGGATATGCTGTTGTATCCGAAGATGAAATCGTTGAGGCTCAACCTCTTCCCCCAGGAACGTCTGCACAAAAAGCTGAACTAATTGCCCTTACTCGAGCACTGCAGTTGGCAGAAGGAAAACTGTAAATATCTATACAGACTCTAAATATGCCTTTCTTACAATTCAAGTGCATGGAGCATTATAGAGGGAAAACAATTGAACAATGCATCAGAAGTACGTGAATTACTAGACGCAGTTTGGCTACCTCGCAAGGTGGCTGTAATGCATTGCAAAGCACACACCAGGAAATCAAACCCTATTGTCAAGGAAATCAGAGAGCAGATGAAGCAGCAAAAAGGGGCAACTCGGGAACCCTTCCAAGCAGTATTAATTGCATCGAATCATCAGGCTTCAGGCAGTCCTGGAGCTCATCACCAACGACTGCTTTCGCTCTTAAACTCTGGGCAAAACAAAATACCAAAATTATGACTGCAGTGTACCAGAATAGATTGGTTTTAGATTATCCTCTGGCCCAGGAAGGAGGGTTTGTGGAACATTTAACCTCTCCAATTGTTGTTTACAGGTAGATGACCAAAACAAGGTTATCCAAGACATCACTGATCGCATGGTCAAGATGGCACACGTCCCTGTCCAGCAATGGAATAGTGCTTGGGACTGGACCAATGGATTCCGTGGTTGGTTTTCCATGATCGATGGATTTAAGAGCTTGTTTGTTATCCCAGCCAGTTTAATTCTGTTTTGTTTTTTAGGACCCTGAATTATTCCTTTCTTGCTCAAACCGCCTTCGTCAGGTGATGAAGGACATTGCTGAATGCAAAACCGCCACGCAGCTTCTGTCACTGTACATGTATTCCTCTGAGCCTATAGAACCTGTTTAACCATCCTCATGTTTTATCCTGGGCCATCTTCCCATACATGACAAGTTCGGGCTACAAAGGGGGGTGGAGCCATTAGGGCCCATCCGTCTCAAACCCGTGAAGAAACCATCGGACTGTTTGGGAAATTAGGGCCCCCTGAGAACTCAAATTGCTAATTTTTCTTGTTTCTGTTTCTTTCAGCTCCACAGTTGCGTTGTGATGGTGTGATACTTTTCATAAATAATGATAAGTATCAAAGGGGGGAATGAAGGGGTCTGAACGCTTCAACCTGACAAAGGACTTCATGTACCAGAATTCCCTGCTTCATGACGGGTTTACTTACAGTCTGCAATACAGCTGTAATTAGGACATTGAGAAACTCTCTGTCAGCACATTGCACATTTTCATTTTTTTGGCTTCGCTGTTCTTATTCTCTGATAAGCTTTCACTGCTGTAACCTAGATTAGAACAATGGATGTATTATGTGATGGGCTGTATTACTGCAGACTCGCGAATTCCTTTCCAGAACTGCAAGTCCCAGCAGCCTCTCCTGCAGAACATGGGAGAAGTTTCACGAAAGTTCCAGGGTGTCTAGGGAGGGGGTCAGTAGCCCCTTCAGCCGGAATATGCTTGCTCAGCAATGCTTAGAACGCATGTGTAAAAGATAAGAACTGTAAAGTGCATAAGAGTCTGCTCCTGGAGGGGAGGGGCATGCAGTTGTACTGAGCCTTTGTCTTAGCTGCATCTTGCTGGCAATAAAAGTCTATCTTTACGGATCAGTTGTCTGGACCTCCTTACTGACTAAAAAGAGACGGTTACAGAACTATGCCCATAAGATGCTAATTCTGCAATTCTACTGCAAGAATGGGGGAATACAATTTGAAAATCAGAACGTACTGATATTTCAAGATTTTTCCACCAGAGTCTCTCTCATGCGCAAGGAATTTTCAGCGGTATGCTCCAATCTAGTTTCCAAGGGCATAAGGTTCGCGCTAATGTACCTGGCAAAGTTGCGTGTTACTTACCAAGGATCTAAGAACATAAGAACATAAGAAAATGCCATACTGGGTCAGACCAAGGGTCCATCAAGCCCAGCATCCTGCTTCCAACAGTGGCCAATCCAGGCCATAAGAACCTGGCAAGTACCCAAAAACTAAGTCTATTCCATGTTACCATTGCTAATGGCAGTGGCTATTCTCTAAGTGAACTTAATAGCAGGTAATGGACTTCTCCTCCAAGAACTTATCCAATCTTTTTTAAACACAGCTATACTAACTGCACTAACCACATTCTCTGGCAACAAATTCCAGAGTTTAATTGTGCATTGAGTAAAAAAGAACTTTCTCCGATTAGTTTTAAATGTGCCCCATGCTAATTTCATGGAGTGCCCCCTAGTCTTTCTACTATCCGAAAGAGTAAATAACCAATTCACATCTACCCGTTCTAGACCTCTCGTGATTTTAAACACCTCTATCATATCCCCCCTCAGTCGTCTCTTCTCCAAGCTGAAAAGTCCTAACCTCTTTAGTCTTTCCTCATAGGGGAGTTGTTCCATTCCCCTTATCATTTTGGTAGCCCTTCTCTGTACCTTCTCCATCGCAATTATATCTTTTTTGAGATGCGGCGACCAGAATTGTACACAGTATTCAAGGTGCGGTCTCACCATGGAGCGATACAGAGGCATTATGACATTTTCCGTTTTATTCACCATTCCTTTTCTAATAATTCCCAACATTCTGTTTGCTTTTTTGACTGCCGCAGCACACTGCACCGACGATTTCAATGTGTTATCCACTATGACACCTAGATCTCTTTCTTGGGTTGTAGCACCTAATATGGAACCCAACATTGTGTAATTATAGCATGGGTTATTTTTCCCTATATGCATCACCTTGCACTTATCCACATTAAATTTCATCTGCCATTTGGATGCCCAATTTTCCAGTCTCACAAGGTGTTCCTGTAATTTATCACAATCTGCTTGTGATTTCACTACTCTGAACAATTTTGTGTCATCTGCAAATTTGATTATCTCACTCGTCGTATTTCTTTCCAGATCATTTATAAATATATTGAACAGTAAGGGTCCCAATACAGATCCCTGAGGCACTCCACTGTCCACTCCCTTCCACTGAGAAAATTGCCCATTTAATCCTACTCTCTGTTTTCTGTCTTTTAGCCAGTTTGCAATCCACGAAAGGACATCGCCACCTATCCCATGACTTTTTACTTTTCCTAGAAGCCTCTCATGAGGAACTTTGTCAAACGCCTTCTGAAAATCCAAGTATACTATATCTACCGCTTCACCTTTATCCACATGTTTATTAACTCCTTCAAAAAAGTGAAGCAGATTTGTGAGGCAAGACTTGCCCTGGGTAAAGCCATGCTGACTTTGTTCCATTAAACCATGTCTTTCTATATGTTCTGTGATTTTGATGTTTAGAACACTTTCCACTATTTTTCCTGGCACTGAAGTCAGGCTAACCGGTCTGTAGTTTCCCGGATCGCCCCTGGAGCCCTTTTTAAATATTGGGGTTACATTTGCTATCCTCCAGTCTTCAGGTACAATGGATGATTTTAATGATAAGTTACAAATTTTTACTAATAGGTCTGAAATTTCATTTTTTAGTTCCTTCAGAACTCTGGGGTGTATACCATCCGGTCCAGGTGATTTACTACTCTTCAGTTTGTCAATCAGGCCTACCACATCTTCTAGGTTCACCGTGATTTGATTCAGTCCATCTGAATCATTACTCATGAAAACCTTCTCCATTACTGGTACCTCCCAACATCCTCTTCAGTAAACACCGAAGCAAAGAAATCATTTAATCTTTCCGCGATGGCCTTATCTTCTCTAAGTGCCCCTTTAACCCCTTGATCATCTAATGGTCCAACTGACTCCCTCACAGGCTTTCTGCTTCGGATATATTTAAAAAAGATTTTACTCTGAGTTTTTGCCTCTATAGCCAACTTCTTTTCAAATTCTCTCTTAGCCTGTCTTATCAATGTCTTACATTTAACTTGCCAATGTTTATGCTTTATCCTATTTTCTTCTGTTGGATCCTTCTTCCAATTTTTGAATGAAGATCTTTTGGCTAAAATAGCTTCTTTCACCTCCCCTTTTAACCATGCCGGTAATCGTTTTGCCTTCTTTCCACCTTTCTTAATGTGTGGAATACATCTGGACTGTGCTTCTAGAATGGTATTTTTTAACAATGACCACGCCTCTTTGACATTTTTTACTTTTGTAGCTGCTCCTTTCAGTTTTTTTCTAACAATTTTTCTCATTTTATCAAAGTTTCCCTTTTGAAAGTTTAGCACGAGAGCCTTGGATTTGCACACTGTTCCTTTTCCAGTCATTAAATCAAATTTGATCATATTGTGATCACTATTGCCAAGCGGCCCCACCACCGTTACCTCTCTCACCAAGTCCTGTGCTCCACTGAGAATTAGATCTAAAATTGCTCCCTCTCTCGTCGGTTCCTGAACCAATTGCTCCATAAAGCTATGATTTATTCCATCCAGGAACGTTATCTCTCTAGCGTGACCCGATGATACATTTACCCAGTCTATATTGGGGTAATTGAAGTCTCCCATTATTACTGCACTACCAATTTGGTTAGCTTCCCTAATTTCTCTTAGCATTTCACTTAGCATGTCCATCTACTAAAGTATTTGATCATGTGTCCAGGGCGAAAGACTTCCTGGCTAAATTACCCTCCGGAGAAGTGAAGCCTATTACATGAAATGACTCTGGCGTTATTTACTAGTAGCGAAAATAAGGAGCAGCCACTTTCTTGACTTTGTGATATACAATTTTATTACTCTGAAGAGTGGTTTACCTCCTTCGCCTTGGGAGATTGCTGAGAATTTGATCAGCCTTCCCATTGCCGATTTGGGTTCTTTATTTTTACTCTTTCTCTATGTCTTTTTCATATATGACTAGCTGTACCCGGCCACGCGTTGCAGTGGCAGAGCCAGGTTAAGTGGAAAAGAAAGAAAAGAGAATGGGGATAACCGCCCCCTGCCCCCCCGAACATGGACGCAAGAACATCCCCCCGCCCCCCCCCCCCCCCGCAGGCCCGCCGATACCTGTCCAAAATGGTAGTCGGTGGAGCGGGCGTTCGTTCCTGCATGGAAGTATTGGCGCAGGGCCCTCAGCAGCCAGCACTGAAACTGTCTCCGACGACTGTTAGAACTAACTCTGTCAGTGGGGTGGAGCAATGGGAGCAGTCGTCTTGCTCAGATAGTAAGGGCGAAGGTGCACCGGTTGCCAGTCCAGAAAATGGCATCGACGGGCCCTCGCCCTTACTATGTCACATGGGCAACTGCCGCCATTGGCGTTCCCGAGTGTCCTAGTAAGGGACAGAGCCGTCGGCGCCATTTTGATTGCTGGCAGCCGACGGCCGTAGTGTATGCGATGTGTCCCGGAGCGGTGTTGCCCCCGCCCGCTGGAGCAGCCCGAACTATTCTGCAGTTTTCCGTGCGTTCGGAGGCTGTGGGCAGTAAGTAGAAAAGTCATGGGCGTGGGGGGTGTGAGGAGGGTGTTTTTGTGTGAGTTTGTAGGGTGTGGGAATTGCAAACATGTGGCATGTGAGTGGCCTCCCGGTGTAGCATGCTGGAATTTTGTGGGGTTTTGTGTGTTTTGGGAGGGTGTGTGAAGTAAGTACAATTGACATGTGTGCGGGGGTGTGTGAGGAGGGTGGATTTGTGTCTGGTCGGAGGGTGTGTGAATCCCAAACATTGTTCACGTGTGTGTGGGATGTGAGCGTTTGTGCAAGGTGTAAGAGCTTGCGTTTACGTCCAGTAGATGTCGCTGTTTTGTGGAAGCAAATTGTAAAACTTTTATACCAGCCCCCGGTGTGATATATATGAAATGTAAGTGTAGAAGAACCTTGCCGTATGTGAGGTGAAGCTTGTGTACAAATTTGAAAGCAATCGGTTCAGTGGTTGCTGAGATTAGCAATTTCGTACAAACTTTTTAACATTTTTATTTATATAGATTATTTGAATGTTCTATCCCACCTTTCTCTGATACCTTTCACGAAAATTTGAATGTGTTTTTACAATACCATGTGTGTCAATAGAACAGCCTACGTTTGCAAAGAGGTGGGTGGGGGACGAGCGCACCTTCCACCGCAGTGATCCATGTCCCTCGTGAAGGGATGGTATGATAATGGGATGTTTGGGGGGCACAACCTAAATTGCTGTTTGACCGAGGAGACTAATTTTTCACATATAAGGTTCTGGATTTTAAAGCAATTTTGGTTGGGGAAGGGGGAGGGGATGGGTTGGGGGGTACTTCTAAGGTTAAATGTGATATATATGGCTCAGACCTACAGTGGTTTGAAGAGAAAATGGTCTGTGTGTATTTCTGTTTTCCTCCCCAGAGATGGGTGGTCTCAGGGGGCCAGGGGTAGATATTACTAATATAATGGAGGCTTTGATTCTTAAATCTTTTGTATCAGACTCATGCCTGTGTTTACAATTGTGACATGGAATATGGCGGGGCTGGGCCCACCGGTAAAGCGGGAAAAAGTTCTAGCTCGATTGCAAAGACTCCAAGCTAAAATTATTTTTTTGCAGGAAACCCATCTTGTAGTTTCAGAAGTGTTGAAATTGAAAAAGAAAGGGATTTCTCAGATTTTTCAAGCGGCGGGCACCTCCAAGAGTAGAGGAGTTGCTACATTATTACATAAAACAGTCACTTTTCAGGTTCAGAAGACGGTGGTGGATCCGAATGGTCAATATGTACTAGTTTTGGGTTCTTTGATGGGGACTATGGTAATTTTGGTCTCAGTGTATGCACCCAGTACATATGATCACTCTTTTTTTACGCATTTGGTCACTCAGTTTACTCTCCTGGGAGAGTATCCGATTATTTTTGGAGGTGATTTAAATTTTATAGTGGATCCAATGTTGGATAGGCAGCCCCCCTGACTTAATCAATATAGTAGTAGCCGTAAAGGCCCAAACTTTTTATGCCATCATCTTAAGCTTCTGGATTTGTGGCGTACTCTACATCCGGGTGAAATGGAGTTTATTCATATAGCAAAAGCTCACCCCACCCGAACTAGAATTATCTGTTGATATCCGAAACTATTTTTTCTAAGTTTGGAAAGGCTACCATACAAAATCTAGTGATATCGGATCACTGTCCTGGCACTGGAGAATTTACCTATGGCGATCCTCACACCCCTGCTCAATGGCGTTTACCCGGGCATTTATTGAATGACCTGGACTTTCCTATGTATTTACGAACAAAATGGAAAGACTTTATTACTTTTAATCTCCCATACCAGCAACAACCTATTTTCCTTTGGGAGACAGCGAAAGCTGTTATAAGAGGGGATATAATTAACTATGTGCACTATAAACGAAAAAAATTGGATGCAGACATTGGATGCAGACATTAGGATGTGAGGCGTTTTCATTCTGGCAATAGTGTCTCAGGCTCGGGGCAGAGACAGACCTCAGGAAGGCAACAGTGAATGGTGAACAAAACGGAAAATGTCATAATGCCTCTGTATCGCTCCATGGTGAGACCGCACCTTGAATACTGTGAATACGCCACATCTCAAAAAAGATATAATTGCAATGGAGAAAGTACAGAGAAGGGCTACCAAAATGATACGGGGGAATGGAACAGCTCCCCTATGAGGAAAGACTAAAGAGGTTAGGACTTTTCAGCTTTGAGAAGAGACGACTGAGGGGGGATATGATAGAGATGTTTAAAATCATGAGAGGTCTAGAACGGGTAGATGTGAATCGGTTATTTACTCTTTTGGATAATAGAAAGACTTGGGGGCTCTCCATGAAGTTAGCATGTGGCACATTTAAAACTAATCGGAGAAAGTTCTTTTTTACTCAATGCACAATTAAACTCTGGAATTTGTTGCCAGAGGATGTGGTTAGTGCAGTTAGTATAGCTGTGTTTAAAAAAGGATTGGATAAGTTCTTGGAGGAGAAGTCCATTACCTGCTATTAATTAAGTTGACTTAGAAAATAGCCACTGCTATTACTAGCAACGGTAACATGGAATAGACTTAGTTTTTGGGTACTTGCCAGGTTCTTATGGCCTGGATTGGCCACTGTTGGAAACAGGATGCTGGGCTTGATGGACCCTTGGTCTGACCCAGTATAGCATGTTCTTATGTTATTAGTCCTTTCAAGGTGCCTGTAGGACTCCCAGGGATGGCTCCGGTCATTCGGCTGGAGGTGGAAAAGGTTTGCAATTAAGTTGTGCAGGTCCACTCTTTGGTGGAAGTGGTAGGAGTGAGGTTGTCCCTTTTCTACAAAAAGTGGGCCAAGATCACGTTGGACCAGTGGGTTCTGGAGGTGATAAGAATCGGTTTATGCCTTAGAATTTTCTCATCCGATAAGGGAGGCCGTTATGGTGTCCCAATGTGTGTCCCAAAACAAACGAAAGGCCATTCGAGATACTCTCCACTGCTTTCAAAGGCTGGATGCGATTGTGCGGGTCCCAACTCCAGAGAAGGAGCAAGGAAAGTATTCATAAGAACATAAGAAATTGCCATGCTGGGTCAGACAAAGGGTCCATCAAGCCCAACATCCTATTTCCAACAGAGGCCAAAACCAGGCCACAAGAACCTGGCAATTACCCAAACACCAAGAAGATCTCATGCTACTGATGCAATTAATAGCAGTGGCTATTACTTAATTAAACTTGATTAATAGCAGTTAATGTACTTCTCCAAGAACGTATCCAAACCTTTTTTGAACCCAGCTACACTAACTGCACTAACCACATCCTCTGGCAACAAATTTCAGAGCTTAATTGTGCATTGAATGAAAAAGAATTTTCTCTGATTAGTCTTAAATGTGCTACTTGCTAACTTCATGGAATGCCCCCTAGTCCCCAGGAAAGATAGCAAATTTTGGCTCATTTTGGATCTTCAGAAAGGCACTTGCAGGTGCTGCATTTTTGAATGGAGATGCTGCAGACGGTAATCGTGGTGGTCCGAAGAGAAGAGTTTCTTGTATCCCTGGATTTCACAGCGGACTATCTGCATATAGCCAGTCGACAGCAGCATCAGAAGTTTCTGTGCTTCATGGTGCTGGGACAGCATTTCCAATTTTTGGCCCTTCCTTTCGGGTTAGCTACGGCACCATGCACATTCACAAAGGCGATGATTTTGGCCCTGCAAAGGGAGGAGATTCTTTTCCACTCTTATCTGGATGATAGGCTCATTCGGGCAAGGTCCGAAGGGGAATGTTGTCAAGCAATATGCTGGGTGATAGAAATGTTACAGTCGCACGGATGGGTGATAAACTTGGCCAAGAGCTACCTAGCGCTGACCAAGTCATTGGACTACCTGTGAGCATGGTTCCATATCCAGGCTGGCAGGTGTTTCTCACCACGGAGAGGGTGGCGAATATTCACTTGCAGGTTGTGCGATTTTACATCTGTCAGTTCCCAAGGCCTGGGATTATTTACAGGTTCTGGGTTTTATGGCATCTATGCTAGATTTGGTTCCATGGGCATTTGCCCATCTGGGTCCATTGCAGCAGGTGCTACTGTGCCATTGGAGTCTGTTGTTGGAGTATCAACGGCCATTACCGTTGCAGGGGGAATCCAGGTCCAGTCTTTCGTGGTGGCTTTCTTGTCACAATTTGGAGAAGGGGGTGGTCCTGGAGACCCTGCACTGGGTGGTGGTTATCTCGGATGCCAGCCTCACTGGTTGGGGGAGGGGGGTGGTCCGTCAAGGGCGGATGGCCCAGGGTTGGTGGTCACTGTTAGAAAGGACTTGCTCAATCAATCATTTGGAAATAAGGGCGATAATCAAGGCACTGATGTTTTTCCTTCCTCAGGTCTGAGGTAGAGTGGTAAGAGTATTACTGATCAATGCAATGACAGTTGTGTACCTTTATCGCCAGGGTGGAATGAAGAGTCACACTGTAGCTCTCGAGGCCCTGGAGCTTTTTCCTTGGGCGGAAAAATCTGTATGGGATAGTGGTTCTTCAGCCACAGACAGGAAGTCTGGGTCGAGAGCATAAACGCTCTGGTTCATCCATGGCTAATAGGGATTCTGCTGTATGTGTTTCCCCCCTGGCCTTTAATAGGATGCGTATTGCAGCGCATTGAGAGGCATTCGGGAAGAGTGATTTTAGTGGTGCCCGAATGGCTGCAACGTCCATGGTTCACAGATCTGATTCGTCTCGCCCTGGATGAGCCGCTCAAGCTAAGCCATCTGTCAGGTCTGTTGAGGTAAGGTCCTATCTTCTTGGATCAGGCAGATCACTTTTGTCTCGCTGCTTGGCTTTTGAGAGGTCGAAAGAGTATTCGTTGCTGGTTATCTCTACTGTGCTTCAGGCCAGGAGACCATCCACATCTATGGCTTACATTGGAGTGTGGAAAGTGTTTGAAGCATGGTGAAGGGAGGAAGGCTTGGACATGTTGGGAGAGGATATCCCTTTTGTTTTAGCCTTTTTACAGCAGGGCTTGTTTAAGGGGCTGGCATATAATTCCCATTGTGTACAATGGCAGCTTTCGGTTGCTTCAGAGGTGAGTGGCAAGGGAGGACTTTGGCATCGCTTCCGGATGTAGTCTAGATTTTGAAGGGGGCCAAGCACTTCCATCCACTGGTTCACAGAATGTGTCTGGCATGGAGCTTGAATTCGGTGCTTCCATTTGAATTTGGGCCTCCATCTGAACCATTACAACGGGCGTCACTAAAGGACCTCACCTTGAAAGTGTTTTTTCTGGTGGCAGTTTGTTTGGCCAGGCAAATTTTGGAGCTCCAGGCTTTGTCCTATAGGGAACTGTTTTTGAGAATTTCGGATGATGTGGTGTCATTGCATATGGTACCCTCATTTTTGCCCAAGGTTTTTTCCTCATTCCACCTTAATCAGACAATGGAGCTTCCTGCATTTCCGACTTGGTCTTCTGATTCTCCAGACGTGAAAGAGCTTCATATGTTGGATTTCAGGAGTCATCGAGGGATAGCCTGAAGGACGTACACGTCCGACTCAACTCTGTAACCTGGTATGGTAGCGCAGGTACAGAGGAGACAGGCTGAGCGTGTCTGGCGCTACCACAGTAATTTGTGGAGGTTCAGAACCCCACACCGGTGTCGGTGGGGAATGCCTCGGGTACAGGGGAGCCATTATGACTCATGAACCCGGCTCGGGTACAGGGGAGCCATTATGACTCATGAACCCAGCCCTCTTTGCAGCAGCTCGATGTATCGTGATACCAGTGCAGAATTCCGCAAAACTTGGTCCGGTCATTCTGGAGCGCAGAAGACTGCCAGCGTTGTGTAGAACAGTGGCGGTGGCAGTAGCAATGTTGCTCGGCCCTGGCATTCTCCAGCACAGAGTAGGATAGCACCGATGTGCTGGATGGCGTCGGTGGCGGACGGTCACCGTGCCAGTGACGAGTGCCACGTTGCTTGGCCCGGTCTTTCCCCAGCGCCAAGGTGGTTGCCCTTGCTGTCCTGGATGGTGAATGATGACTGACTGTCAGCATGCCTGCACTGCTCCTGGCACTATGTAGTGTCGTAGGCTGATATGGGGCTTTAGTAAAAAACCCCAAGCATGGAGGACTGTGTTTAGGCGAGGGCATTACATGTAGGTGCTATGTCAGTATTGACTGTATCGATGGCGGCATGGAGCGGCCTCGAGGGTATCGTCAAAAATATATATAAAAAAATGTTGATGGCCCGGGAAGAGCAACGATAACAATGATGGAGGCACCGACGGCAACGATGTGGCATCGAAGGATCAAATAGACATCGATGGCATCAGGAAATTGATACTGGCATCGATGGAATTAATGGTCGCATTGATAGGAACGACGAGGACACAGATGGAAATGACGTAGGCATCGAGGGCATCAATAGATGGAGACGGGCGCCGACGGCATCAGTGGCATGGCCACGAGCATCAATGGCATGGCCATGGGTGTCGACGGCCTCGATGGCATCGATCTGGGCATCGACACGGGCATCGATGGCATTGATGGCATCGACCTGGGCATCAATGGCACCGATGGAACCGACTCGTGCATTGATGGAATCGACCCGTGCATCGATGGCATTGACCCAGGCATCAAATGCACCGACGACACTGAGGTGTGCATCGATGGCATCCGCCCGGGCATCGATGACACCGATGGAAAAATCAGCGCCATGGATGAAAACATTGATGGCACCGAAAAATTCGATGCAGGGATCGATGGCATCGACGGACCGCCGGGGGAGGGGTGTCGATGGTGTCGAAAAAGGCAGGACGGCCTGGAAGAGGGTAGCGATGGTAGCGATGGGGCCATCGAATGCACGAAGGTACCGAGGTATGAATTCGACAGGGGGCCCTGGCGGCAAAGATAACCGTGGAAGTCCCTATGCCACTAGCGCTAATAACCAGGCAGAGGGTCACAGGAGGACACTCGCAGGCTATGTGGGGCTAGCTGTGAAAACATAGGGAGAGGGAAGGCCGCAATTCGGTTGGTAGGCCGGGGAAACCGTAGTGAGGTGACAGGAACTGACCGAAAAACAGGGCATAGTACTCCCCGAGCATTGATTAAACGTATGCGAGGGGAGACCTGCACAGGGAAAAAGTGTTTGTGAAGTAAAAGTTTAAGTGTTTCCGTGCGGAAAAGTTGTGAGAATTTCTCACAGAGCTCCTAACCACTATGCTTACTGCAGAGCGGAAAAAAGAAGACTGAGGGGAGACACCTGTGGTCACAGGGATAATTGCAGGCTGAGCATGCTCAGTGCACTCAGTGTGCTAGCGTCAGTCAAAGCTTTATAGAAACTTTGACAGAAAAGTTTTCCGTAGCAGGGCTCCGTCCACTGATGTCACCCATATGTGAAGACTACCATCCTGCTTGTCCTGTGAGAGATTAGTTTAGCCTTTGCTGTCTCCACCTCTTGGAGGAGATCTCCCAATTCTTGTAACTTTCAGTTATCCTTTTTGGATATTTCTGAAAAGTTTTCCATTTCCTCAAACCACGCATTCTCTATGGCGACTGGATCCACATAGTATCGCTCAAGTCTCTCCCACACCTCTTTTAGCACTGTAGGAGGATCATCTAGGTGGATGTCTTTTAATCTTGTCACATGTTTGGCCGATTCACGTCCCAACCATTTCATCATCAAGTTCATCTCTTCCTTCGGGGTCAGTCTCAGATCCTTCACAGCATCTTGGAAGTCAGATTTCCATGCCCTGTAACTCTTAGGGCGGTCGTTGAACATGTAGAGCCCTGTGGTTATGAATTCTCGGCGGGTCATGTACCTTTGGATGGACCCTTGGTCTGACCCAGTATGGCATTTTCTTATGTTTCTTGCTAAGTCTTCTCTTTCTGAAGACTCATCCTGAAAGGTAGCAGGCCATGCTGGGTGGATGTCCTGTGGTTGACTATGCACATCACTCCTATTGTGCATTGGCTCGGGTTGTGGTTAGTCAACTGTCTCCTGTTTAGGCCCGGGGTGTTCAGCTGAAGTCCTTCCTGAGTGTGGCTGCCCAGTTTTTTCTCGTTCCCGATGCCCACAGGACGTTGGGATTGATTGCACGGAAGTGTCTGACTTGAGGCGTGTGCTCGGCTCATGAGTTGACTGCCGTGTGTTCGTGTGATTTAGAGCCGATGGATCGCTGCCATGGGGTTCGGTATTCGTGGCAATTTGCGGTTCAGGTCCGATTCCTTTGTTCAAGGCTTCTATTTGTGAGGGGAGGCGTGCTCCCTCCTTATGTGGGGGTTGCTCTGGGGGAGGTGGCGTTTGGCACCGGCGTGAGTAGGAGGGTGAGCCATGATGTAGTTCAGCATTCGCTGGGCCGTGTCCTGCTGGGCCATGAAGCTGAGTGGGTCCCCCTCACCGCCGTGGTTCTGGGCCGCGTCAAATATAGAAAAGTGTTAAATAAATAAATAATAAATAAAATAAATTTGGGCTTCAAGGATCGCTGCTTCTCTTTTCTGCTGCAAGTTCAGGGTGATCTCTCGTTCAGCCTTTTGGCATGCTTCGGCGGCAGCTGTGGCAGCAGCTGTGGCCGTAGCTGCCTTCTGTTGTTCCTCTATTCGGAGCCCTTCCCTCTTAAGGACTGCTTCTTCTTCATCGTACTGTGTGCGTGCTACAGCTGCTTGGGACTCTGTTCTCTTTTGGAGAATAATAGAGCTGAGTTGAGAGTGGTTCGAGTGCCTTGACCCGCGTGACTTTGCGGACCTTGATGTACCCTTAGAGGCGCGAGAGTGCTGAGAGCCTGTCTCACTCATTGGGTAATCTACTTCTGCACTGTTAATGGTGTCCATTACCATTTCCTGATGTATTTGGTACAAGTTCTGTTGGCGGCCCTTTTCTTCAAGGCTTTCTGCATTGTTAGTTCGTGTCAAGAACTCGAGATACTCTTTTGTGATGAGCTGATAGGTTTGGAAACGAAGCTGCAGCTGTTCTATGTGGTGCTTGAGATGGGGCTTCCTAAGATTTTGTCTCTTTCTTATTTAATCTTATGCCACTCTCTTTCCATACTGTTTTCATGCCCCTGCTTCTTTTCTCATACATCTCCTCGCCTTTCTCTGTTGGCGTGCGCAGTCTTTTTGATTTGCTGCCTTCATCTATCCCTTCACCTTTCTCTTCCATTTGCTGTGTGTCATTTTTTAATTCAGTCGCGCTAGCTGGCTGTTCTGAGGTGTTCTGTTGCCCTGCCATCTCAGCCATAATTCTTTCTGTGATTAGGTCTGTTCAGGCTGAGCTGCTGGTAATTAAACACTTCAGAAGTTTGTCTTATGGTGATTGCTCTCTGCTTCCTGCTGTTATGAATGCGCTGCCCGCGGGTTTCCCCGCGAGCAGGCTCACTCACCCACGCTGTTTCTGCTTCACTGACGCGGCAGGACGCCTTCTCATGTGGCTGGAGCCACGGACTCTGTTACTCTCTGCGGCCCGGAGGCCACCCATCGATCCGCCCTTCGCCGCAGACTTGCCTGTTCCCATGCAGCCTGGAGGCCACCCCGGATGTCCCTTTTCATGCGGCTGGAGCCACAGACCCTTGCCTGCCATCTTTGCAGCATAGAGCTGCCGCCGACTTCCACCATCTTCGTGGCGCGAAGGCCGCATCCCCGGGCTCGAGTGGCGGCTGGAGCCGCCCCCGGGGCCTCCTGCAGCGGCTGGAGCCACTGCCGACGTTGGGGCCTGCTCCTCAGGCCAGCCCTGTGCTTCTGACGCTGTACAGGCCACTGTCCACGGTCCTGCATAGCCCTGCTTCCTGCTCCTTAGGCGCCGGTGCGCGCCTCTCTGCTAGATTTAAAGAGCCAGCCACAGGAAGTGTGGCTGACCCCACCTAGGGAGTGGACTTCCTGCCCAGCCCTATAAAAGGGCTGCTCCATCATTCAGTCTTTGCCTTACATCGGAGTTGCTTCACTCTGGAGGCTCCTGCCTGCCAGAGCTCTGTCAGGTCTTCTTTATCTTCTCCATGGAGTTCTTGTTGCTTCGTCTCGTCATGCCAAGTCATGTTCGTGCCTGAGGTCCCCGTCCAGGTGTCCTGGTGTCTCGTCTTGGTCTTCTGTTTCCTGATGCTCCAGGTTCCTTGATGTTCTCCTCCTGTGTCTTCGTCTTCAGCGCTCTTGAGCCTTCTTTTACCTGTTAGGCCGGGGGTCACTCGGATGATGTGTGCTCGAGCGTGGAATAGCCTACAGGTGGACTGGTGTCCTGTGCTTTTGAGCCGTCATGTCCTGCCAGCCGTTGGTGGAACTTCGGACGACATCGGCTCCGTCGTTGGAGTTCTACTTCGACTGGATCCTTCCCTGCGCTTGTCCCGCTCCCAGCGTGGTCCGTGACCAGCCTCCTCAGGCTATGTAGGGTGCGCAGTGGGACAGAGTGGTCCGGAACTCAGTCCCGCGGGTGGGCTGAGTAGGGCGCCCTGAGAGACAGTGCCAATGTCCTTCCGCCCAGCTTCTCGTCTGGTCTTCGTCAAGTTTCTCGTCTTGTCATGGATGCCGTCGCATCGACCAATGGTCCAGGATGCCGTCGCATCGACCAATGGTCCGGGATGCCGTCGCATCGACCAATGGTCCGGGATGTGTTTGCATCAGCTGTGGTGTCATGTCTTCGTCCGCGATGCCGCTGCATCGATCCTGCTGTCAAGTCTTCGTCCGCGATGCCGTTGCATCGAGTCTGCTGTCATGTCTTCGTGTCAAGGCCCGTCTGCCCTCGATCTCAGGCCAGGCCTGCTGCTCCATGCTGTTCCATGCATCAGGTCCGAAAGGGCTCGGAATGGTCGGAGGACCATTCACATTCCAACATCATCTGTTGTTGGCCATGGGAGCTTGCCGGCCTGGCAGAGGGTAAGACCGTCAGCCATGGTGGAACACGCTGTCAACCCTCAGTTCGGTCCTGGATCCATCTGGGCTCGGCCCGAGGCCCATGGGCACACTAAAAACCACCCAAGTGTAACAGAATGCAAGGCCGTCAAGGCCGCCATGTGACAGAATGCAAGGTCATGTGCCCGACGGTGGTGCCCCGCCGATGGATCCGCCTTGTTCCTGAGTTTTGTCTGTGTTCCTGCACTGGTTATGGGACTGAAAACCTTTTTCAGGACTTTGTGTTCTTGACCCGCTGAGGTGCCAGTTTGCCACTGTTACAACCTGCTAGAGGTGCCAGTTGTCTGGATTTCTTTTTTGTAACGACCTGCAGGAGGCGCCTGCATCCAGACTTTTTTGTCATGTTGGCCAGTTTGGGGTTTTTTACGACCTGCAGGAGGTGCCTGCACCCCCACTGGTGTTGCTGGTTTTTTGCCCGCCCTGGGTTCCCTCCCCCAGGTCTCTTGGTGTTTCATGGTGCTTCTTGTCTGGGTCTTGCTTGTTGCTTGTTGCTTGTTCTGTCTTGTTCTTTGTTCATTGTTTCCCGCTTGTTGTTTCCCGCTTGTGTGTTCCCTGTCCTCCTCGTTCCCGCATTTCGTTCCCTCGTTTTCCTTCCCTTGTTTCCCTTCTCTCGCTCTTCGCTCTTTCGCCCTTCACTCTTTCGCTTTCTGCTCTTTGAGCTCCCTTGCTCCCCGCTCCCTTGCTCCCTTTTTTGTGTTTTTGTATTGTAGGCCGCGCGGTCACTGTTCGCCCAGTCGCTGCTCGCGCGGTCACCATTCCCCCGGTCGCTGCTCGCGCGGTCTCATGTTCCCTCAGTCTCGTCTGCTCGCGCGGTCTCATCTTCTTGGTCTCTTGTCATGTCTTCCATGTTTTTGTGGTTTCTTGCTGTTTTGCTTTGGTTCATGCTGTCCCCGGAATTACCAGCTTCCATTTTTTGGACCCTCGAATACCTCCATCCGGTATGGACTGATACCCTTATGCTCGAACTGTTGATAGGAGGTTTGAGGAGGGGGGCTTTGAGGAGGGGGTACTGTTATGAACGCGCTGCCCGCGGGTTTCCCCGTGAGCAGGCTCACTCACCCACGCTGTTCCTGCTTCACCGACGCGGCAGGAAGCCGCCGTCGGCCTTCTCATGCGGCTGGAGCCGCGGACTCTGTTACTCTCTGTGGCCCAGAGGCCTCCCATCGATCCGCTCTTCGCCATGGCTGGAGCATTGACCACTGGTCTGGGATGTCTTCGCATCAGCCGTGGTGTCAAGTCTTCGTCCGCGATGCCGTTGCATCGATCCTGCTGTCAAGTCTTCGTCCGCGATGCCGTTGCATCGATCCTGGTGTCATGTCTTCATCCACGATGCCGTTGCATCGAGTCTGCTGTCATGTCTTCGTGTCAAGGCCTGTCTGCCCTCGATCTCAGGCCAGGCCTGCTGCTCCATGCTGTTCCATGCAGCAGGTCCGAAAGGGCTCGGAATGGTCGGAGGACCATTCACATTCCAACATCATTTATTGTTGGCCATGGGAGCTTGCCGGCCTGGCAGAGGGTAAGACCGTCAGCCATGGTGGAACATGCCGTCAACCCTTGGTTCGGTCCTGGATCCTTCGAGGGTCGGCCCAAGGGCACACTAAAAACACCCCATTACGCAACACCTGCTGCTGAAGTCTGGCAGGGGAGGGAAGGGCTTCTGCCTTTTTTTTGGTGGCAAGGTGTGTAACAAAAGCATGGGGGAGAAGCAGAGCAGCTTTCACTCTGTCCTTTCAATCTCGATCTCTCAAGTGGTGTGTGCTCATTTGAATTTTTATTCAGTTCGATTCTACACACTCACCAGTGTTTTACTTCAGAACTCTTTAATAATTCTTAATGAAATCTTCACAATTATTCAGTTCTTTGTTGTTAGTCCTTTACTTCTCAGTCAGTAAAGTCGGCAGAGCTCTGATTGCTATGACAACAGATTGCCCTCTGCCTGTAGCAGTGGTAGGGGGGAGGGGGGAGTTTCTCGGCCTAGGGAAACTTGAATGGACTTAAGTATAGTCGTTAAATCCTTTGTTTCAATGGCAGGAGTTGCCTTAGATTTTTTTCCCGCCGAGAGCTCAAATTACACAAAGCCAAATGCTTCCTTACTGTTCCTAGTATTCCTTGCTTTTAGTATGGGCTGACTTTTAAATCTGCATTTGCTTAAATGCCTTGCAGACTCAAAGTTAATTCCGAAGTGTAAATCTTTATAATCTAGGGTTTTTTATGCTGGGTTCTTCCCACACTGTGGGCGTGAGAGGCTCATTCAAATGCAAGGCAGTCTTTAATGATTTCTGTACAATGCAAACCTTCTGTAGCAGGCTGAAATCCCTGTTTCCTTGTACTGCATACAGTTCTTTTTAAACGCTTGCCTTTTTTTTTTTTTTTTTATAAATAGCTTTTTTACTTACTGTTATCTAATTAGCTTTTTTACTGTGCTGGCTCAATAAGAAATACACAAATTTCCCTCCTCCAGAGAGCTAACTTTTCTTCTTAATCAGTCTTCAGGCAAAGATCTTTTAAGTTTGAAATTATTTATTGTACAGATAATTTTCCATTACTTACAATTATTCGCATTCCAAACGCATATGCCTCTTGCAAAGATCTTTGTAACTGGAGATAGGCAGGAGAAGAGAGATGGAATTTCTTGGGATTCAGGGTGAGAAGACAAGGGGTTCTGAAGCTGATTAGTCTTTAGAATTAAAGCGGTGAGAAGAAATGTAAAAAAGCTAATTGTATTACAGAGGTCACAGGCACTTCTGGCTTTGAAACCGCCTGGCTTAGACTGACTAACAGTCTTGGAGAGTGATTACAGGAAATGTCCCCACAAGCTGGGGCTAGAGGGCGAGATCCAATGGTAGTGAGCCTAGGATCCATTTGACGCATGTGGGAGCATGAAGGGCAGGTCCTTGAGCCAATAAGGCACTTAAGAAGACTCAAGTTAGATTGAGAGGGCATACAGGCTCTTCTCAGACTGAGAAGGCAAAGGAGGAGGGAACTTCTCTTAAGGGCAAGGTTCCCCTTAAAGGCAAAGCTCACAGGCTTTTATCGTGGGTTACAAATAAGGACTGCACTAGACACAGTTAAACTGCAGTGTATGAACAGATGCCAAAATGTACCCACTGCTGGGGATAGAACAGTATTTCTACAATAAAAGGTTTCTCTGAATTACAATCCCAATTCTCACTGCCACATACAGATTTTTAGGCTTACTTACAGATTAGACATTATGTACAAGAATTGGTTAAGAGGGAACCAACATTCTATAATCCAGGGTTGCTTGAGGGAATCTTGTTTAATGCATTTACAAAAGAAGGATCATGCGCTTCACTTAATAATGCTATACAAACCATAAAACTAGAGGAGGCATTCACAGCTGTACTGAGTAAAGGACAATGTTTTACAAAATTTGAATTAACATTACAAAAATCACAAGATTGTTTTGGTTTTGGTCGATTGTAATTACTACTCTTATCATAAGGCCTGGGGGTAACTGCATGGAGCGAAAGTTACTATCCTTGAGAGAACCATGGGGGTATCCTGCATAGAACGGCAGATACTATCTACGAAGCTTGCATGGCAGACTGGATGGGCCAGCCGGTCCTTTTCTGCCGTCATTACTGTGTATGTTACCACTATTAATAACATTACAGAAAATATACTACTGCATGAAACTCAGTTTAAATTTTTGCGACAAATGCATACGCCACAAACGTGGGCCTACAGAGTACAAATAGTACCTACTGATTTATGTACAAAATGTAATGTTCAGAAAAGCACTTACACACACAGTTTCTGGCGTTGTCCTCAAATTCATGCTTTCTAGTTAGAGCTACAAGGTTATTTAGAAAATCTCTTTACTCAAGTATGACTCTTTGCCATTTTTGATTAGGTTCGACCTGCGATGACACAGAGACCCCAATTATTTTTGGAAAAAGCTCTACTAGTAGCTAAAAAGATAATTTTGTTCTTGTGCTATATCTGTCTATATCTGGCATGAATATCTGTTGTCGCTGTCACCGCAAGCCAGGAGCTTCATTTTTAACTCCTGAAGAAGTTCTAGTCACTTGTTCAAATGTGAATTTACTGGATCCAATTGCAAGTAGTCTGGACAGTGCTGCAGAATACTGCTTTATTGTTTGGGGGAGGGAAACTAGGGTAGGGAAGTTAATATGGTTTATTTTGGAATTTTACTGTTGTTGTACCAAAATTTATGTATTCTTGTGAAAATTCAATAAAAAAAGATTTGAGAAAAAAAAATCCAGAACCAAAAGAACATTCACCCTTCCATGGAGGTTATAGGCTCCCAGCCATAAAACAGAGCAACGCAACACCGTCAGCTCTCCAGTCCCTGGTGCTATGTATTAAAAATAAATTGTAAAAGGTCTTACTCAATGTGTTCATCAGCAGTATTCCTCTACTGGGCTGCAAAGGCCTCGTCAGCTTGATCGAGGAAGTACTGCACCTCCACAGGTGTGTCAAAGATCGGCTGCTTATTCTGGACAAACATTGAGGCTTGTAGGATAGAAGAGCACATATGCCAAACCACGTTGCTGCAGCCTATCTCACTTGTTTTTATTTTGAAGAATTGCAGAAAAGTCTCTAAAAAATACATGACCCAGTGGTGCTTGTATCTCACTCTGGGATTGGGCTTATCTAGGATGCGCACTTTGTCCAAATAGTTATGCAGCTGCAGCATTACTGTGCATGTTCGGCCTCCTAGACTCGGAGGAGGTTCGAGTGCCTGGCGTGTATGCTCAATTTTCATAGAACCCCCTTTCACTGGGAGACTAAGGACCTCGGATATCCTTTGAGAGAGGAACGCCTCTTCAGGGAGTCCCAGCACTCTGTTATTTTTTCTCTGTCCCCTATTTTCAATATCATCCAGCTTTTCAGTAATATCTTTGTTTCAGGATGTCCACTTTGCTGGAGGCCCCAGTAAATGACAGCTCCGGTTCATCCAATCAATAGAGGCAGGTGAAAATGCAAATCATATCTCGATAAACAATGCTTCCACCCCACAATTTAAATACAGAAATCTTTATAGGGCTGAATATTGTTTAAACGGAGGAAAAGACCTCAGAGCCTGGCATGCACGAACGCATCAACATGCTGTATGGTCAATATTTGGATTGGTCTTGGAGATTTTTTGACCAATTATTATATTGCCATATAGCATGTTGATGCTGTATATCTCTTCGCCCTATGAAAAGGACTTCCCCGACGTTCCCTCTCTGCCTCAGTGAACAGGTCACCTTCCCTTGTTTTCAGCCTCAGCTTTGCTTCGTCTTCAGCCGCAGTCTTCAACCTCACATAGCCTTCAGCCTTGCTTTGTCTTCAGCCTTTGCCTGCTCTTTGAATCTGACCTTAGTTATAACCTTCTGGACCTTACCTTAGCCTGGCCTGTGCATAAACTTGTTTGTCCGATGTCAGCACAGACCTTGGGGCTCTGCCCATGAGATTGCATCAATTGTGCCAAGGCAAGAGGAACTTGTGTTCATGCTGCTTGTAACAGTTTGCCATTGATATTAGAGGTTTGCTTGTCAGATAATCGCTCAAACGTTGCCTGCAGCATTTTGTTAGTACTAAATGGGGTAGATGGAATAGGCCTGTCCTTATCTGAAGCCTGTTCATCTGGATTGCTGGTCTTTTCAGGAGCGGGTTTCTTGCTAGAGAATTGGGATATTCCTGCTTGATCTGCCCACAAAACAGAGAGAGATTTCTTTGAAGAGTCTCTCAGCATTTTGAGCACATTTAGCACAGATATGGCAAGCATTGATGAAGATAAAGTTCAGAGAGATGAGGAGCCCCAGCGATCAGCTCTCATCACATGACTCCCTGTTTAACGGCATTTTTGACATTTCTTAAGTTTTGGCTTCATTTTCTTCTGATTTATGCGTCCATGAGGATGCAGAGCCCCACTCGAGCTTGGGACCATCTGGTCAACTACCTCCTGGCCATGGCCAAACAGATCATCTGGAGAACCAAGAGGGATAAGCTGACAGGGCATCTCCATTCGAGGGCATGGCCCTAATGAAGACAAACCTGTGTGCCCGGCTCAATGCGGAGCACTCAGTCACCTTGTCCGCCAGCAAAGTAGGTGGGGTGCTCTGCTCCCTCCCCCCATGCCCTTATTTGTTTTTGAGTCACCCTCTTCTACCAAAATGATAAGGGGAATGGAACAACTCCCCTATGAGGAAAGACTAAAGAGATTAGGACTTTTCGACTGAGGGGGGATATGATAGAGGTGTTTAAAATCATGAGAGGTCTAGAACGGGTAGATGTGAATCGGTTATTTACTCTTTCGGATAGTAGAAAGACTAGGGGGCACTCCATGAAGTTAGCATGGGGCACATTTAAAACTAATCAGAGAAAGTTCTTTTTTACTCAACGCACAATTAAACTCTGGAATTTGTTGCCAGAGGATGTGGTTACTGCAGTTAGTGTAGCTGTGTTTAAAAAAGGATTGGATAAGTTCTTGGAGGAGAAGTCCATTACCTGCTATTAAGTTCACTTAGAGAATAGCCACTGCCATTAGCAATGGTTACATGGAATAGACTTAGTTTTTGGGTACTTGCCAGGTTCTTATGGCCTGGATTGGCCACTGTTGGAAACAGGATGCTGGGCTTGATGGACCCTTGGTCTGACCCAGTATGACATTTTCTTATGTTCTTATGTTCCTTAGTTGGATTCCCCTAGTTTAGGTTAGGTTTTTTAGTTCATTCCCTTAGTTTAGTTTCACATTATTAGACCTGTAATAGATTAGTGGGATTCCTCACTCATTGGACTGCAAGCCTTAGGATCATGTTTTGGGTAAGTGAGAATAACTCCAAAGCCTCCCTGGCTAGCAATACAGTACCCATCCCCCCCATTTCTAGAGGAATCTCCCCTTCTTGGACTGGAGACTCTCCCCCCCCCCCCCTTAGGAATGAATAAGGACATTTTCCAGTTTTTTGTTGAGAATGGAAAAGAACTCTTGTCTTCAAGGAAAAGTAGAGACTGGATCTGATTTATAGGCTTTTTTATTTCTTTGTTTTGGTTATTGAGGGTGGGTCTTAGAAGGCCTACCCCTCAGTTGTTATACTGACCATTAGTGTGTCAGAAGGCACAGGTATTCTTTGGCCCCCATCAGGAGGGGGAGCTGAAGTTTCTGGAGACTGAAGATCTACATGGGCAGGCCTAACTTTGGCAGCCTCACCATGAAGATCAGCTGCAAACAGACCTATTGAATCCTCTGTGCAGGATCTCAGGACTCCATCTCCCAGAAGCCTTGTGCTTCCTGTTTCATCTGGCATTATGGGCACCTAACCAGCATTTATTCAGTTTTCTTTCTCCTTCTGAAACATGTTCCCCATCGAGCTGCTAACAAACCTCCCTCTATCTACTGGAGTTTTTAGATGTCCTGTCACTCCAGGCAGCTTTAGCCTGCGTGAAGCCCCAGCTTCATCACATTATTTATTCATTTTACTCATTTTCCACTTTTTGGCACATCAATGTGGATACAATTCAAGTACTGTATTTCCCTGTACCTACAGGGCTTATAATCGAAGGAAGTCATTTGCTAAGCATTTTTCCCATAGATACAATGGGGAAAATGTTTTTATTAAATATAGGCCTAAGTTTGTACCTGGGGCAAAGTGACTTGCCCAAGGTCACAAGGAGGAGCAAATTCTTGAAAAATCTGCAGAAAAAGATGCAGAATCTTAAAAACCTGCCACAGGAAACCAGGGCTCTGCCTGTTATTCCTCTTTATTCTGGTTTTAGTTGTACTGTCTTTCTAAACCCTCTTATTTAGATGTAGAGGTCCATATTCAAAAACATTAGCTGGATAACTTATTCAGTTAAATGAAGATTGGGGTACTTATTCAGCTGAATTTAGCTGGCTAGTAAGTTATCTGGTTAGAATTTAGCCAGATAAATAAGGAGCATTCTGAGGACATAACTGGGAGGAGTTGAGTTTTCTGGCTAAGTCCGATATTCAGAGTTAGCCCGATAACTTAGGCAGCTAATGGGGTTATTTTCTAAAGACTTATCGAACACGATACGGCTGTATAACGAGCGATAAGCCTCTATCGCACGCGAAAAGGCCCTTTTTGCGTGCAATAGCATGCAAAATTGATTTGGGGGCGAGGGGGCGGACTCGGCGGTGTCTTCACTGGCGAAGATAAGGTTAGTAATGTTATCGTCATCAGTAGCGCACCAAATAGTACCACATTTCATGGTGGCGCTATTTGGTGCGAAAGCCGAAAGCGAAGACACCGCGGTGGTACGAAGTCTGCCAGCTTTCGCAGGCCCGCCCCCGCCCCCCCGTTTTCATTGGATTCATCATTCAGCGATGAATGATGAATCCAGGCCTAAGTATGGTCGGGTCAAAGAGCTGTCCTAATGATTGCCAGATAAAGTTAGCTGGCAAACTTTAAGATAGCTGGCTATATACAATAGTGCAACTGCACTATTGAATATACCTCCAAAGTTAACCGGATAAGTTTATCCAGCTACTTTTGCTATCCAGACTGTGACTGAATATGGACCTTAGAGATTTTGGCATTACCTCCTTTTTCTCTTCAGTTGGCTACCTAATTGCATCCATTCTTCATTTTGTCCACTGCTGTAGTGGGTCCATAAACAAGATCACCAAGGCTTACAGCAGCATTAGTTTTGTTATCTTCATTTGAAGATTAGCATTATTACTACTATCATTGGTCCAGGTGCTTAGGATAAATATGGACAACCTTTGCATTCTGGGTGACATGGAGCCTTCATCAATTTTTCTTTGTGCTTCCTTTCATGCTTCAATAATAGTAATTGCCTGACTGAGAGTTAGCCTATGTATTAGGGAACAGAGTCACCCCCATGAAGGTACTCAGCAAGAGTTGGTGAGACAAATGTATTCCATTTATTCTATATCAATGGTTCTCTCGCCATTAGATCCCTCTCCCTCACTATACTTTACTCCTGTGTAGCCTCGCTGGTGATTTGTGAGGTATGCCTTGCTACCGAAGTTCTAACCACACTCAGTACATGCACATTAGTTTCACATGCAGCAATTTCTCCAAATGGTGGTTTTTCTCCTGTGTGAATGGCCTGGTGGCTTGTGAGCCATGTCTTCCACCTGAAACTCTCACCACATATAGTACATTTATATGGTTTCTCTCCTGTGTGAATTCTCTGGTGCTTTGTAAGATGTGCCTTCCAACAGAATCTCTTACCACACTCAGTACATTCAAATGGTCTCCCAACAATGTGGATTCTCTGGTGCCTTGTGAGATCTACCATTACTAGGAATCTTTTACCACAGTGTGTACACACAAATGGTTTTTCTCCTGTGTGTCGTCTCTGGTGCCTGATAAATTCCACCTTTTTCTTGAAACTGTCACCACATAGAGTACATGCAAAAGGTTTCACACCAGTGTGGATTCTCTGGTGAATTTTGAAATAAGTCTCTGAACTAAAATATTTACCACACTCAGCACAACTAAATGGTTTTTCTTCTGTGTGTATTGTCTGGTGTCTTTTAAAACTTGATTTCCAACTGAAGCTCTTACCACACTCAGTACATGAAAATTGTTTCCCTTGTGCGTGTATTTTCTGGTGTCTTGCAAATTCTCCTTTTCCTATGAAAGTTTTACCACACTCTGTACAACTAAATGGTTTCTCTCCTGAGTGTATTCTCTGGTGATTTGTAAAGCTTCTCTTCCACCGGAAGCTCTTACCACACTCCATACATAAAAATGGTTTCTCTTGTGTGTGTGTTCTCTGATGGTTTGTAAGTACTACCTTTGTCCTAAAACATTTACCACAATCAGTACACATAAATGGTTTCAGTCCTGTGTGGATTCTCTGGTGCCTTGTGAGCTTTGACTTCATACTAAAGCTTTTATCACAATTAGTACATAAAAATTGTTTCTCTTCTGTATGGATTTTCTTTTGGTTGGTGAGATATATTTCTCCTGCGTGGCTTTTCTGGTGATATCTATAATAAGCCTTTGATCGGAAGCTTTTACCACACTCTGTGCATAAAAATGGTTTCTCTCCTGTATGTATTCTCTGGTGGCTTGTAAGGCTTGTCTTCCAACTGAAGCTCTTACCACAAATAGGACATACAAATGGTTTCTCTCCAGTGTGAGTTATCTGGTGACATTTTAGCTGCGTGATGAAACAGAAACTCTTACCACATTCAGTACAGTTAAATGATCTCTTTCCTGTGTGGAGTCTCTGGTGCCTTATTAGACAAGTCTTCCAGCTGAAGCTCTTACCACAATCAGTACATACAAATGGTTTTTCTCCTGTGTGGATTCTCTGGTGCCTTGTTAGACAAGTCTTCCAACTGAAACTCTTACCACATTCAGTACAGTTAAATGATCTCTTTCCTGTGTGGATTCGCTGGTGCCTTATTAGACAAGTCTTCCAACTGAAGCTCTTACCACAATCGATACATGCAAATGGTTTCTCTCCTGTGTGGATTCTCTGGTGGTTTGTGAGACAAGTTTTCTGACTGAAGCTCTTACTGCATTCACTGCATGCAAATCGTTTCTGTTTTTCTGTTTTATTAATAAAATCTATACTAGATTCAGTATTTGTACACAGTGTCTTTCCTTTGTTGATTTTCTGATGTTGCAATAGTTCTTTCTTCCTACTGAAAAGTCTCTCACAGTCATAAAATGTTAAAGGTGCCTTTCCTGTGGTGGTTTTCTTTTGACCCTGTTTTCCCTCCTGGCTGAAGGTTTTCCCATAGTATGTAGCTGGTATCTTTTCTGTGGGAGATCTCGGCGGTGATTTCAGAGTTACAGGTTCCCTGAGACATATCTGACATACTTCGCATAAACATCTTTGTTCTGGTGTCTGGTTTTTCTGGTTTTCTCCTGTATGTGTGATATTTTCGGCACTTTGCACGCATAGAGCCGAGTGTCCTGTTGAATGTCTTTGCTTCTTTTCTGTGCACTGATTCCTGTATTTTTTCTCCCAATCAGAACAGGAAGAAGTATCCTCTTTGTCTCTTTCTGATAACAACTTGTTCCCTTCTGGATTCTCTCTGAGCTCCCAGTGATGTATCCTTGAATTAATGTTTCTGGGATCATCTTTTTCTACATAAAAAAAGTAAACATTATAAATTATTGTAGGAGAAGTAAAGTTTAACGAGTTCAGTAATACATTAGCATTTGATTCTTCCTGCTCTGTTTCTGCTATTCTCCTGCAGATGCAGCAACATAAAATGAATAAAAATATTCTACCATAACACTGCCCTGTAACACTGTACCTGTCTCTGGTGATAGTGGAGGACAATTTCCAAAGCCATTTATGTGGATAAATAGCAATACAGACAGGTAAATTGTCTGCCTTTAAAAATGACCTTCCTCGATGTTGCTAAAAGTGCTCCACAACGCCCATATTTTTAATCACATTTACAGGAGCCATTCACCAGGACACTTATTGCAACACAGAGAACCCTATTTTTTTTATTTTTAATAAGCCCTGGACTGCAAGTTGACTTTACGCCACCTCCGAGGCTGGAGTTAAATTTGTCATGTTAAAAAATGTGTGTTGGGCGCCCAGCGCTTTCCTGCATAAGGAGGTAATAGCTAATGCCCTCGTCTACACGGAATTTATATCAGACGGGCGCTATTGGGTACACACTGGTTAGGATGTGTGTTTTGGATGCGCTAATCTCCTTACTGCATCGGACACTAGTGCCCAGGCTGGGCGCACTGGATTGCATCGGTCCCTGAAGGGGCAAATACAGCACAGGAACTTGTGAGTGAAAGCCTTGCTCTAGCAGCTCCACAGAGAGCTAAGGCACCCTTGCCTGATGTTGAAAATGGAAGAAGTGACAGATGGTAAATAATGATTACTGAATACAGAGGCAGGCGCAAAAGGTAGGATAAAACGTTTGGGGGGGTTAGAGTAGGGCTAGGGGGGAAAGGTTAGGGGGAAGGGAAGTTCCCTCACAGGCCGCTCCAATTTCAAAGTGGCCTGGGAGGGAATGGAGGAAGGCAGCGCGGCTCGGTGCGCGCAAGGGGGTGCACAATTTATAAATTAAGTTATAAATTTGGGCGTGCATGTGCGTGCGGCCGCACGAACTTGTTATAAAACCTATCCCATACTGAAGTAAAATTAGTTTAAAGGAACAGGCTTCCCAAATGAAGAGGGGGAGCAGGCAATCCCAAAACAAATCGAATTATACTGCACCAGGTCCCAGTACGGATGACCATTCAAGATCCTGGTTTAAGCCCATAGGTGGATGAACTGCTGTTCTTTCTGAAATAATGCATGAGAAATATCACCACCCCGGCCGAGCGTAACTTTACAAACCACAACAAATGTTAAATCTTTGAAGTGGATTTATTAGATGGAGTACCTGACTGCTGCCAGGAGAGATACCTTAGCGAAATTTCACAAGGCGTGGCAAGCTTACCAACAATGGTCTGCCTCCGATTCTGGGTGAGTAATTTTGGCTAAGGGGGTGGGGGGAAGGGAGGGTTGGGTATACAGAGGGTGGGTTACCCGATGAGGGTGTTAAGTTTCGGGCTACCTTATTCAAAGTTCCGATGTTTGGATATATGTTTGTCAATTTTACACTTTATGTTGGTACATACATCATGTTTTCTCGTTTGTGCAGTAACTTGCTATACGGTTACTAGCTGTACCCTGTATGCTTGAGGGTTTAACGAATGTTGGATGTATGTGTCAATGGTGGTTTAGCTTTACTTACAATAAACAGATAATTACAAAAAAAAAATGTTAAATCTTTCAAGGAGCTGGTGATGTATGAGCCAACGTTCAACCAAAGGGACTTACATTCCTTTAGTCTGAATACAGCGTTTATGTGCACAAACATTTCTGCATGTTTGTCCAATATTGATCAAATCGCATGATTATATTATAGCATACGCTACTTGAGTTGTCCCAATTAAACAATCCTGGGAGTTCATATGCTTTTGGAAGACTACAGTGCCGAAACGTAGAGAGGGATAATGCATGTGCATTATCCTGTGCATTCACCACATGGGGAATGTCTGCTGCTAGTATACTGAATGTTACCTTCAGGAAGGCCTGCAGAGATCAACTGGTCACAAAAGTGTTTATTTCTTTGAATGAAAAAATAGAGGGATCCTGGAAAGGACCAAACCCCGAAAGTGTGTGCCAATGCTTTTGAATGACGCCCCTAATTGCTGAGGACTGACTGGAGAATGGGATATTAAAAACTAGGTTATTTAATGCAGGGCAATCATTGGGTATCAAAAAAGGTTCTCACGATTTGCATAAAGACCCCATTTAAAGGCTCACCCTGCAAGTTTAGGTGCCTATCCCTGGTTAATACACCAGTCCACTAGTACTCGAGACTGCAGCTTGTATTCTTGGAAAGCATGACGCATTCTGCAGGGACATAGGAACAGCCCAACAAGGATAGTGTTTTTTTTAATTCCTAGGGTGGACACTGGAATTGTGTAAACAATGTATTTTTATCTGTGGGTTTCCTAAGGATGGTGGTAGACAACAGTCTTTGTTGTTTGCAAAGCAATATATCTAAAAATAATATTTGGGTTATTGCCCTGTAAATTTTAAATTGGAATCTTGTTCATGGATCCACTGGATGAAGAGCTGTAATCTTTCTACAGTGCTGGACCAAATTCAAAAAATATCATCAATACAGCATTTTCATATTCTATCGTTACAAAAGGATGATGAATAAATGTGTTGTCTCTCAAACTGGTCATCATAAATGCATGCTATCGATGGGGCCACTGATGACCTCATGGCCACTCCTTTCTTCTGCTGAAACAGCTGTTGTTCCAAAATGAAATAGTTCCTGGTGAGGGTAACAGTAGCTAGATCTTTTAAAAACCGTAAATGCACAGGGAAGACTTCACCTTGGGCCAGAACGCTGCTTCCTGTGGGATTTTAGTGCACAAAGCACTGATATCTGCAGTTACCAATATATTATTAGGAGGGATTTGTGGAACATCTTGCAAAGCCCGGGTGGGAGGAGTCTCTAACAAAAGGAGGAATTTTGTATGACCACCGGCTGGAAAAAGCTGTCAATCTATTTAGATATGGATTTGAAACAAGACCCAATGCTAGATACGATTGGCCGACCTGAAGGTGCAATAAGGGATTTATGGATTTTGGGAGTGAGATAAAAGGCTGGAATTACAGGATTGCATTCAAACAAAACTTAAAGGAGAGGGGAAAAAGAGATGGGGAGAAACAGGGGCATAAATTAAACATTGAATATTAACAAGAGCATATAGATAAGAATCAAATATTCACAGAGAGGAATTAAATCCGATGTACATTACCATGAATTGAGGGGGATCAACTGACATATTGTACTTCTATGAAGCTACGACATTGGTTACATTACATCAGGATGCGGCACAGGGGTAATTATCTAGGGATAAATGAATGCTTTGGCATGATCCCATTCGTCCCGTTTAAATGTCTGAATTTTGACTTTTTTTTTTTTTTTTAATTTCCAATTTGAAATTGTCTAAATTATTTCTGCATAGGTTCCATTTTCTTTCCAAAATCCTCCATTGGCAAACCATTCTGCAAAGTGACACATTGATTCTTATTTTGTTCCTGCAAAGGTTCCGTAGTTTGTCTAATCATTCCTATAATGAGCAACATCAAGTCGTGAGGCATTTGTTTAATACAGAATTCAAATACGCGAAGAAGGAATCATTATCAAAAAAAAAAAAAGGTTCCTTATTGATTCTAAGGCCCCCAGGGAAACACCTGGCACACCAGTGTTCTGACAGGGTAACCGGATGTGGATTGCTTTCTTTTTGAGTTTGATGAAACTAATCCAAATGATAAAAACAGGCAAGCGCATAAGTACTGGCAAGTTAAATATAAAGCAAAAGAAAGACAGGCCAAGAGAGAATATGAGAGGCTTGCAATAGAGTAAAAAACTAATAATAAAACCATTTTCAAGTACATTCGAAGCTAAAAGCCTTTGAAGAAATGTGAAAACCCCAGAACACCTTAAAGGACTGGCTCCAGAGATCTGGCCAGGTGCACGTTAAAGCTGAGTCAGCAGGGAATCCCGGTCCTGGGCGGAGGCCTCTGGGAAAGGAGTATAACTAGCCAGGCTCAGGAGGAGGCCCACGGGAAAGAAAGAAGCCTAAGGAAAGAGAGTCCAGCCTGAAGTCTGTTCTCTGGCTACCCCCAAGACGGCTCTTGATGCCACACATGGTGTCAGCTCGGGCTTTTCTGCGCTAAAGCCTTGCTCATGCAGAGAAATCACGCCAAAAAAAAAGGAAAAAATTGTGTTTTTCTTTTTTCATCCATTACTGGACCTCGCCGCATCGGCAACTGGAAGTTTAGTTTACAACAGGCTAAAAAGGATAAGCTTTGTCTGGGATGAGGGACTTATAGCTATAGTGAGTCAGTACCAAATAGGCACGTTTTCTTTTCTTTTCTGCAAGGAGAAAGGAAGTTGGGTTTGAGTGTTCCAGAACAGGGCACAGCCCTTCAGCAAAAACGTTTGTGGTACCAAGGCCAGTAGGCTAGCATGGAGTGAGCCTTTACAGGACACACTTAAGGGCAGCAGAAAACCTGGGGCGAGGTGCAACAGAAATTGCTGACTATATCCGAAATGGTGAACAGAAGGCCTCCAACTCAACTGGTTAGGTAACAGCTTGGAATAAACCCCCTCTCAGGATTTTAAAAGCCAAAACCAAACATTTAAACTTTACAGCACAATCTGATTGATAGCCAATGTAGTCTCTCCTCAAAAGAGGTGCTGCAGCCCGCTTCCTAGATTTCCCACCCAAAATTCTGGCAGCCGTATTTCGTATAACTTGCAGCTCCCTTAGCATCTTCCCAAGTGAATCCGGATAAAGGGCACTGCAATAATCTATCAACAATAAGACGAATGCAAACACCGCTCATCTTAAAACTTTACATTCCAGGAATGGTTTCAACGGCCTTACCTATTTCAATCTTAAGTAAGCAGGTTTGATTTCTTGTGCCTTTATGTTTTCAAGCACTGCTGAGGTAAGCAGAAATTTGTGTTCATTTGTCTGTAAATAATAGTTTGTGCACAAATAGCTGGAGTCCAGACTGCTTTGTTTGCCAGCAAGCCAAAGACTGCTGCCATGGTGCTACACATGGTGGCAACAGTGGGCTGTCTGCTTTAAAGTGCATGTACGAGCAGAGACCCACACCAAAAAGGAAAAATAAAAGAAGGAAGTTAATATGCAACAAGCAAAGGGGAGATAGTCCCGCCTGGACAGAGAGGGACTTAAAAGTTAGGAAGAGCAGGACAGGCTAATGTTTTATTTTCTTTTTCCCTCCCAGGGAAAAGAGGAAAGAGTTTTGTTTTGATCCCTGGAGCAGGGCAAAACCCTTAAAGAAACCCTCTACAATACCAAGCATCCTAAATTAAAATAGTTGCAGAGAAGCTTGAGTCGTGGATGGCTGAGCAATAGTAGCAGCAGCAGCAGCAGTGTAAATTCCACCCGTAATACCTTCAGCAGTTGCGCCAACATCAGTAATTGCTGCAAATATTACACCAATGGCTGGAAACCCAAGCACAGATCACCTCCCAGTTATTACAACAACCACAGGTGGTAAGGTCCATAGGAGCAGGTACGGGAACTGAATGGAGTCTGTCCAGAACAAGACTGGAAATTTCCTTTACAAAGATGACACCAGAGGATGACCTGGAGGCCTTTTTGGTTTCCTTCGAGAGGGTAGCGGAGGCAATGGCCTGGCCAGAGGCCCATTGGGCTTTGAGGTTGGCCCCTATTTAACCAGTAAGGCAGCATATCAAGCCCTTATCAAACAACAGGCCCAAAATTATTGGGCAATCAAACTTGATAGACTGGGGCTATCTAAGAAGCGGTATCAAAAACATTTTAGGGGCCTAACCTTTACCCTAGTGGAAAGGACAAGTGTCCAGGCCCAGAAGTTAAAGGAAAGTTAAAGCTTTTAATATTTAGGATTTAATACATTTTCTATTTTGTATTTTGAATTGGTTTGTATTTTATTTTTGTATATTTTATTATGTATGCGTTATCACAATCCACAGTAAATGTTTTAGAATTGCAGAATATAAGTGAACTAAATAAAATAAACAGTTGCTGGCAGTGTCTAGAACGCAATGTCAAAATGGGACATGAAGTGGAAGAGGCAGGCATAGTGGAACAGTTTGTAACAATCCTCCCCTCCAGACCACAATAATGGGTGTAGGGACAGACAGTTACAACCCTGAAGGAGGTCGACTCTCAACTGGAGCATTACTTGAATGCCGTGGATATAGGCCATGGGCCGACTACAGCAAAGAACACCTGGGTGAGGGGAGTGGAGAGAGAGGAAGGAGAGAGCCGAGGAGTAGAACCCTAACATGCCCCACTGGCCGAGGAGGGGATGAACCCCTTCCCTCAGGAACCTCAATATATCACTAGAAGGCCATGGAGATGGAAGGAAGAAATGCACGGAAGTAACAAAGCCCCAAGGAGCCTACTTCAGTTTTGGACAGAGGATTCCCAACTGTTACCACGTCAAAGATGACCCCATGGTTGTTAACCTGACGACCCTGCAAGTCTGTTCATTTGTGGACATTCCCCGTTTGGGGTTTGTTCTTATGGAGCTGGACAGCTTCCCAACCAGGCCTTAGTAGAGCTGGGGAAGCAGAGAAACTCATTCAGAAAGAACTGGTCAAAAAAATACAGATCAATTATGAAAAAACAGTGATCCTTGCATGGAGACCAGAGGCAAATTCCTATCAGTCAGATCTCACTAAAAGCCCCGGTAAGACAAACCAAAATAGATTTAGGAGTACCTCCCTGGATTCCATATCTTATAGTACTGGGACAGCACTATCCAGACTTTGGAACTCTTTGGAGCTGGGTTATGAATGGCCCAGCTGGCTCCGCCAAAGACAAGACCTGGTTCCCAGTGGACTTCCCATTAGAAGACCCGGACGTATACATTAGAAGCTCTAAGACGCCCAAGTCTCATAAGCAATATAGGCTAGAGAAACGTAACTATGTACAACACATAAAAGTGGTCATAGACTGAATTTATGAGTCTGAGTAAGGTCCTCAAAATTAGCAAGATCTCATTGTTATCCCCTCAGAGTGGGGTGGAGAGGGAAATCCCAGTAATTTCATGCGGGCCCAACGAGAATATAGATTCTGCCCAGCAGCACATACAGATGATAGAGAATTAGTCTCTGGAGCAGAGGGTTGAAACCTAGTTCCTTCTTTTTCCATAACAAAGGGAGACTTAGTATACCACATCGACAAGGGGAATGCAGAAGGGGATACCTTTGAGCAGCTCTTGGTACCTCAACCATACCATCTACAAGTGTTGCAACTAGCCCACGACCATCTGCTAGGGCAGGGGTGGCAAACTCCGGTCCTCGAGGGCCACAAACAGGCCAGGTTTTCAGGATAACCACAATGAATATACATGAGACAGATCTGTATCCTCTGCCTCCAATGTATGTAAAACTATCTCATGCATATTCATTGTGGTTATCAGAGCATGCAGATCTATCTCATGTATATTCAATGTGGTTATCCTGAAAACCTGGCCTGTTTGTGGCCCTCGAGGACTGGAGTTTACCACCCCTGTCCTAGGGGACCACCTAGGGGAAGAGAAAACTCAAGAAAAATTCTTGACCCAGTATTATTGGCCTGGCTTTTATCTACCAGTTCAAGTCTATTCTCAGTCCTGCCCTCCCTGTAAGATGACTGGGCCTGCAGCAGTATGAGCATCACCCTTGGTGCCAATGCCCATTAGAGAGACACTTTTTGCAAAGATTACTATGGACTTGATAGGACCCCTGGAGAGGTCTAGAAGAGGGAAAAAATATATTCCAGTCATCCTCAACTATGCGACCAGGTATCCAAAAGCTGTCCCCTTGCAGAATTTGAAGACTCAAGTGGTAGCCATGGCCTTGATGGATATCTTCTCTTGGGCTGGGTTACCCAAAGAGATATTAACCAACCAAGGGACCCCATTTGTCTGCAAAGTAATGAAACATGTTTGTGCTTTAATGCAAGTGAAAATCCTATGAATCTCAGGTTACCACCCATAAACTGATAGGTTGGTAGAGCGCTTTAACAAAATCCTCAAACAGATGCTGAGGAAGTTCATTACGGAGTATGGCAAGAATTTGGACTTACTCTTGTCCTATGTATTACCTGCTATATGAAGTTTCCCAAAGTTCAACCAGGTTTTCCCTGTTCAAATTATTATATGGGAGAAGACCAAGAGGGATCCATCGTTGGCATAGCTATTTTAGCCGACACAAATTAGATAATACACAGTAAAGCTGGGAAATCTAATTATTGAAAAGAATAGCAGACAGTGCAGATCCCTGTGGTACTCCATTGTAGAGATGTGAATCGGAACTGAAATCCGAACCGATTCTGGTTCCGATTCACATCTCTACTCCATTGTGCATTGGCCGCAAAGCTGTCTTTAAGTACCCTAAAGTGACTTTTTGATGACAATCCATCAAATACGATATAAACCATTTCAAAATAGTGGCAGTAATACAGAATAAATAAAGACATTCAAGCAAAATATGACAGTGTAGAGCAGTGGTTCTCAACAGGCGTGTCAGGGACGCACTGGTGTGTGGCGAGGTCCTGGGAGGTGAGTCGCAGGGCCAGCAGATGGCTGCCTCCTTATCAGCCCGGGTGGGAGTTGGTTGACGTCTCTTGGGCCTGATGGGAGGCTCCTCTCACCTCCTTCTCTTCTTTCTGGCTCAGCGGGAGGCTGTTTCCTCCTCCACCCAGATCAGAGCGAGACATTGCCAGGTCCTGCTGTTCTGGGCCTGATGGGACACAAACCTTATCTTCCCCTGCACAGTCTGGGAGTGATGCTGAGGATCAGCTACCTGGATCCCTTGTTTCTCACCCCTTCCTGCTCAGCAGCCCCCACACTCCCTCTCCGTTCCACCTTCATCTTCCCAGCATCCCCAACCTCTTTTCCCCCCAACCTCTACCTGTGCATGGAGGGTGAGTGTGGGGGCTGCTGAGCAGGAAGGGGGTGGGAAACAGGGGGTCGGGGTAGCTGGGCAGGCAGGGAGATGGGATGAAGCAGGTAGGGAGAGTCAAGCAGGAGAGAGAAGAAGCACTGGGAAGAAGATATGGGGGGGGTCAGGAATGCTAGGCAGGGATATGAGTGTAAGCAGATGATTGAAAGAGAATAATTGGGAAAGTGAAGGATGAAGCAGGCATGGAGGGGGAGTTATGGGGTGCAAGAGCTGTAATATTCAGTTTTTGGAATGTGCATTTCTTCTATCTTTACTTTACTTAGTGTAGGAGGATATAAATTTCTGTTTCTAGGCTCCAGTTTTGCACTGCATGCAGAGTGGCTTTTTGAAGTTTCTATTCCAGTTTTTGTCTCCACATTTGTAATTTGTGGTCTTTTATGCTGTATTTAGTGAAGGCTGGATCTGTATGCGTGACTGAGGTGAGGTATTTTACCAGTAGGTAGGGATTTGTATCAATCTTCTTTGTTGCGTTTTCTCATTCTCAATAGGCCATGCATTGGCGCTGCACTGCTGCCTTTTCATAGGAAGGGCTATTGCTATTTGAGTGCAGTGGTATGGAAGGTTTCCTACACATGTGCTGAGTGTTTGTTTTTCAGGTTTTGTATTTTACAGTGCGCCTGGTAGTAAGGGAGTTTGTGTTTCTGTTACTGAGATAACACCAGAATCAGAACATCTTTTTTATATAGCGAGTGGTATTTGAAATGTCCTAGTTCTGCTCTGCATCCATTGTTTGGGGATGAGGGGCCGGTGTGGGTTCCTGTAGATGCAGAGTATATGTTTACATTTCGCCCCGAGGTGGTCACATGTTCAGTGTGTTACGCCTGTAAGCATTATGTGCCAGGTGTGTCCCAATAGAAAAAAGGTTGAGAACCACTGATGTAGTGTCAAAAGCTGAAGAGATATCCAATAAAACTAGTAAAAACCAAGTCCCTGAATCAAATCCTCATAAAAACCCCACCAAACTGGAAATATGAAGTATTTCAATCTTATTGCCAAATTGAAAAGCATTAAGTAATACATTATCCTGCAGAAAGGTATTCAATTACTTCAGGACCAACCTCTCGATAAATTTGGCCAAAAATGGAAACAAGAAAACTAGATGATAGTTACTTAAATCTTCAGGGTCCAAGGCTTGAGTTCTTTAAAGATGGCCAGAGAGCTACAGACTTCAGAGAAGTTGGTATATAACCTTCAGATCACCAAATGGGCAATATAAAGACCTAAGTCCTCCCCCAGGATCTTCATGATCACACTGGAGCACATGCTCATTGGACAGAAGTTGGTTTTCAGGTTTGGGATCCCCATGGTCACTTCTTGGGCTGAGGTAAGCTCATTCATCTCACAATCATTGCGGCTAGATAACAAAATATCACCTGTCTGTGCAGGCAGAACTAGAAGCTTGGGAAAGGCTGCTGTTCACCTTCGATAAACAGTGATCTAGAAATACCCCTGTGGATGAGAAACAGATATTTGAATTCTCTCAGTGAAATTGTTCGACTTGTTCTTGTCTGTATTCCAGCAGTTGAAGTCTTAGAGAGAAGAACTTTCAAAACTGCTCACGTGCACCCATGCACAGGCACAGGGTCGGATTTTCAAAGCTCTACGCGCGTAAATCGCCTTACGCGTCGCCGGGCCTATTTTCAAAAGGCCCAGCGACGCGCATAAAGCCCCGGGACGCGTCTAAGTCCTGGGGCTTTACTAAAGGGGCGATCCGGGGGCGGGGTCAGAAGTAAAAAAAAAAGAAAAAGGGAAGGGGGGGAGGAAAAGGGCGAGGGAGGTAAGGGAAGGGAAGGGAAGGTGGGGGGGGGGGGGGGGGGGGTAGGGAAGTTCCCTCCGAGGCCGCTCCAAGAGTTATATTTCCAAGCCTAAAAAACTATGGTAAGCACTGGAGTACGGAAATTCAGGAGCCCAAGTCTACACGCATTTGCCCAGTGGAGTATATTACTAGGTTTAAGGTATCAATGGGGAATCTTACTGGGAAGACTGGATTAGTGGGTTGTGTTATCATTTTAGGGAGTTAGTGGTGTATGCTTGGGGGTACTTTAAAGGGGTCAGTGCAGTAAGATGCTAGGTTTACAGGCCCATGCAGTATGCTCACTAACTCTTTAAACCTATCAGATTACTCGTCCCCATAAAGCTAATAATGTATCTCCATTGACATATCAAACATGGTAATATACCCCCAACACAATATATCCCCAAAACAACATGGTGAAATGATTTATTACCTGTTAATTTCCTTTCTATGAGTCCCATTAGACCAGTCCTTACTTTTTGGATTTCTCCTCTCCTCAGCTGCTGGAGACAGAGACCATGCCTCCTTGTGATTTTATCACCTGATATAAAAAGAGAAGTAGCGCCAGGTCCTTGCCAGTCGTCTTCTGCCAGATAAACCAGACAAAAACATATCAAGGGCCTTAGGCCTCCCCCGCCCTTCTTCCAATGTATTCATATTTGGAACCCTCAAGGCTGTATCCCTTCCCGGGGATGAGGAGGGGGAAGGGAGAGAATGACAGATAGTCTAGGCTCCCTGAGGCATGTTCATTGCCAGCCTCTGTTCCATTGGGTGGGACTAGCCTGGTCCAGTAGGACTCAAGGAAAGGAAATAAGAGGTAATAAATAATTTCAACTTCCTTTTCTTCCTGGTAGACCAGTGCTTACTCTTGGGGAGCTGATGCTAGGGTGGGAGGAAGACAGCGCTGCCCTTAAGGACTCTCTCCCCTGAAGGCCACATCTTCCCTGGCTTGCACTTCCAGCCTGTAAAATCTAGAGAAGGAGTGTAGGGACACCCAGGTAGCAGCCTTGCAGATTTTACCAGAGGAGACGGCAGATATTTCTGCCCACAATGATACCTGTGCCCTGGAAGAGGGGGCATGGTATGCTAGTGGAGCTTGTCTCCCATTATGTAAATATCTGCTGTTTAACCCTCCTTACAAAAGCGGTATTAGCAGCTGCTTGTGAGGTCCACCAAAAGAACAAAATGTCTTGTCCGTCTTTCTGAAAGGATTGGTCACTGTCAGGAACTTTTTAGAGAATATGCTGCACACTGAGGAGATGCAGCCTCTCATCCTTGTCTCTGCATCCATTCTCTTTGAGGGCGGGAAGAGATGCTACCTGCTTCAGGTGGAGGGAAGACAAGATTTTGGGTAGGAATGACAGCACTGGTTGGAAAGTGAATGGGTGTAGTGAAATTATTAAGTAATGGTCTCTACGTGAGATTGCCTGTCGTTCTGAAATGCATCTAGTGAAGCAAATTGCCACCAGGAAGATCGTCTTTAGTGACAGGTTCTTAAGGATGTCTGGCTTATTGGTTCAAAGGGTGCTTTGACCAGTGCTCTGAAGACCAAACTGAGATCCCACTGAGACACGACCATCTTAAAGAGGGGCCTCACCTGCCTCACTCCTCTTAAGAAACGTGCTACATCCAGATATGCGGGGACTACCTGACAGGAATTTGCTGAGGTTGCCATCAGGTCCACGACCTGGGGTCCCCAGGGCTCTCCTATCATCTGAAAAGTCTCCTGGCTGAAGTTACACTCTCTGGGTCGAGCCCGTTTCTGCTGAGAAAGTCTGCTTGAAATGTTTCCTTTTTCTGTAATATGTGCTGCTGTTAGGTTTCTCTCCACCCACCTGAAAAACATCTCGGCTTCCTCCGCAAGCTTGGGGCTGCGAGTACCCCTTTACTTGTTTCATTTGGGCCACCACTGTGGCATTGAGAGGGCTCAGTTTTATCGATGGAAGGAAATGCCGCAATGCCAGCCTGACAGCCCTGGTCTCTAACCTGGTTATGAACAAGGATGCCTCCTCCTCCTTTGCCCAGAGTGTCCCTGAGCTCTCTGATCCTAACAAGGCACCCCGCCATCTTAATGATCTGGCACCGGTGGTTAGAACGATCAGATTGGGAGAGGCATGAGAGAGGAGGAGGAGGAGGACGGACATCTGTCCCGCGATTGGCTGCCAGACCTTTGCCTGCATTGTCTGCTTGTTGCTGGCGTCTGACGTCATCTGCTGGCATTGAGGGCCCATGAAAGATCTGAAGCTGTGGAGTGAAGCTGCTGGTGCGCAGCCAAAACTGTGCGCCTCTGTGAGTAATATTCCTTCCTCTCCTTTACTGTGTATGGCCCTCTGCGTTTCTCATTTTATTCACTAGCCTCCTATGTGGGAACGTATCAACAGCTTTGCTAAAATCCAAATAGTTTACATCGAGTGCTCTTCCTTGTTCCAAATCTCTAATCAATGAATCAAAAAAAAAAAAGTCAGATTTGTCTGACAGGACCTTACCCTGGTGAATCCATGCTGCCTCGGGTCCAGCAACCCACTGGATTGTAGAAAGTTCATTATCCTTTCCTTTAGAAGAGTCTCCATTAATTTTTCCACTACTGAACTGACGTTAATCAGCTTTGTAGTTTCCGGCCTCCTCTCTGCTCCCACTCTTGTGAAGCGGGACCACCACTGCTTTTCTCCAGTCTTGTGGCGCCACTCCCATTATAGAAGGCTTTTTAAACAAGCCTTCTATAAGCAGAACGAAGGGAATAAATAAGCACGTAAGCAAGCACCAAGCAATCAGTTCTTTTGTTTATGAAAAGTTTCTCTCTCCTTTCTCCTATTACATATTAGAATATTAAATTATTTAGGTACCGTAAAGAAAACTTTTTCAACCACAATGTAAATAAACTCAACACATAGCTTTTATATTTAAAACATGTTACCGTTCCCTAATGGCACACCTATAATATGTTATCTATACCAACCAACTTTTAACCTTATTTGTGCCTTTTTGTAAACCGTTGTGATGGTGAATTAACTTAACGACGGTATAGAAAAGATTTTAAATAAATAAATAAAATACATAAATATTGCACAGATCCTTCAGCGGACCCGCCAGCACATCTCTGAGCTCCCTCAGTAACCTAGGATGTATCTCATCTGGCCCCTTGGTCTTGTCACTTTCAGTTTGTTTAGCTCTTCCCATACTTTCTCTTCTGTAACTGGAGTTTCGACTATCTTATCCCTATTTATGGTCTTGTCAACCAGCAATGGTCCATCTCAAGGGTCTTCTTTGGTGAACACCGAAGTGAAGTATTTGTTTAATATTTCCACCATTTCTTCATTTCTCTCCACACATCACTCCGTATCGCCTTTCAATTTCAAGTTGTGCGGTCTTCTGAAGATGGGCAGGTACGCATTCAGCTGGAGTTAGTTCAACAATGATTGCTAGAAGTGAGGACTTTTCCCCACTCAGTCCCCCTGGTACTTCTACCCCTTATGGGGATAAACCAGCCCTAATTGCATTGGAGACCCTGTGGAGGTTCGGAGCAGTCTCTAATTAGTAGGGTAGACAATATTCTATCTACTGTAGGTGATTTACAAACTCAAGTTACCCTACAGAAACAGGCAATTCAAGATCGCACAGTTAAGTTGGTCAATCTGGAAGCACAGTGTAAAGCCTTACAGAATTTTGATGTTATGTTGACTCAAGATAAACAAATTTTTGTATCATAAATTAGAGATGCTCAAAAATAATTCTAGAAGATTAACTCGTCTGTTCTTAAAGTTTCCTAAAACATCAATGAGGTTGAAAACGTTTTATGCTGATTTTCTTAAAAGTCCCAGTCGGCTCCTATAGCTAGGGCTTATTACCTTGTAGCAGGGAATTTTGGAACTGTTACTGGGAAGGCAGCTGTACCTATCAATAATGGTGATTTGCAGCTTTCTTACAGGATTCACATGAAGAGGTAAGGACTAGAGCTATGTTACTCGTTACATATGCACTAGAACCAGATTAATTGTGGATCTTGAAAATTTTTTTTCGCTCTAGAGAAAATTCCTTTTTTGGCTCTAGTATAGCAATTTTTCCCGATGTGTTGTGTGAAACTAAATTGAGGAGGAGATCTTTTTTTAAAGAAAAGCACAGAGTATTGGTTCTTGGTACCACATTCATGCTTCAATGTCCATGCACTGTAAATGCTTGATTAAGTTGAATAATGCTAGATATGTGTTTTCAGATCCCAACCTTCTAGAAGGCTGTCTTTGTAATATAGAAAGACTGGTGACTAGCTCTTCTCGTTGAGAAGCATCTAGTGCTTGTATATCTTGAGTGCTGATTATATATATATATATATATATATATATATCTTTGTGTATTTGATTCCCCCATATTGAGGTCTATCAATGGATATGATACTGATTTCTAGTTCTAATATTTTTTCCTATACTATATATATATTGATTGTATATGTCGGACTTTTGTTTTGATTGATAAGTTTGTAAAATCAATAAAATAAATAATTTAAAAAAGAATGATCCAATTGGAAGGTTTCAAATCCACAATCTTTAGTAAGTTGGTGGTATTTAACCATAATCCCACACTCACAGACACAAAGAAACATAGAAATGATGGCAGAAAAAGACCAATCGGCCCATCCAGTCTGCCCAGCAAGCTTCGACTCTTATTTTCCCATGCTTATCTGTTTCACCAACCACCAACTTCAGGGTTCTTGCTGGTAACCGTTTGATTCAAATTTCCTGCCATCTCCTGTCATTGATGCAGAGAGTAATGTTGGAGTTGCATCAAAGGTGAGCATAAGGCTTATGTTTAAGGGTTGTAACCGCCGCATCAAGCAAGTTACCCCGATGCTTGTTCACCCAGACTGCACAGATCGATGCCTTGTTGGATGATATCTGAATGCAAATCCTGTTTTCCTCACTTCCCCCTACCGTTGAAGCAGATAGCAACACTGTATATGCTTTCAAAGTGATGTATCAGGCTTAATTGATTTAGGGTATAACTGCCGTAATAAGCAGCTACCCCCACGTTTGTTTGTTTACCCAGATTGTGAAGTTCAGTCCTTGTTGGTTGTTGCCTAAATGTAAATCCTGTTTTCTACTTTTTCCCCCTTGCTGTAGAAGCAGAGAGCAACTCTGTGTATGCATTTGAGTGATGTATCAGGCTTAATTGGTTTAGGGTAGTAACCACCGTAATAAGCAAGCTACCCCCACGCTTATTTGTTTATCCAGATTGTGAAGTTCAGTCCTTGTTGGTTGTTATCTGAATGCAAATCCTCTATTCCACATTTCCCTTTGCCATTGAAGCAGAGAGCAGTGTTGGGGTTGCAATAACCGTGCAAGGGATTTTTTTGAGTAAGGGTAGTAATCACCAGGTAGTAAACATTCCAGCAAGCCACTCCCATGGCTCTACTCTTCGTTCCCATCCTCTAGCCTTTATGGATCCACAGTGTTTATCCCACGCCGCTTTGAAATCTTTCACAGTTTTAGTCTTCACCACTTCCTCCGGAAGGGCATTCCAGGCATCCACCACCCTCTCCGTGAAGAAATATTTTCTGACATTGGTTCTGAGTCTTCCTCCCTGGAGCTTCAAATCGTGACCCCAAGTTCACCTGATTTTTTTTTCCATTATAAAAGGTTTGATGTTGACCATGAATCATTAAAACCTTTCAGATATCTGAAAGTCTGTATCATATCTCCTCTGCTCCTCCTCTCCTCCAGGGTGTTCATATTTAGGTTCTTTAATCTCTCCTCATAAGTCTTTTGTTGCCTGAGAGATTTGCAGCTCCTGGTCATAATCCTGCAAAGCGGGTGACCAGCAGCTAAAACTAAATTGTTGCAGTGGGCAAACATGTGTCCTGGCCCATGAAACTAATTCTAGTGTGGCTACCATCCACTCTAGCAGCTAAAGTTAGTCCCACACCCTGGATGTCTTCTGGGTGCCGAACGTACGTACCTGATCTATGATCCTGGTGCTTTTGGGAAGCAGGGACACTAGCCCTGCTGCTATATTGAAGACAGCGTCCTTGACTAGATTATATGGGGGCAGGGATAGCCCCCCTGCTCCTGCAAAAATCTTCCTGCAATTCTGGTGTAAAGCCCCCCAATGGGCTCCAGGCGGGTCTCCAAGGAACTCCTGATCCAGTCCACCTCCTGGGTTCTTCAAACTTTCTTGCCCTGGGAGAGGGCACCAGTCGTGGCTGCCCCAGGGGCAGGAAGTCATCAACTCCCACTGGTGGAAGGGCTGGGTCCGTTCGAACTCTACCGCTTCCTGCTGACCTTCCCCCCTCCTCAAAAGTGGGCCCTCAATAAGCCTATTCAGGGAGGTTTGGTCTGGCCCTCCTTCACAACTGGACAAAAAGACCCTGCACCGCTGGGAAGTCTTTTGGAGCATGTTTGCCTCTCCTTTTTTTTGGTTCAGCCAGAGAGGGCTAGCGAGCCTGCAGCTGTCTGCGTGTAGAAGCGTGCTGCACTAAACAAGCACAGCCGCATGGCTCCTGCATGATTTCCTCTGCTCCCCCTTTAATTGTACTCTACCTCCAGAAGGCCCTTTGCACCCGCTGCCACTTGTCTGCACCTGTTCTCGTCATCCCTGTTTAGCCTTTTATTACCCCAGCTTTATTCCTCCTAGGCAAGGCTTCGCAGGAAGCAAAGGGAAGAGAAAGAGGGAGGGGAGAGGAGAGCCCTGAGGCTTCCTAACTCACCAGGGCCAAACCTCTTGGTTGTCTACTTCACAAAAGAGGGAACCCTTGCTAGGAGTGATTCCCAGTCCCCAAAGGGTACCGGGATGAAGTCTTAGGGTGCCTTCTACCAGGACCTTTCCTGGGAGGCTCTGCTCCACTGGGGAAAGCAGCTCTCCAGGACTGTTGTGCCAGGAGCAAAGGAACTAAACCAGGCCAAGGTCACACATTGCCTCTGGGAGTTTGTACAATCTGCCCACTCTTGTCCGCAGGAAGAAAAAGAAACACCTAGTGATTCCGTATGACTAGGATTAAGGATCAATGGGGTACGTCCATATGCTCGAGGAGTCGCTGGGGTGCATCACTAGCAGGTCGATACTGTAACATGCGGTTGAGGATTTCCCGTCTGTAACGAGCTGGGAGCGCACAATTCGGACGCGTAAGGCGATCCTGCGATCCAGTCTCCAGTTTCACGCGTCCTTAGCGCTTCTTAAAACAGACGCATAACCCTTTCCGCACGCAGCATGTATATGATATGTAAATGAACGAATTAGCTGTATAATGAAGGAATTAGCTATTCCCCTCCGATACTGTGACGTGCGCTCAGATTATCTCCTTTGTAACCCGCTATTTTGCCGCGTCCTTAACCTGTTAGTTTACCGCCACCCTCTACTTGGTGTTAGTGTGGTGTTAGAAAATTAAAACGGGAATAAAGTGTAAAAAATGGGGGCGATTTCGGCGCTCAAGGCCCCGTCCGGTCTCCGGTGCAGCCCCAGTCCTGTCCCCTCCTCCCGAAGCAAAAAAAAACCAAAAAACCGAAAAAGTAGCAAGGCTCGGGCCTGCTACGGTAGTCCCTTCTCCCTTCTCCCCTCCTCCCGATTTCGGTGCTCAAGGCGGCAGGGTGGGCGTGCATTCATCCAGGCAGAGGGAGCTGGCGGCGAAAGCGGCCTCCGGCTCCCTCTGCCTGGATGAATGCACGGCCCCTGCCGGCAGTGAACGAATGCCCGTGCGATTTCGGCGCTCATGCCTTGAGCGCCGAAATCACACGGGCATTGTTTCTGTTTATCCCAGTCTAATCGGTTGCCCATTCAGAAGCCAAAGATATTTTCATTATGACTAGGGTTCAGTGGTCTTTTTCTGATTTAAAAAAAAAAAAAAAAAAGGCTGGAGATCAACTTATTTTTTAGAAAGAGGTTTTCCTATAAGGAATTTGATGCATGAATGAATGCCCGTGCGATTTCGGCGCTCAAGGCATGAGCGCCGAAATCGCACGGGCATTCATTCACTGCCGGCGGGGGCGTGCATTCATCCAGGCAGAGGGAGCCGGAGGCCGCTTTTGCCGCCGGCTCCCTCTGCCTGGATGAATGCACGGCAGAGGGAGCTGGCGGCAAAAGCGGCCTCCGGCTCCCTCTGCCTGGATGAATGCACGGCCCCCGCCGTCAGTGAATGAATGCCCGTGCGATTTCGGCGCTCAAGGCGTGACGTCACGTCATGTGACTGCCTTGAGCGCCGAAATCGCACGGCCATTCATTCACTGCCGGCGGGGGCCGTGCATTCATCCAGGCAGAGGGAGCCGGAGGCCGCTTTCGCCGCCAGCTCCCTCTGCCTGGATGAATGCACGCCCACCCGGCCGCCTTGAGCGCCGAAATCGGGAGGAGAGGAGAAGGGAGAAGGGACTATCGTAGCAGGCCCGAGCCTTGCTACTTTTTCGGGTTTTTTGGTTTTTTTTTGCCTCGGGAGGAGGAGACAGACTGGGGCTGCACCGGAGACCGGACGGGGCCAGGGCAGGTGAGCGGGGGCTGGGGGAAAGTTTGCCGAGCATCGGGGAACATAACTGTCCACTTCCTGGTACCTGTCATTTCAAATGTCATTTGAAATGACAGGTACCAGCGCGGCCGTGAAGCATTAGGCCCGCGAACCCAGGATACTGTATAGGCGCTCTATACAGTAAAATGGGTTGCGCGGGCCTAACGCTTGCCTAAGGCTTCACAGCCGCGGCATGCATTTGCATGCAATTAGAAGAGAGTATCGAGCGCTAGGTGAAGAGAACTGTGCGTGCGGGGAACGAGGGTGCGCCTGGCAATGCCGCACTCTTTCTACCGCGGCCTTAGAGTATCGACCTGTAGGTTAGGGGGTCAGTGGGGTATGTTAATGTGTTTAGGACATCTGGCCTGCATTTCTGGGTTGGGAGACATTACTGGGGTGTGTCAGTGGGCATGTGGGATTATTGCAGGATACTTGGCTTAGAGGGTGGTGTTCAAGTCGGTGGGTAGCCTACGTGGTGAATGTCAGAATGGGGGGTTTACGGGCAGAGAGCCTAGCATGGGGAACAGTGAGGCTGTCTGGTTCAGGACACTGCAGCAGAGGCCACTGTCCTAGGTAGAGGGTCTCTTGATCATGGTCCCGAGGAAGACCACATAGCCTCTAATGTTTTGAAGTTAGTGTACTTTTAAATTACACTACTGTTAATGTGCACCTGGCTGAGCTCAGCTTAGAGCACCTTTTCACTCTGGTTATAGCACACAGTTCTGTTGAGCTGCTTTTATAACTCTCAGATCATTTGTTTACTACATCAGGCACTGGGGATAGTTTTTAGTGCTCATTTTAACTCAGGTTATATTACTTCAGCCTTCATATGAGCGATTAAAGAGTTCTCCAGAGGAGCTTGTGCAGGGGTCTCTGCAGTTCCCAGCTGCTCCTTCCACTCTTCCTCTCAGCAGTTTTACCCCGGTCCCTCTTATTCCTGCACTCACCTGAGCAGCTGCTTCTCCCAGTTCCTCTTTCCTCTGATCCCAGCTCATCCTTGATGTACGGCTCTTCCCCTCGTTCAATGCGGGAGATAATCTCAGGGATGTCGGACGGAGAACCTGTTCCTGGGGTAAGAACACTGCATTAGCTTTCCCATAATCATTTCAATATGTGTGAGCCTCATTATCCCTTCTCATGACATCCAGAACACTTTCCAGTCCTCTACATACCCCAACTCCAGAGGACTCAATGGGAAAAGGAAAACAAAAAGAAAATGAGATATTCTGATTTCACAACTTCCTCTCTCAGTCAGCCCATCACCTCTCTGTAGCTGTCTCTCTCTTCAAGACCTATTTTCCTCTTCACAGTAACATAGTAATGATGCAGAAAAAGACCAAAATGGTCCATCTAGTCTGCCCAGCAAGCTTCCCAAGGTAGTAACTGCCGCTCCGTACAGGTTACCCCCATGTTTCTCTTAAGGGTAGTAACTGCCACTCCGTGCAGGTTACCCCCATGTTTCTCTTAAGGGTAGTAACTGCCGCTCCGTGCAGGTTACCCCCATGTTTCTCTTAAGGGTAGTAACTGCCACGCCGTGCAGGTTACCCCCATGTTTCTCTTAAGGGTAGTAACTGCCGCTCCGTGCAGGTTACTCCCATGTTTCTCTTAAGGGTAGTAACTGCCGCTCCGTGCAGGTTACCCCCATGTTTCTCTTAAGAGTAGTAACTGCCGCTCCGTGCAGGTTACCCCCATGTTTCTCTTAAGGGTAGTAACTGCTCTCCGTGCAGGTTACTCCCATGTTTCTCTTAAGGGTAGTAACTGCCGCTCCGTGCAGGTTACCCCCATGTTTCTCTTAAGGGTAGTAACTGCCGCTCCATGCAGGTTACCCCCATGTTTCTCTTAAGAGTAGTAACTGCTCTCCGTGCCAGTTTAGCTTTTTTATTTATTCCCATCCTCTACCTTTTAGGGTTCCACAGTGTTTACCCCACACCCCTTTGAAATCCTTCACAGTTTTAGTCTTCACCACTTTCTCCGGAAGGGCATTCCAGGCATCCACCACCCTCTCAGTGAAGAAATATTTCCTGACATTGGTTCTAAGTCTTCTTCCCTGGAGTTTCAAATCGTGACCCCTAGTTCTACTAAATTGTTTCCAATGGAAAAGCTTTGTTGTCGACCATGGATCATTAAAACCTTTCAAGTATCTGAACATCTGTATCATATCACCCCCTGCTCCTCCTCTCCTCCAGGATATACACATTCAGGTTCTTCAACTTCTCCTCATAAGTCATTCGATGGAGACCACCCACCATTTTGGTTGCCCTTCTCTGGACTGCCTCCATCCTGTCTCTGTCTCCCCATCAGCACCTCTGGCACACTCTTGCCTGTGTGTCTGCTGTCATCACCTCTACGCCATCTGGCTCTCTTTCACCCATCCATCATCCCCTTTGGTTTTGTTTCACACTCTACCCCCTTATTTCTGTCCCAGATTTCTCACTCTTCCTCTACTTCCCTCACCCAATTTCTCACTCACTACCAACCCCCAATTCTTCCTCTTCCCAGCCCTGTTCTCTGACACTAGTTCCATCCCCTATAAGGTCTCTCACAGTCCATCCACAGTTCTCATCCACCCTCTCTGTCACTCCCCCCTCATTCTTTCTCACTCTCTCTATTCCCTCCCACCCATGCCTCTCTCATAACTACTGTGGAACACGTAATACTGTGGAGAGAATAAAGGTGACAGAGACCCAAGTTTGCATTGCTGACTGCAGGAAAAAGGACATTCCCTCCCCTCCCTGACTTCCCCCATAGAATTCACTCCTCCCTCACCTCTCCCTAGAATTTACCTAGTCTTCTAGCCGCCCCAATTTCACCCTCTCCTCTTCTTTGCTGTTCATTCCTCTCTTCACTCTGCGCTCTCTCTTTCCTCCAGAATCTCTCTCTCTTCTGTATGAAGGAGGAGTACCTGGAGCACATGGCTGCTATCTCCCAACTTCCTTGTCTGTTTGTTTCTTCTGAGCAAAGTGAAACCATAAGAGCATAAGAAATCTCATGCTGGTTAGACCAAGGTCCATCCAGCCCTGCATTCTGCCTCCAACAGTGGCCAGCCTGGCTCACAAGCACCCATCAGATCCCCAGTAGTTGATCTATTTCTTGTATCTCACTCCCAGAGATAAGCCCTGGCTTTCCCAAGTCTACCTGCCTAATAACTGTTTATGGGACTTTTTCTTCAGGAACTTGTCCAACCCTCTTTTTTTTTTTTAACTTTTTATTTATCCATTTTCAGGCATACATTGACATTTTACAAGTCATACCATCCAGTGTTACACGATAACAACATAACCAATCAAACAGTACAGTATAGAGGAGTCAAAACTGATACATGAACTGATACTCGCACCTTTGCCCCCAGATTATCCGTTACAGATGATCAAGATCATAGTAAGTAAGATATGGGCCCCCAAATCTGACGGAACTTAAACCCCTTATGAAGTAGGGCATCTCTCAGTTTTTCTACATCCACAATACTCCTGCTCTGGGCTTTCCAATAGGTAAACTCTGTATTAGATTTCCATTTGGGTGCAATTGTGAACCTGGCTGCCAACGGCAGTTGACCCACTAAGGGCCGGTATTTCAGGGGGATCCGGGAGTCCTGCCAGATCCCCAGTAAACCCAGCTCGGGAAGAAGGTGGCTCTCAGTGTCAAGAATATTTGCCCATTTCTTTTGCCACTTCCCCCCCCAAAACCACGCAATCCTGGGACAGTGCCACCACGTGCGGATATAGGTGCCGAGATCACCACATCCCCTCCAACAATGAATGTCCTAGTCAGGGGACAAAACCTTCTAGTGCGTTGGGGTTCGGTACATTGTATGCAATAAGCGCACCCCCAGTTCAACTCTCCTGCAGCAAATAGAAAAGCTTGTGAGTAGAGGCCCGTACGTGTTTCCATGAGGACTCTTGTCGTCCAATCCTCTTTGGAACTCCTTTCTTAGGCCAACTTTAAAATGCATGTAGGGGCCTTCCACATGTTATGTGTGCTCCTAATTTTAAGCAGTTACTCAAACAAACAAAGCGTGTATCTGCCTTAAGAATTTGTCAGCTTTAATGCATGCAGGGAAGCAGATTTTAAAACATGCCGACATGAAGGACATTCCCGATTTTACCACTTAGTCCACCCGTTTGCTCAGACTATCTCGACCGCTCTGGTTCTTTATCCTTCCCCTCCCCCAAACCCAGACCCCCTCACGCTGCTGTCTAAGGTGTAAAAGAAAATTAGGTTCTTACCTTTTGCTAATTTTCGTTCCTGTAGTACCGAGGATCAGTCCAGACTCCTGGGTTTTGCCCCCCCTCTAGCAGATGGAGACAGAAGTTTATAAACAAAAAACTCCGCCTACATATAGGCTGGTGCCACCTACAGTCTGGCAGTATTACTGAATGTCAAAGTAGCAGGATAACCCGCAACAAATAACCCAAAGAACACTGAAGATTACCTCCAAACTAAGCCAAACTGAAGCTTAACTCCACCCAACTGGGTACCGAACTCGAGGCAACCAACAAACAAAAAACATATTCCAGAAACAGCACACACAGCCCACACATCCTCTTCCGGCATACAACCGCAACCGCAATACTGGGTGGGACTCTGGACTGATCCTCGGTACTACAGGAACGAAAATTAGCAAAAGGTAAGAACCTAATTTTCTTTTCCCTGTACGTACCAGGATCAGTCCAGACTCCTGGGATGTACCAGAGCTTACCTTACTGAGGGTGGGAGCCGGAGAGGCCTGCTCTAAGCACCCCTTCTCCAAACCCCGACAACCCTGGCGCCTTCACATCCAAACGATAGTGCCGGGCAAAAGTATGGACTGACTTCCAAGTGGCCGCCCTACAGATCTCCTCCGTAGGGATATGTTGGCATTCCGCCCAGGATGCAGCCTGGGCGCGAGTAGAGTGGGCTTTCAGCCCCACCGGTAATGGTCTCCCCGCCAACAAATATGCAGAGCGAATGGTTTCCTTCAACCAACGAGCAATTGTAGTCTTGGAGGCCGCTTTACCTCGCCTGGGACCACCATAGAGGACGAACAGATGATCGGAGACTCTGAACACATTAGTGATCTCCAAATAGTGCAACAAGGCGCGCCGAACATCCAGCTTCCGCAGGTCCCTAGCCAAGGGATCCGAAGACTGCACCTGACCAAATGATGGCAACTCCACCGTCTGATTGACGTGAAAGGACGAGACCACCTTTGGTAAAAAAGACGGCACAGTACGCAAGGAGACTCCTGAATCCGAAATCCTCAGAAAAGGTTCCCGACAAGACAGAGCCTGCAGCTCAGAAATCCGCCTCGCCGATGCCATGGCCACCAAAAATACTACCTTGAGCGTCAAGTCCTTAAGAGTGACGTGCCGCAGAGGCTCAAACGGTGCCTTACACAGCGCCTTAAGAACCACATTCAAATTCCAAGACGGACACGGAGGACGAAACGGAGGGCGTAACTGTTTTGCCCCCCGAAGGAAACGCACCACATCCGGATGCTGTGCTACCGAAACTCTGTGCACCCGCCCTCGCAAAGATCCTAGCGCTGCCACTTGCACCCGCAAAGAACTACAGGACAGGCCCTTAGCCAACCCATCCTGGAGAAACAGCAGAATATCCGGGATAGTCGCCCGGGTAGGTGCTGTGCCGCTACGCACACACCAAGTCTCAAACAGTCGCCACACGCGCACGTACGCCAGAGACGTAGATTTCTTTCGGGACTGCAACAGCGTGGATACCACGGAAGCCGCGTATTTCTTTCGGGACTGCAACAGCGTGGATACCACGGAAGCCGCGTACCCTTTAGAGCTCAACCGCTGCCTCTCAAAAGCCATGCCGCTAGACAAAAGCGATGCACCAGGTCGAAACAAACGGGCCCCTGATGTAGGAGATCCGGCAGAAACGGAAACCGAAGTGGCCCCTCGACCGCCAGATTCACCAGATCCGCGAACCAGGGCCTCCTTGGCCATTCTGGAGCCACCACGATCACCTCCGCCGGATGCTGCTCTATGCGACGCAGCACCCGTCCGATAAGCGGCCACGGAGGAAACACGTAGAGCAACACATCCCTCGGCCACTGAACTACCAGTGCATCCACTCCTTCCGCCAACGTCTCCCGTCGACGAGAGAAGAATCGAGGAGCCTTTGCATTGCGGAACATGGCCATCAAGTCTACCGCCGGTGTGCCCCACCGATCGCAAATGAGCCTGAAGGCGTCCTCCGCGAGCTCCCACTCCCCGGGATCTAACCAATGCCGACTGAGAAAATCCGCCTGGACGTTTTCCACCCCGGCTATGTGGGAAGCCGCGATACTGCTCAAATGGGCCTCCGCCCATACCATCAACAACCGAGCTTCTGCCGCTACCGGCTGACTCCGGGTTCCCCCCTGCCGATTGATATAAGCCACCGTGGTCGCATTGTCCGACAGAATCCTGACCGAACGCCCGCGGAGAAGCGGGAGGAACCTCACCAGAGCTAATCGCACCGCTCGAGTTTCCAACCGATTGATGGACCACGACGCCTCCCGAGCCGACCATGTTCCCTGAACCGCTTGACCGAGACAGACTGCTCCCCAACCGAGCAGACTGGCATCCGTGGTAACCACCGTCCACGACAGAGTTTCCAACGAAACCCCGCGACTCAAGTTTTCCTGGCAGAGCCACCACGGCAAGCTGTCTCTGGCGTCCTGGGTCAATGGCAGGCTGAGGAAAAATTCCTCCGAGACCGGGCTCCAGCGGGAGAGCAACGCGGACTGCAAGGGACGCATATGCGCAAACGCCCATGGAACTAACTCTAGCGTGGAATTCATAGAGCCCAAGACCTGCAGATAGTCCCAGACCACTGGGACCGGTTTGCGCAACAACCTGCGAATTTGCCCCTGTAGTTTGAGGATACGCTCTTGCGTTAGGGCCACCGTGCCTTGACACGTGTTGAACACCGCCCCCAAATACTCCAGGGATTGCGACGGCACCAGATGACTCTTGGCCAGGTTGACCACCCAGCCCAGGGAGCGTAACAGGTGAAGCACCCGCTGAATCGCCAGCTGACAAAGAGTCCTTGACTTGGCCCGAATCAGCCAATCGTCCAAGTATGGATGCACCAACAGCCCCTCCTGGCGGAGTCTCGCCGCCACCACCACCATAATCTTGGTGAACGTGCGCGGGGCAGTTGCGAGGCCAAATGGCAACGCTTGAAACTGGTAATGTTGCCCCAGTACCGCAAACCGGAGAAACCGTTGGTGCTCCCGTCGAATCCCAATGTGCAGGTACGCCTCTGTGAGGTCCAGAGAGGCCATAAATTCTCCTTTTCTGACCGACGCGATCACGGACCGCAAAGTTTCCATGCGAAAACGCGGAACCCTTAGGCACTTGTTGACACTCTTCAAGTCGAGAATGGGACGAAAAGTCCCCTCCTTCTTGGGTACCACGAAATAAATGGAATACCGGCCCTGTCGGAGTTCGCCGGTCGGCACCGGAACGACGGCCCCGAGGTCGCGCAAGCGCGCCAGAGTCTCCCGCACCGCCCGGCGCTTTTCTGAAAACCCGCAAGGGGACACCAGAAAACTCGGCGCCGGACGGCGCGAAAAATCTAACGCGTAGCCGTGTTTTATCACCTCTAGGACCCACTGATCCGACGTAATCTTGGTCCATTCCTCGTAAAACCGGCTTAACCTGCCTCCAACCGGGGGAACCGAGGAACGGACCGGCCTCACTTCATTGTGCTGGCTTACTGCCCTGCACAGCCGGACTGGCCCCCGGACGGCCGAATCGACGCCCACGAAAGGACTGCGAGTACGATTGTTGGCGGGCCGCACCGTGACGGAACGAAGAGTTCGATCCTCGCGCTGCACGAGTTCTACGGCCCCCACGAAACCGCGGCCGAGCGGCTGGAGCACCCCGGAAGCGGTATCTATCCTCCGGTAAACGGTGCGCTTTATTCTCCCCCAAGGATTCCAGGATATCCTCCAACTCCTTACCAAAGAGCAACTTCCCCTTAAAGGGAAGAGAGCCTAACCTAGCCTTGGAGGTACCATCCGCCGCCCAATGGCAAAGCCACAACAGTCGCCGCGCCGCTACCGCAGAGACCATGGTCCGTGCCGAAGTGCGCAGGAGATCATAAAAGGCGTCCGCACTATACGCGATGACCGCCTCCAATCGACTCGCCTGTCTCGCCTCATCCGTCGATAGAGACTCATTCGCCAACAGCTGCTGTGCCCAGCGTAAACCGGCTCGCAACGAAAAATTACTACAAACCGCGGCCCGGATACCCAACGCCGAGACCTCAAAAATACGCTTCAGTTGAACCTCTAACTTCCTATCCTGTATATCTTTGAGAGCCGTACCTCCCGTTACCGGGATGGTGGTCTTTTTGGTAACCGCCGCCACCGCCGAATCAAGTTTTGGCAGGCGCAAAAGTTCCAACACGTCCTCCGGCAGTGGATATAACTTATCCATAGCCTTAGCTACCTTGAGTCCCAAATCCGGAGTATCCCACTCCTTTAACATCAAATCCGATGCCGAGAAATGTAGTGGAAACGCCGACGAGGGACCCCTGAGGCCCAAGACAACCGGATCCGTCTGACCCAGACGAGATTCTACCTGGGGAAGTGGGATTCCCAGTTCCCCCAGGATTTCCGGGATGAGGGGCCCTAGCTCATCCCTATGGAACAACCGAACTACCTTCGGATCGTCCCCATCCGCAGCGTGCAGTGTCCCTGCATCCTTAGGCTCCGGCTCTTCATCCCCCTCAACCCCCCTCGGGGGCTGGGATGGACAGTCCAGATCCTCCTCCGGATCCGCCAGCGCCTCCGACTCTGACGAGGAGAGCGAAGGCCCCTCCGCCCCCCTGGAACGAAGAGGCCTTGGCCTGGGCCGGGGCCTAGACAGCCCCCCTCCCCCCGTGCTGGATTTTGGGGCCTTGACCGCTGGCGCTCCGCTCTCAGAAGCGGGGACCCCCGGACCTCTCTTCCGAGCCAGGCGGCGTGCTTTAAACGCCTTATGCATAAGTAACACGAACCGCGAGTTAAAGGAGGAGTCCGATGACCCCGCCTCCTCTTCCCCATCCTCGGGGGAATCATCCCCAGGAGACCTGGACCCTAACGGCCCTTCTTCGCTTCCAGACACCCTCTGGGGGGACAAACGCGGCGGGTCCCGCACCGGTGCGCTGGTCTGCCGGCCCGCGCTAACTTGTGCTGCCCGCGCTGAGAAAATGGCCGCCGTTCCCGCCGAAAACGCTGGCAAAATGGCCGCCGTCCCTGACGAACTCGCAGCCGTCCGCTCCGGGAACGCTGCTACCTCGCGGTCCTGCCTACCCCGCCGAGACGCCGAAGGCACCGCCGACCCTCCTTCTCCGCCGCCCACGCACGCGGAACAAAGACTGTCGCGCGACAGCCTCCCTGCCGCGGACCCGCAGGCCCGACACGAAGCCTGCCGAGGCATGTGCAAAAAAAAACGCCGCAGAGATCGGAGAAAAAAGCAAGAAAGACAGAATTTTCCTCCCCGGATCGCCGAGCCCCCAGCCGCGAGGTACAAGCACACCACACACACACACCAAAACAAAATCCAACAACAAAATTTTTTTTTTTTTTTTTTTTTTTATATGCTGCTTACCTCGGATCCGGATCCGGCTGGGGGGAGTGAGCCGGGACCCCCGGTATCACCCCCAGCCCTGTCAAGCCGGTACGTGGGGCTCCCCCACTCCTCGGCGGCCTCTACCAGGAGGAACGGTCCCCTCAGGACCCTACCTTCCCCTGGGAGGCGGGGATTGGGACCAGCAGGCAAGCCTCTGCGGTCCCTTCCCAGAGCACAAACAAAAAACACCTACCGTCCTACCACAAAAGTCCTATTCTTTTTTTTTTTTTTTTTTTTTACAACACCTAATAAACTAGGCCCTCAACAGACTGTAGGATTTTGCACCCTCTCCACCTGCTAGGAGACAGAAGAATACTGCCAGACTGTAGGTGGCACCAGCCTATATGTAGGCGGAGTTTTTTGTTTATAAACTTCTGTCTCCATCTGCTAGAGGGGGGGCAAAACCCAGGAGTCTGGACTGATCCTGGTACGTACAGGGAAAAAGTGATTTCTGAAGACTTCTACCTCGTCGGGAGCAATAGTAAATGTATGCAGATAGTAAGCCTCCGCACGCTGGGGCCTCCAGTTTTAAAATACGGATTTGCACGCATAACTGTTAGCCTCGCTCTGGAACGCCCTTTTCTGCCCCCCTTATTTTTTTAGCCAAGAATATGCATAAATTCTTGTAAGTAGTGGCTTTCAAAATCTGAAGCATATATGGGCCTTTTAACATGAGCAATGCTTTTAAAATTGACGCCCATGTTAGCTGCCAATCAACTGTGGCAGGTTAAGGATAAGCTGCAGCCACTCTGCCTGCTGATACCTATCAGTGAGAGAGAGAGGATTGTAGCTGCTCTCCTCCCACCCCCAGAATTTACTGCCCTGTAGGTCCTGAGCGGCCTGTAGTACTGAGATCTGAGGGTCCATTGGGTTCACTTCATGTAGAGATGTGCCATGGGAGTGACGTGTATATTTGACTCCATGAGACCCAACAAACTCGGAGTGTCCCAAGGTTTCATTTGTTGACTCATCTGTATCTGCTCCACTGCAGACAGCAGGGTAATAGCCTTTTATTGCAGAAGGAAGGTTTTTGCCTGAGTCATGTCTAGTATAGTTCCAATAAACTCCAATTGAGGTGAAGGACACAAATGAGATTTGGGTTAGATAACAATGAACCAGAGTAACTCTAAAACCAGGATGGTCATATGCATTGATTCCTTGGCTCCTGCCTGAAATACGATCTTGACTAGCCAATCTTCCATATAGGGATATATTTGCACCTCCAGTTTGCACAAATGCACTACCACCACGGCCAAGCATTTGGTGAAGAGATGTGGGTGGGGCAGATGGTAGCCTAAACAGCAGAACATAATACTGGAGATAACAGTCTCTCACAACAAATCTGAGATATTTCCTGTGACCAGAGAAAATCTCTGTAGGTGTAAGCATCTTTTAGATTTAGAGATCATAGCTAGTTCCCTTTTTGAAGAAAGAGGATTAAGGTGCCATAGGGGCATATCATAGACCAGTTAACAATATTCCTATATCCAATCACCCCTTACTATCTCGTTTTATTAAGGGGTTAACTCACCTTCATCCTCCGATCTCTAAGCCTCCAGTGCCGTGGAACCTCAACATAGTTCTGGAACAGCTCATGCTTTCCCCATTTGAACCCATGGACTAGGCACACATTAAATACCTCACATGGAAGGTGGTATTCCTGGTTGCAGTAACATCAGCATGACGAGTCAGTGAATTACAAGCATTGGTCCATTACTCTCCATATTTACAGTTTCATCACCAAAAAGTGGTTCTCCGAACTCACCCATCCTTCTAACCAAAAGTGGTTTCTCAATTTCATCTCAATCAAAACATAGAACTACCCATCTTTTTCCCTAAACCTCATGCAAATGATAGGGAAAAATTACTGCATACACTAGATTGCAAAAGAGCCTTGGCATACTACAAAGAGAGAACAAACTCGGACTCCCGGGTTTCTCAACTCTTTGTCTCTTTCGACCCGAAGGCACCTGGACTACCAGTGGTTAAACGCACCATCTCCAGCTGGATAGCACAGTGCATCAAGTTCTGCTACGACAAACAAAACCTAAAGCTACATTCTATTCCCAAAGCTCACCAAGTTAGAGCAGTGGTGCTATTGGCCACGCTACTGGCAGCGAAAACAGCTCTCACCTTATCGCCGCCAGTGAAGTTTCCGCGGTGTCCACCCTGACGACGCCCCGAATCCTCCTCTTCCAGTCCCGTCTCTGCCCCGAGCTAGCTATCGCACGCGAAAAGGGATAGAAAATAACCCCCTTAGTCTCTAATGCCTCCACAACTGCCGCTGCAACTTCCACATGCCGACAATGGATCGCTGAGATGAGCCGCCATCTTCTCGCTCACCGGTTTGACTTTTTCTTTCTCCCGACATTGCGGTTTAGAGGCCATAAATGTGCAGATTCCCTCCAGCAAATTAGTGATACAGCTATAGAAAGGTCTATCGAGCAGGACTGAACAATTCCTTGTTTAAATGTTAAAGTATACTGTTGTAAAAATGAAAAAAATAAGAGGTGGGGATCCAGAGCAGTGCAGGAAAAGCAAGTTTGCTTACCGTAAACGGTGTTTCTGTAGATAGCAGGATGAATTAGCCATGCTGACATGGGATCTGTCAATCAGGTCCGGGAGGCGGAGCTTTACAAAGCAGAGATTTAGATTTTAGCTCTCTGCGGCTGCGTGTGGGTTCCCGTGCAGGAAAGTAACAGATTCTCCTCAGTCTGTGATTAAGCTGTAGTGTAGTCGAAGAGACGGCGACTGCGAGGGAGGAGGGTGGGTCAGCATGGCTAATTCATCCTGCTATCTACGGAAACACCGTTTACAGTGAGCAAACTTGCTTTTTCCCATTGATAGCAGGGCTGAATTAGCCATGCTGTCATGGGAGTCCCAAGCTCCCGAGCAGGTTGTTTATGATATATATATATATATATATATATATGTGTGTGTTTGTACGTGATCATTAAAAGTGTGGCAGTCACCGTGAACAAGAGGATAGAGATTGCAGGATTGCTTGCCCTATCTTCGCATCAGTGGCTGCTTGTTGATCAAGGCAATAGCGAGATGTGAAGGTATGGAGCGATGACCATGTAGCTGCCTTACAAATGTCTATGGGTTGTACATGTTTAAGATGTGCCAAGGAGGCCGCCACTGCTCTAACTTGGTGAGCTTTGGGAATAGAATGTAGCTTTAGGTTTTGTTTGTCGTAGCAGAACTTGATGCACTGTGCTATCCAGCTGGAGATGGTGCGTTTAGCCACTGGTAGTCCAGGTGCCTTCGGGTCGAAAGAGACAAAGAGTTGAGAAACCCGGGAGTCCGAGTTTGTTCTCTCTTTGTAGTATGCCAAGGCTCTTTTGCAATCTAGTGTATGCAGTAATTTTTCCCTATCATTTGCATGAGGTTTAGGGAAAAAGATGGGTAGTTCTATGTTTTGATTGAGATGAAATTGAGAAACCACTTTTGGTAGGAAGGATGGGTGAGTTCGGAGAACCACTTTTTGGTGATGAAACTGTAAATATGGAGAGTAATGGACCAATGCTTGTAATTCACTGACTCGTCATGCTGATGTTACTGCAACCAGGAATACCACCTTCCATGTGAGGTATTTAATGTGTGCCTAGTCCATGGGTTCAAATGGGGAAAGCATGAGCTGTTCCAGAACTATGTTGAGGTTCCACGGAACTGGAGGCTTAGAGATCGGAGGATGAAGGTGAGTTAACCCCTTAATAAAATGAGATAGTAAGGGGTGATTGGATATAGGAATATTGTTAACTGGTCTATGATATGCCCCTATGGCACTGAGATGAACTCTAATCATGATGTTGCAAGACCAGCTACGTATAGTGTATGAAGATAATCCATGAGTAGCTCAGGTGAGCAGTCCAATGGTGGTACGCCTTTGGAAGTGCACCAGGTAGAGTAGCGTTTCTATTTGTAGCTATAATTTTTCCTCGTTGAGAGTTTCCTGGATTCTAACAAGATGAAATGTGCCAAAGTGGAAACTCCCTGTTCTGTTAAAAGGAGCCTCTCAATCTCCACACTGTCAAGTGGAGAGATGAGTGTAGTGGGTGTAGGAGGGTCCTTTGATCTTGGCAGAGAAGATCTGGACGATTCGGTAACTGAATTGAGTCCGTGATGGACAGTCGGAGAAGGAAACTGTACCACGGTTGCCTCGGCCAGGCCAGGGCTATGAGTATCAGTTGAGCTTTGTCTGTTATGCACTTTTGAATTGTCCTTGTTATGAGTGATATGGGAGGAAAGGCATACATGAGGCCTGTCGTCCACGGAATGAGGAAGGCGTCCTGAGCGATCCTGAATTGGCTTGGTCTTATCGAGCAGAATTTGGGAACTTGAGCGTTGATCTCCATTGCAAAGAGATCTATCATAGGCGTCCCCCATTGTATGAAGATGTCTTGGGCTACATCCGAATTGAGTGCCCATTCGTGAGGATGAAAAATGTGGGTTAGCCTGTCCGCTCTTGTATTTGCCACTCCTGGTAGGTAAGTTGCTTGCAGATGTATGTGCTTACATGTAAACCGTTGCGACTGTATTTAACTTAGCAACGGTATAGAAAAGTTTTTAAATAAATAAATGCATGCAATTTCGGTGAGCATGTTCGAAGATCGTCAAGGTCTCCTTGCAAAGGGACAATGAACCGGACCCTCCTTGTTTGTTGATGTAAAACATCGCTACTTGATTGTCCATGTAGATCATGACCCTGCGACCTTTCAGGTAGTCCTGAAACACTTGTAGTGCATTTCGAATCGCTCCAAGTTCTAATAAATTTATCTGTAACATCTGCTCGGAGATTGTCCATAACCCTTGTGTTTCGTAAATCTCGAGATGTGCTCCCCATCTCTTGCGAGACGCATCTGTGGTTAAGACTGCATTGTGAGGAGGGGAACTGAATAATGCTCCCTTGGACAGGGTGGAGTCCAGGAGCCACCATGTTATGTCCAGTCTCATTTCGGTGGTCAATGATAACTTCTGTGTCAACGGTTGTGAGTGTTGTTTCCATTGACGTTTTAGTCCCCATTGCAGGCGTCTCATGTGTAGCCTGGTATTGGGAACCGTGAAAATAGCCGCTGCCATGTGGCCTAGGACTACTAGAACTTGTCTCGCCGAAGGTCTGTGAGTATGGTTCAACACCTGGAGAAGATGACGCAATTGTGTTATTCTCTCAGTTGGGAGGTATGCCCTGTTGCGAGTGGTGTCCAGGCATGCTCCTATAAACTGTAATGTTTGTGTTGGCTGTAGATGTGATTTTTGGAAATTGATCACTAGTCCCAACTCCACTGTATCACTCGGAGTCGAGGCAATTATCAGCCAATCGTCCAGATATGGAAATATGGTTATACCCTGTTGTCTGAGATGAGCCACCACCAAAGCCATACATTTGGTGAAAACCCTGGGTGCAACCGATAGTCCAAAGGGAAGAACTTTATACTGGTAGTGTTGATGCTTGTTGCGGAAGCACAGGTATCGCCAAGAGGATGGATGGATTGGAATATGTGTGTAAGCATCCTTTAGATCGATGGAACACATCCAGTTGTTGGGTTGAATCAGAGGTAGGATCAATTTCAACGATACCATCTTGAATTTCTCTTTGGTTAGGAATTTGTTCAATTCTCTCAGGTCTAGTATGGGACGAAGGCCACCCAACTTTTTGGGTAAGAGGAAGTATGGGGAATAAAACCTCGCCTGTTGGGTTTTCGGGAAAATCCGTCGAATGGCCTGTTGCTTGCGAAGCAAAGCAATTTCCTCCCCAGTTGTGGTTGGAAACTCTGAATCTTTAGAGTGGAAAGGTGAGGTAGCATGGGTTTTGTGGCAAATTGGAGTTGGTACCCATGTCGTACTATCTCTAAAACCCATTGATCGGATGTTATTCTTTCCCAGGCTGTCAGGCAAGAATGGATTCTGCCAGGTGGTGCTTGGTGTTGTGGTGGTGGCTGGGGTACTAAAAAGATGGTGTTGATTTTACTGCAGCAGCTGGTTGTTGTGCCTGCTGTCTTTGGTTAGTGCTTTGCCCCTACGTTGGTTCGGGGTATGCTGTTGCTGCGTAGAACGCTGGTAAGATGGATACAGCTGTGTACGAAAGGACTGGTAAGACCTGTAAGGTCTACGGGCATATGATTGTCGACGAGTGGATCCGACATAACGACGTGTGGTCGAGTAGTGAGGTTGTGATGTGAGAGGCTGAACTGTTAGAGCTTCCTCTTTCAATTTGCCCACTGTGTCCTGAAAACGCTCTCCGAATAGGTTGTCTCCCATACACGGGAGGTTCGCCAGTTTCTCGTGCAAATCTTCCCGTATCGTGCTAGAACGTAACCATGCTATTCTACAGGCTGCAATGGCTGTTGCAGATGCCCCGGAAGATGTTTCGAATCCCTCAATTATCGAGCGCAGAAGGTGTCGAGAGCACTCTTCCATATCGTGAAGCAGCAGTGGTATCTGATCTGCCATCGAGGAAAGCATACCTTTTGTGGCTTGTATGCATTCATATAGGTATTGTACCATGTAGAATGGATGGTGCATAATGCGGGCATTCAAGATGGAGTTGTGGTACATCTTCCTGCCAAACTCATCTAAATATCTGTTATCCTTGCCTGGTGGATATGAGGTGTGCGACTTTGTTTTCTTGAATCTTTGTATCGCAGACTCTACCACAAGTGAAGCATGCGGTAATTGTGGCATAGAGTAAGGCGATGATTTCCGCATACGAAATTTTATATCCATTTTCCTTGAGACCGCTGACAGAGAGTAAGGTGTTTCCCATGATTTCTTTAAGACTGTGTGTAGGAGTTCTTGTGGTGGAAGAGATGTTGGTTCTCCTGGAGTATCGAAAATATTTAGGAGACCAAGGGTCTCTGATCTAGGGTCTGTCTCCTTTTGGACCTCTAGGTGTAATATGGTACCCAATTTTTCCAAAGATTTGGGGTACGCGAGGTCCTCTGGAGGGGATTACGGTTCCTGCGGTTGTTCCTGTGGGTCTGATGGGAACCCGGTAGATGATGATGGGGAGGTCTATGTAGACGGGGAATCGATAGGTGTATCTTGGTTTCGAATTGGTGAAACTGGTCGTTTTGTTATTGGGGATGCCGGAGGCCCCACCGAGTGTTCCTTAGAAGTATGAGTATTATGTTCTGGGGAACTCATAGAGAGATCGTTAGACATCTTAAAGGATGATTGAAGAGTTTCATAAAACCCTGCTAATGACTGTGATAACTGCAAAAATGCCTCTTTTGTGAGAGGAGGCATTGTTGGACGAACAGATGATTTTGGTAAGTCACATGTTTTAAGGTGCCTCATAGGTACTTGAGGTAAAGTACTTGGCACGTCATATTCTGTCCCCCGAAGAGTCATATTCTGTCAATCCCGAAGAGCAGGAACATAAGAACATAAGAAAATGCCATACTGGGTCAGATCAAGGGTCCATCAAGCCCAGCATCCTGTTTCCAACAGTGGCCAATCCAGGCAAGTACCCAAAAACTAAGTCTAGTCCATATTACCATTGCTAATGGCAGTGGCTATTCTCTAAGTGAGAGCGGTTTGATGTTACAGCTGGAGAGGTGGAACGAGACACTTCTGAAGAGTCATGTCGTCGTTTTAACCCATGTTTTATTGACTTGTCTCCAGCTTTTTGTGGTGTATCCTGCGACACCGTCAGGCTTCGCGATGCTATGCAGTCTTGTATATTATACATCAATGTCTTCTGCGCCGTGTGCGCCAATGTCTCCGGCACCATTTGCGCAGATTTTGACATGCGCAGATCTCGATTTGTGCGCATCTGTTTTCTGTCTGCTGTCCTCATGGAATTATCTGAGGTAGGAGAAGCATCAGAGGAAGTGACCTGTATTATCTCTCTATGAGATAAGGTTCTTGCACCTTGTGCGTGCGACGACGTAGAAGTAGAAGGGTTTACTTGCCATGTTTCACTCGCCCTCGTAGCTTTCCTATGGCGCGAGTGATGTGTATGTCTATTATGACGGTGTGACGAGGATCCTGTGTGGTCCTTATGTGGAGACGGCGATCGTTTTCTATGTTTTGTTGTCAATCCCGAAGAGCAGGAACATAAGAACATAAGAAAATGCCATACTGGGTCAGATCAAGGGTCCATCAAGCCCAGCATCCTGTTTCCAACAGTGGCCAATCCAGGCAAGTACCCAAAAACTAAGTCTAGTCCATATTACCATTGCTAATGGCAGTGGCTATTCTCTAAGTGAGAGCGGTTTGATGTTACAGCTGGAGAGGTGGAACGAGACACTTCTGAAGAGTCATGTCGTCGTTTTAACCCATGTTTTATTGACTTGTCTCCAGCTTTTTGTGGTGTATCCTGCGACACCGTCAGGCTTCGCGATGCTATGCAGTCTTGTATATTATACATCAATGTCTTCTGCGCCGTGTGCGCCAATGTCTCCGGCACCATTTGCGCAGATTTTGACATGCGCAGATCTCGATTTGTGCGCATCTGTTTTCGGCGTCATGTCTGCAGTGCCGTTGATTCCAGCACCATGCGCACATCCGGCGCCGTGCGTCGCTGTATGCGCAGACTTCTTCGGCACCATGCGCACAGATGTCTTCAGCTCCATATGCGCAGAAGTCTTGTGCGCCGATGATGTCTTGGGCACAGAAGCTGTATGCGCCGACAGTGATTTAGGCGCAGAAGGCATCTTGGGTGCATAAGTTTTAGGCGCCAGAATTTTAGGCACCGTTGTTTCCAGCGCCGGTAGTTCTGGCATTGTCGGTTCATTTGAATCCGATGGCCAATGCCTTCGCGGCAAGTCCTTACCTCCCAGCCTGGAGGAGTTAGGATCCCACGAAGATGCCCGTTTCTGTGTCGGAGGCATTATTTTCGAAGGACCAGGCGACGAATGAGCCTCCAATGGTTGCGATAGGCTGAAAAGTTCCCTCATTCGATAGGCCCGTTGTTTCTGGGCCCTCAGTGACATTCGGGCACAGAACTGACAGGCTTGGAGAGTGTGATCTGGCCCTAGACATCGGTAACATCGGTCATGGCCATCCGAGACAGACATTACCTTGCCGCAAGTGCGGGGTTTAAACCCCGATTTCTTAGACATTTTAGAAAAATAAGAAAAAACGCTGAGGAGAAGTCAGCTCCGTGTGCAATCCCGCTCGCGGAAAAAACAGACTGAGGAGAATCTGTTACTTTCCTGTGCGGGAACACACGCGCAGCCGCAGAGACCAAAAATCTAATCTCTGCTTTGACAAGCTCTGCCTCCCGGGCCTGAGTGACAGATCTCATGACAGCATGGCTAATTCAGCCCTGCTATCAACGGGAAACATGTCCTACACCTCCATCGCATCATGTGAACTCCCATGTTGTTCTTTAAAATAGTTTCCATGATTTTTCCAAGCATTGAAGTCAGACTCACTGGTCGATAGTTTCCCCTTTCAACCAGGCAAAGCTCTCTTCTCACCAACAGCTCTATTGGCAACATTTAACATCTATCTAACCCCTATATGCAAATTATTAGCTGTCCTTGGTACTATCTATCATCTTTATGCAGACAATATTCTGTTTTTTTGTGCCACTACAATCATCTTGGGTTGCAGCATTTCAGCTTATATTGCTATGTTTAACAACTCTAAAGACATGGTTACATCATAATAGACTAGCTTGAAATGTCGACAAGAATCAAATATTGATCCTTGAAAGTATATCTTCTCAAGATCGGCCATCTGACTTTGTATCTGAGGGTATTCAGATCCCCATACTATCCCAAGTAAAGAGCCTTGGAGTTTTTAATCGATTCAGGTCTTTCGATGTGACAAAATACCAATGCTGTTGCAAAGACTACATTTTTCAAATTCTGCTTATTGGGTCATTTAAAACATTGCTTGGAAATCAAGAGTTTCATATAGCATTATAAGTGTAATTATTTACTAGCATTGACTATTGTAATGCTTTATATCTTGGCATACCTAGTTCAACCCCTTTGGCTTTTGAGTTGACGGGACACATTACAAGTTAAAACTTATTTGCAGATCACAATGCTCATCCTAAGGCCTTCTTTTTATATGGTTTTAACAAATTATCAATCCAGATTGTACATCAAAGGCTAATTTAAACAAGTAGGTCTTTAACATTTTTCAGAAGCTCCTAATACCCAATGATAATCTTAATTCAGTTGGCACTGAGTTCCATAAAGCTGAGCTGGCAATTGAAAAAGCATGATCCCTAGTTTCTGATAGTCTTGCTGATTTCTCTGATGGGATAACAAGTTATTTAGCCTGCAAAGAATGCAGCAAACGAGATAGAATGTAAATTTTCAACAGGGCGCTAATCCGCAGAGATTTGGGGTTATCAAGCATTTGATACATTGTCATAGCTACCTTTTATTTAACCCACCAGATTCTGGGAAGCCAATGCAGTTTAAAGAAAATTGATGTTATATATTGCCCTTTTTTTTAATTTTTATGTAAACTGGTATAAAAATTGGTATACAGAGTGTTTTAAATGAACAAGCACACACACCTCCAGTGCTAATCAACTCATCCATCTCTCTCTCACGTATATCACACACTCAATCTCTTATCCCTTACTTCCCCATCCTCTATTTTTGATTCCCTTCCTCCCAGGTAATTTCCATTCTCACCTCCACCAGTTGATCCCCCCCATTATGCTCACCTCACTGCTATATGTGTCCATCTGACAGGATGCAAAATGATCACTTCAGCACTCGCTCATTTTCTCATCAAATCACACCAGGAGACATATGTGGAAATGTCTTTCATTATATGTGACAGATCTGAGAAAAATGTAAAATTATACCTTACCCAGTGAGCTGAGAATCTGATAATTCTCCTTCATTACATTCTTATAAAGCTCTTTCTGTTGTTCTTCTAAATCCTCCCACTCCTCCTGGGAGAAATAGACAGCGATGTCCTCAAAGGTTACTGGGACCTGAAACACAAACCCTTCCACATTCAGCACCTTCTGCATCACATATATCAGGAGAGTTCAAAGCACTGGGACTAAACAGAGCTGGGGGAAAATTTTCTGGGTGCATGTAATTTATTTATTTGATCTTAAGCTCTGCAAATCCTTATTTAATCATTCAATATGGATACAAAAAAACATGAACAAAAGCAAATACAAATTAAACCACAATATGAAAACAAAACATTAAAAGCATGAATATCAAAATATAATAAATAATTCACAGTCGCATAACTGACTCAGAGCAGGATTGTAGCAACTGGAAACCAACTGCACACAGAACCTGGACCATAAAATCTCAGTTTGTGGGACTCCTGATCTCTCACCTCACACTCAGGAGGTGCGCCAGGTCTGCTCGGGGTCCTATTAAAATCAGGGCTCACTTTGCAGTGTCCCAGTTTAAAAACATTGCAGCAGTGTTTATAAACAAAGGGCAGGAAGCTGGGTGCAATCTCCTACCTGAGCAGAAGCTCCCGCAGGCATTTTCCTCTCTGCTTTTGTTGCTTTTAGGATGAGAAATGAATACGGGACTTAATCTCAGACTGGGGAAAAGGTGAATGTCTCCTAAGTGCTGGAGAAGGGAGGGAGGAAGTGAGAACTGCAGGCAGGTGGGAAAGTCTCGTTTCTCTCTTTGTTTGTCTGATATCATCAGACTGTGCCCTCAGTGTGAAGCTTTACAGGCAGCCCCTCTGGTGATGTCATCAGTCTGTGCCCTCAGTGTGAAGCTTCGCAAGCAGCCCCTCTAGTGATGTCATCAGTCTGTGCCTGACAGGAAGAGCATCTGTCCTGTGCTGCACGAAAAGAGTAACAAACGCTGTTACGATTTTATAACCTGGGACAGTGCAGAGTGAGGCTTGCCTTTAATAGGACTTTGCGCAAACGAGGCTGCAGAACAGACATTTTGGGCCGTCCAGGAATCCCACAAAGTGGAGTTTTGTGTTCCAAGTTCTGGTTGCATCTGTTTTCCTTTCCAATTGCAATAATCATCTGGTACTGTGTGTTATGTGACTCTCCCCTTGCCCTGCTTAGCTTCAACGTTGTGGAATCTCTTGATGAATGTCAAACAGAAGGTGCTGTTTCTGGTTTGTGTTTCAAGTCCCGGTAACGTTTGAGAACTTCACTGTCTATGTCTGCTAGGAGGGGTGAGAGAATTTAGAACAGGGTAGGAAATGCTGGTCCTCAAGTGCTGCAAGCCAGTAGGGTTTTCTAGATATTTCTGAATATTCATGAGATGCATTTACAAGCAGCATTTCTATTATGTGCAAATTCATTTCACATGTATTCATTGTAGATATCTTGAAAACCCGAATGGCATGTGACGCTTGAGTTTCCGAGAAGCTTAATATCCCTTCTTATATGGCAGTGATGACTTAAGGCAGTACATCATAAAGTGGGCTAAAGGGCAAAGCATAGAAAAGCTGTAAACATAAATTAGATTAAACCAGTAGTTGTATACTTCTGAAAAGTCCGTTGGCTTGCATAAGTAAGGGGTAGCTCATGACTAATAATAATTACTAATGACTAGCTATGTGAAATATGTTACAAGTAGATCATGATGTATGTATAAGTTGCATTATGTATGAATGTTGCTATAGAGATAAGACCTCAGTTTTGGCAGAAGATCTGAATTAACAGAAATTTCTGTGGCCAATAAGTTCAATCATTGGTCTTATAATCTCTAAATTTTATTTTAATAAAATCTCTTTAATTTATCACAACTTTTTATTTAAATTTTTTTTGCTATAAAATTAATATTATTTAACAATGGCACTGAGTAATTAATTTTAATTAAGCTGATTGAACGCTGTTATCTGATTGTTAATGAGATAAATTAAGCTTTATGTTACCTTTGTTTAAAGAATTACTTATATGAACTAACGAATCTCAAAAGAGGAAACAATATTGCTTTTGTGAACTAGCAAATCTCAAGAGAGGAAGCGATATTGCTTTTTTTTAGCTTCTGGGAAAAATTAAGTAGCTGTTCTTTCACTCCGTCAACCTGATGACTGTCTGATGTTTAGAATTGTCCCAATGAAGTAACAATGTCAATATTCTGACAGCTTAATGATGTTAAATTTGATTGTCTCATTACATATATTTCTTCTCTCCATCGATGTTCTAACAGCTTAGTGATATTAAATTAATTGTTCAATGATTGTAGACCACAAAATGAACTGGTTGAATTATTTTGTGCCTTAAATTGTCTCGGAGAATGGTAGCAGAATCTTCTGCAATCATGAACAGCTTGAACATGGAAATTTCAGTCATGTAATTAATAACGGATGGTTTGAATTCTAAAATTCTAAAATTCTAAAATTGAATGGAATAGCCTCATTCATTAAATTATTTACATTCGCCAGGTCATCACTATTCATTGTGTTTCACTTACATTAACAAGACGGATACATGACGGTTTGTGATCAAGTTCAATATTTAAGATCTTTATTGATAAGAAGTAAGCGTTACATTGCAACAACATGTATAGCTCAAATGGCACAGCACAACGTCAGTACGTTGGCAACTTTCATTAGAGAACACCGATTGGTGGTTTTTTAAGCCAATCAACTGTTTAAATCTAGCGCGGCCATTTTTGAAAAAAATTTCAGTCTGAATTCGACCACATTAGAAGAAGGTTTTCTCTACTAAATGTAAGTAACTCTTACAGCGTTTTAAGGCAACTTTGGTTGTTTTTTTAAAAAAAAGGTTAATAATTCTCATTCATTTGCTGTTTAAATCTAGAGTCCGCCCTGAAGCAGCGTTTTCTAGCGAAACGCCGGCCGCGTTGGCGGCGGTTGTCAGACCCTCCGGGTTTCAATACGGCAGCACAAAGAGACTGAATAACTTGCAGTGCAAGCGATTATCTGATTCATCAGATTAAGATAAGTGTTCTGCCGTTTGTGTGAACATTGTTGGTCAAAGTTTTCAGAGATGAGACGGAGTGAATTATACCGCCCGTTCCGTTATTAATTACATGACTGAAATTTCCATGTTCAAGCTGTTCATGATTGCAGAAGATTCTGCTACCATTCTCCGAGACAATTTAAGGCACAAAATAATTCAACCAGTTCATTTTGTGGTCTACAATCATTGAACAATTAATTTAATATCACTAAGCTGTTAGAACATCGATGGAGAGAAGAAATATATGTAATGAGACAATCAAATTTAACATCATTAAGCTGTCAGAATATTGACATTGTTACTTCATTGGGACAATTCTAAACATCAGACAGTCATCAGGTTGACGGAGTGAAAGAACAGCTACTTAATTTTTCCCAGAAGCTAAAAAAAAGCAATATCGCTTCCTCTCTTGAGATTTGCTAGTTCACAAAAGCAATATTGTTTCCTCTTTTGAGATTCGTTAGTTCATATAAGTAATTCTTTAAACAAAGGTAACATAAAGCTTAATTTATCTCATTAACAATCAGATAACAGCGTTCAATCAGCTTAATTAAAATTAATTACTCAGTGCCATTGTTAAATAATATTAATTTTATAGCAAAAAAAATTTAAATAAAAAGTTGTGATAAATTAAAGAGATTTTATTAAAATAAAATTTAGAGATTATAAGACCAATGATTGAACTTATTGGCCACAGAAATTTCTGTTAATTCAGATCTTCTGCCAAAACTGAGGTCTTATCTCTATAGCAACATTCATACATAATGCAACTTATACATACATCATGATCTACTTGTAACATATTTCACATAGCTAGTCATTGGTTTCCTTGATTGTATATTAGCTATATCCCCTTTTGTTGTTAATAATAATTACTAGCCTAATGAATAATTTTGGTGCAGTTCCGATTTTTAAATGGAGTCTAAATTCAATCATGATTCTCTTACGATAACACTATTGATAAACATGTTTTTGAAATTTTATATGCACTTAAAACGTATTTGTAGAAGAGTCCAAATGACTTCTTGACGAAAGGAATGCAGGCTAAGAAGTCATTTGTAGTCTTTTCCAGCTAAGTTTTAAGTGCATATAAAATTTCAAAAAAATAATGAGCCCATTATTTAAAGATATCTGGATATTATTTATCCAGATAACTTAGAACAGATATTCAGCTGTGCTGCTGAATATAACCAGATAAGTTTTAGTTATCCAGATAAGATATATTGGGATATCTTTAGACGTGCTATGGAGCAGGTCAAACTTATTCAATTATATCAGATAAGACTGAATATATTAACTTTGTAAAGAGTAGTGGGTGAATGAGCCCTTCGTGCTGTGACGTAGTTGAATCAGCCTCAAGGGCGAACCCACCAGGCCTACCTCAGCAGATGGCCAATGTGTCTGTAGTGGGACAGTCTGGAGCTTCACCTTTACCAGCCGCCTCACCTGCAGGTTGAGCCCTTGGATTTTGGTGGCTGGCAGGACTTAATGAGCTCTCTGAAGCTGTGCCACTGCTTTTGCTCCAAATGCATGGTGAGGTGGCCATGGAGGTTGTATTTTAGGGGCACTTTTTGTTGCCTCAGGCCATTGCCTCACCTTACCTCATGATAGAACTGCCCCTGCTGCAGGAGGCCAGTCTACATAATGTAACAGTAACATAGTAATGATGGCAGAAAAAGACCAAAATGGTCCATCTAGTCTGCCCAGCAAGCTTCCCAAGGTAGTAACTGCCGCTCCGTGCAGGTTACCCCCATGTTTCTCTTAAGAGTAGTAACTGCCACTCTGTGCCGGTTAAGCTTTTTTATTTATTCCCATCCTCTAGCCTTTTAGGGATTCACAGTGTTTATCCCATGCCCCTTTGAAATTCTTCACAGTTTTAGTCTTCACCACTTCCTCCGGAAGGGCATTCCAGGCATCCACCACCCTCTCAGTGAAAAAATATTTCCTGACATTGGTTATTAATTTATTTATTATTTTTATATACTGATATTCGATCTGAGATATCACATTGGTTTACATTCAGGCACTGTAGGTATTTCCCTATCCCCAGAGGGCTCACAATCTAAGTTTTGTACCTGAGACAATGGAGGGTAAAGTGACTTGCCTAAGGTCACAAGGAGCAACAGTGGGACCTGAACCCTGGTCTGCTAGTTCATAGCCCACTGCTCTAACCAATAGGCTATTCTTCCTGCCTGGAGTTTCAAATCGTGACCCCTAGTTCTACTAAATTGTTTCCAATGGAAAAGGTTTGTTGACAACCATGGATCATTAAAACCTTTCAAGTATCTGAAAGTCTGTATCATATCACCCCCTGCTCCTCCTCTCCTTCAGGGTATACATATTCAGGTTCTTCAACCTCACCTCATAAGTCATTCGATGGAGACCACCCACCATTTTGGTCGCCCTTCTCTGGACCGCCTCCATCCTGTCTGTCTCCTTTGAGATACGGTCTCCAGAACTGAACACAGTACTCCAGGTGAGGCCTCACCAAGGACCTGTACAAGGGGATTATCACTTCCCTTTTCTTACTCGATATTCCTCTCTCTATGCAGCCCAGCATTCTTCTGGCTTTGGCTAGCGCCGTGTCACACTGCTTCTCGACTTCAGGTCGTTAGACACTATTACCCCAAGGTCTCTTTCCTGCTCTGTGCACATCAGCCCTTCACCCCCCAATGCATATAGTTCTTTCAGATTACCACATCCCAGATGCATGACTCTACATTTCTTGGCATTGAATCCCAGCTGCCATATCTTCAACCACTCTTCTAGTTTCCTTAAATCCCGTCTCATTCTCTGTACTCCTTCCAGCATGTCCACTCTGTTGCAGATCTTAGTATCATCTGCAAATAGACAAATTTTACCTTCTATCCCTTCTGCAATGTCGCTCACGAAGATGTTGAACAGAATCTGTCCCAACAGAGCTGAACAGTGGCCTTCGTGAAACCGCCCCAGTAGGGTTTCCTGTGGACAGACGAGATGGTGAAGGTGGTGTCTAGTGGGACAGTTGGGATACCATACCAGTGTACCAATGACTCATGGATGAAACCGCCTCTGGCATCAGTATCCAAGAAGGCTTGTGCATTAACATAGGTGTCCTTGACAGAGAGATGTACTGGTACAAGAATATGTGGAGAGGTACAGGACTGACCTAGGATGGCCTCTCCCACCAGACCATTTGCATGGGTTCCTCAGGGAAATACTGGGCTCAGATACAGGCAAGGTGACCACAAGTCACTGGAAGCTGGGAGCCAGATGAACTGGATGTCGAGTCGTGCTCCTCTCACAGACTCACTCCTGGAAACGGAGGTCAAGACTTATGGCCAAGCTGGTCAGGCCTTCCAGAGTATCCAGTAGATCGCGTCCAGCTAACTCATCTTTAATTCTCTTTGATAGCTCTTGATGAAAGATGGTGATCAGGCTGTTGTCGCCCCATTAGAGCTTGGCTGCGAGTGTCCAAAAGTGAAAGGATTATTCACCTGCAGTCCTGGAACCTTGTTGGATCTGAAGTAGTTCCGCGGCCATGGAGGGGTCTGTCCGAGCTCATCAAATATCAGCGGAAACTCCCTCAGGAAATTGCCCAAGTTTCCTAATAAGTGATCATCAGGCTCCCAGAGGGTAGAGGCCCAGGCTAGGGCAGAACCCTCCAATAGAGAGAATGTAGGTGATTTTCACCCAGTCGGCAGAGAAGGGAGGTGCTTGCAACTCAAATTCCTTCCTGTATGGATTTAGGAAATCTTGACACTTCTTCGGATCCACTCCATACCAGGGTGGAGAAGGCAGATGGAGCATGGTGGGAGGGGGCTGGAATGGGTACTGAGATCATGGAAGACTCAGACCGAGAAACCAGGCCTTGCATGAATTTTGTCAGATCCTGTAACTGACCTTGCTGCTTCAACTGGAGGGCTAGTCCAGAGATGGAGGCCTGAGACAAGTTTGCCAAGCTCATGATCTTAGCAAACTGTAAAGAGTAGTGGGTGAGTGAGCCCTTTGTGCTGCGGCATAGTTGATGCAGGCTTCGGGGCAAACCCATGAGGCCTACATCAGCAGCTAGCAGACATGCCTGTAGCAGGACAGTCTGGAGCTTCACCTTTACCAGCCACCTCCCCCACAGGTTGAGCCCTTGGGTTCTGGCAGCTGGCAAGACAGGTGGGGCCCTAGGGTGATGAAGATAATGGAAGACCATGGGCACACTGAGGTATGGGCAAGCAGCAGACGGAAGGAGTCAGGAACAGGCCAAGGTCGAGATGGACAGCTGGCAAGAGTGGTCAGATCCAAACAAGGGGTCAGGTCCAGGCGGCAAGCAATTGAGGTCAGGTCCAAGCAAGAGGTCAAGATCTGGAGAGTCAGGCCAAGGTTGAGTGGAGACCCACTGAAGACACTGGACAAGATGGGCAAGGCTGGACGAAGAAGACAAGGCACATTAAGACATGACAAGGATCACAGACAGGAATCAGGAACCACATGCAGGAGCATCATGCACTACTCAGGAGTAGAAGACCCGTTGCTGAGGCAAAGCAGGGAAGTCCAGGAAGCCTTTAAGTAGAGCTAAGCTGCTGACATCATCTTAGAGCGCCACAGGCTTTTCCCACTGTGAGCCCTTTCAATTTTGGCAGGTCTGGAGCTTGCGCACCTTGGAGGAGCAAAAGGAAGCGCAGCGCGATGGCATTGCAAGCTGTTCTTGGCGGCGGATAGTGTCCAGGCCACAAAGAGTGGTGGCTCATGGGACTGTCCTGCGAGCCGCCAAACATAACATGCTTATCTGGTTAAGATAACCGGATAAATAGCACCACTTTGATCCACCCAGTGACTATCCGGTTATCTACTTAGCTGGATAAGTGACTTATCCAGTTAAGTGGTGGCCGCTGAACATAGCCAGATATTCAACTGCTACGTTTTAGCTGAATAAGTCTACTTATTAGGCTGTCTAACACAAAATGTGCTTTCAGTATTGGGCCCAATATGTTTATCTATAGTACTATTGTGGGTGGATCACAATGATTGAATTTGTGCTTGCAATAGTTTTACTGTGATAGCATAGCTGTGCATAAACCAATGTCACTGATTATGCCACATCATCTGAATATCCATTCTTGTATTTATGGTTGGTGGGCTACTGATGGTCTGAGCAATCTTTTTGTACATTTATTGATTTTTTTCCCCTCTTTTTAATGGTATTTATTATTAGCCTTTTTGGATCACAGCGTGGTGTTTGACAAGGTGAGGCTCAACCCCGTCGAGCCTCATGCTACCCCCCATTAACACTTCAAAAGCGCTCTCCTGGAGGACTAGAGGCTTGTGGCAGTGGTGTGGGCCTTCTGGGTGGACTGGCACCACTACAAGGTGGACTTCTCCTTGGTCTGTTAGTGATGTGATGCAGGGAAGGTTCTCTTCAGGGCACCTTGTCAAGAGTGCACCAGAGACATGGGCACGGTGCGGCAGTGAGAGATCAAGCAGCTTTCAGGGGACGTGCTCGACCTTGAGGCCCAGCTCCGCCAGGTCAGGGATGAAATTTTACATCTCAAAAGTGATAATAAATGCGCCCTCTACACCCTCGAGGATTGGGCCTATGCAAGGTCGCAGATCCAGTTTCTTCAGGAAGTGGACGGTGGCTTGCGCTTCTTCTAACGTTTGGAGAAGAGAAAGGGGAACCAGAAACGAATGGCTTGGTTATTGGCTGAAGATTGTAGCCCTTTCACAGAGCTGGGGAGGAGAAGCGAGAGAGCATGATACTTTCACTTGGCTCTTTTCTCTCAGATGACCCTAATGCCTGCAAAGTTTTGTGGAAGGGGCTTCCAGTTGGCAGTGAGAGGGGCAGGAACCGACTGGATGTACCTATGAATCTAACGGACCTCGCTACCATCCTCGGCCTGATGCTCCGCGGGAAGTCCCCAGGCATCGATGGGCTGATGACTGAATTTTTCTGTCACTTTTTTGACTTGCTGTGGTCCAATGTTTTGCAAGTCCTGGCCAAAGCCCTACAGATCAGCCAACTACTGCTGTCCTGCCATGTTGACTCTAAGGGTCTCCCTGCTCTATATGGACTATAAGGCTCTCTCCATGTGGCTGGCATCCATACTGGCAGAAGTGGTTTAACCAGACCAGACCTGCACAGTCCCAGGCAGGATCATTTTTAATAATACTTTTTAATCTGGGACCTGACACACTTATTTATATATTTAAAAGATTTCTATCCTGCACATTCCATATGATTATGGCGAATGACAAATAAAAAAATACATAAATAATTTAAAACAATGATCAATGAAACAACATGACAATCATAAAAACATAAAACAAATTGTAAATGTCGCAAACAACACAACCCATAGGGCTGGTCTATCTATGGTATTTTTATCACTTGACCTGAAGAAGGCCTTCAGTAGGGTGGTTCATGGGTATCTCATGGGGATGCTGAAGGTGTTCTGGTTTGGCCCCCATTTTGTGGGTCTCCTCCACCTCTTGCACTCAACTATATAGTGTCTGGTTAAGGTCAACTAGTTCCTGGCAACACCTTTTTTCTATGAGTGTGGAGTGCATCAAGGGTGCCACATTTTGGGACAACTCTACACAGTGGCCATCCAGCCAATCTTGTGCTTACTGTATGGGAGTCTCTTGGGGTTGGTACTGAGAGATTCCAACCTGCAAGTTATCCTTTCAGTGTATCCCAATGACATGCACCTCCTGATTCAGGACTCAGCTGATCTAGACCAGATGAGAACCTGCCAGTAAGTGTGCTCAGGATGTTAGGTTCCATATTAGGAGCTGCCACCCAGGAAAAAGATCTAGCATCATAGTGGATAATACTTTAAAATCGTCGGCTCAGTGTGCTGCAGCAGTCAAAAAAGCAAACAGAATGTTAGGAATTATTAGGAAGGGAATGGTTAATAAAACGGAAATGTCATAATGCCTCTATATCGCTCCATGGTGAGACCGCACCTTGAATACTGTGTACAATTCTGGTCGCCGCATCTCAAAAAAGATATTGTTGCGATGGAGAAGGTACAGAGAAGGGCAACCAAAATGAGAAAGGGGATGGAACAGCTCCCCTATGAGGAAAGGCTGAAGAGGTTAGGGCTGTTCAGCTTGGAGAAGAGACGGCTGAGGGGGGATATGATAGAGGTCTTTAAGATCATGAGAGGTCTTGAACGAGTAGATGTGACTCGGTTATTTACACTTTCTAATAATAGAAGGACTAGGGGGCATTCCATGAAGTTAGCAAGTAGCACATTTAAGACTAATCAGAGAAAATTCTTTTTCACTCAACGCACAATAAAGCTCTGGAATTTGTTGCCAGCAGACATTGTTAGTGCAGTTAGTGTAGCTGGGTTCAAAAAAGGTTTGGATAAGTTCTTGGAGGAGATTGTTTGGGCAATTGCCAGGTTCTTGTGGCCTGGTTTTGGCCTCTGTTGGAAACAGGACGCTGGGCTTGATGGACCCTTGGTCTGACCCAGCATGGCAATTTCTTTTGTTCTTAAGATCAACTGGGCCAAGTGCTTGGACATTCTGGTGGGACTGCAACTAGAAGGAGCACAGCTCCCTTGCTAGGTTACACACGTCATATGGGGCAGGGAGACCCTCAAATATGTGGGGGTTCACCTCTAAAATACAGAGACCACAGCCTCTATAAAGTGGCTGGAGCTGGAGGAACGAGTGGAACTTTGCCTGCTGTGGCAGTGGCTGGCCACCCAGATCCCAATCTCAGAGTTTCTCATCCAAACTCCCAGCGAGCTGCTGGACGTCTTCTAGAATGGTGGGAAGCACTGGGTTTCTGCAGGTGTCATGAGCACCCCCTTGTGGGAGGGTGGACAAAGTCTAATGTGCCTGGGAAGTCGAGTGCATACCTTCTGCTTGCAGGCCCTGCAGAAATGTCTGTGCGCAGAATCACATTTGTGATGGTGCTCGCTGGCGGCTCACTTTTTCTGACAGCTGTGCAGGCTGGGTAGTGACTGGCAGCTTTTTGTCATCCACACAAGAGGATGCATATATGACCTCTCAACACTGCCGGTCTTTGACCAGGAACTCTTTAAGGCTTGGATCCTGTTGGCCATGGAGGAGCCTGTCCTCCACAACCCTGCTCTGAGTGTGGAGGTGCTGAGGACTCTCAGTGTGCCCTTAGCTGATCATAGCCCATGTCATCAAAGTCGGCGACCTGCTGAAGTACCTTCGGCGGCAGTGGATGGAGCCAACGGAGGTGGCCAGGCATATGAGCATGGCATTACCCTATGTCAGCAAGTAGCTCCTCCAGCAGATTAAAAGTCAAGTCCCATTGACAAGCATGCTCTGTTAGAAGGGGTTCTGCATGCCGGGGTTCCCTGCCCTCTAACTCCTGCCCCTCTGGTCCTGCATGTAAGGCCTAGAATGCCACCAAATGAGCCCCCTCTACTTCATCCTCCACCTGCAGATTTAGTAAGCTGTGGGACATTCCCTTGATGCCCCACTGCACCATGTTGCAGAGGTGGCTATACCTGTTCATCATGCACTACCTCGCCCTTGTCTGGCACAAGGTTCTGGGAGACGAGGGAGATCCCTGCTGGGATGCACTTTATCCAGAGATGGCTCTCAGATGCAGCAGGACCTCACGTGGAGGATAGTGCAGGGACAGAGGTGATGGGCAGGCTTGTAGCCCAGGGGAGGGGCTTCCTCCCAGCTGTGCCTCTTTTATGGGAAGCAGGAGACCCTAAGACAATTAGTGGCGGGGTGCACCTGTTTAACAGCATTGTTGGAATTTCTTCCATCGTTATATTTGAAGTTTTGGCTTCGTATTCCCACCAGCTGCTAATTTATGGACACACAATGTCAAGGGGCCCCACCTGAGCTTGTGATTGTTTGGTCAACTACCCCCTGGCCAAGACTAAGTAGGTCACCTGGTGGACCAGGATGGGTAAGTTGGCAGGGCGTGCCCCACTCGAGTGCAACTCCCTAATAAAGGCAATCCATCCTGCCTGCCTGATTCAAGGCAGAGCACACAATCACCTTGCCCCCCAGCCAAAGAGAGGAGTTTGCCAGCCGGTGGGCAGAAGCCTCCTCGACCACCCCTTCTCACACCCTTATTTGTTTCTGAGGCTCTCCCCCTTTTCCTTCCTTAGTTGGGGTCCTCTAGTTTAGGTTAGGGTTATGTTAGTTCATTCCTTTAGTTTAGTTTCTCACTGTTAGGGAGCAGCAGGCAACCTATTAGATCGGTATGGGGACAGTGAAGCACCCTCCACTCCTTAGACTGTGATTCTCGGAGTCAAGTAGGAGTAACCCCGAAGCCTCCCTGGCCAGAGTGTGACAACGTAAGCGGTCTTGGGGCAGCCAGAGAACAGACTCTGGCAAATCTCTCAGACTTCTTTATTAGTAACAAGAAACAAAACAAAAGAAGGTCTGCTAATCTTCACAGTTAACAAAAACAAAAGAATACAAGCATAAGAACATAACACATTGCCATACTGGGTCAGACCCAAGGGTCCATCAAGCCCAGCATCCGGTTTCCAACAGAGGCCAAAACCAGGCCACAAGAACCTGGCAAGTTCCCAAACATTAAGTAGAGCTTAATTGTGCGCTAAGTGAAAAAAACAATTATCTGATTAGTTTTAAATGTGCTACTTGCTAACTTCATGGAGTTCCCCACATTTACCTGTTCTAGACCTCTCATGATCTTAAAGACCTCTATCATATCCCCCCTCAGCCGTCTCTTCTCCAAGCTGAACAACCCTAACCTCTTTAGCCTTTCCTCATAGGGGAGCCATTCCATCCCCTTTATCATTTTGGTCGCCCTTCTCTGTACCTTCTCCAGTGCAACTATAATTGAGATGTGGCAACTAGAATTGCACACAGTATTCCAGGTGCAGTCTCACCATGGAGCGATACAGAGGCATTATGACATTTTCCATTTTATTCACCATTCCCTTTCTAATAATTCCCAACATTCTGTTTGCTTTTTTGACTGCCGCAGCACACTGCACCGACGATTTCAATGTATTATCCACTATGACAGTTAGATCTTTTTCCTGGGTGGTAGCTCCTAATAAGGAACTTAACGTTGTGTCTCTACAGCATGAGTTATTTTTCCCTATATGCATCAGCTTGACTTGTCCACGTTAAATTTCATCTGCCATTTGGATGCCCAATCTTCCAGTCTCGCAAGGTCCTCCTGCAATTTTTCACAATCCACTTGTGATTTAACTATTCTAAATTATTTTGTATCATCTGCAAATTAGATTACCTCATTCGTCATATTCCTTTCCAGATCATTTATAAATATATTGAAAAGCACCGGTCCAAGTGCAGATCCCTAAGGCACTCCACTGTTTACCCTTTTCCACTGAGAAAATTGACCATTTAATCCTACTCTTTGTTTCCTGTCTTTTAACCAGTTTGTAATCCATAAAAGGACATCGCCTCCTATCCCATGACTTTTTAGTTTTCTTAGAAGCCTCTCATGAGGGACTTTGTCAAATGCCTTCTGAAAATCCAAATACACTACATCTACCAGTTCACCTTTATCCACAAGTTTATTAACCCCTTCAAAAAATGAAGCAGATTTGTGAGGCAAGATGTCCCTTGGGTAAATCCATGTTGGCTATGTTCCATTAAACATGTCTTTCTATATGCTCTGTGATTTTGATCTTTAGGATAATTTCCACTATTTTTCCTGACTAGTCTATAGTTTCCTGGATCGCCCCTGGAGCTGTTTTTAAATATTGGGGTTACCTTGGCCATCATCCATTCTTCAGGTACAATGGATGATTTTAATGATAAATTACAAATTTTAACTAATAGATCTGAAATTTAATTTTTTAGTTCATTCAGAACCCTGGGGGTGCATACCATCTGGTCCAGGTGATTTGCTACTCTTTAGTTTGTCAATCTGGCCTACTACATCTTCCAGGTTCACAATTATTTGGTTCAGTTCGTCTGACTCAACACCCCTGAAAACCATCTCCAGAACCAGTATCTCCCCAACATCCTTTTTAGTAAACACAGAAGCAAATAATTCATTTAGTCTTTCTGCAATGGCCTTATCTTCCCTAAAAGGCTCTTTAGCTCCCTTACAGGTTTCTTGCTTAGGATATATATATATATATATATATATATATATATTTCTTTTTAAAGCACTGTTTATTAGGAAAGCTGCAACAAACAAAAGAACTCCTGTCTTCAAGAAAAAGTAAAGACTGGATCTGGTTTATAGGCTTTTTCATTTCTTTATTTTGGTTATTAAGAGGGGGTCTTGGAGGGCCCACCCCTCAGTTGCAGTATGGGCCATTAATATGCTAGATGGCACAAGTATTCCTTGGCTGCCCCTGGAGGGGGAGCTGAAGTTACTAGAGACTGAAGATCTACATGGGCAGGCCTGTCTTCAGCAGCCCCGACCTGAAGATCGGCTGCAAACAGACCTATGGACTCCTATGTCCAGTATCTCAGGACTATCCAAGCAGCCTTGTGCTTCCTGTTTCATTTGGCATCATGGTTGCCTAAGCAAACAAACAAATAACAAATTGCCACCCTTTATACCTCCCCTCACCCCTCCCTGCAAATTGCATTTCCTCTGATTCTCTTCCAAGTTCTCCCTGGATTAGCAGCTGTCCCTCCCCCTGCCCCCCTTTAATCTGTTGCCCCCTCTTAATCGGTTGCCCCTCCTCCCTCCCCCCCCCCCCCCCCCCCCCCCCCCCCCCGGTAAATAGCCACCCATCCTACCTTCCCGCACCTGATTTCTTTGTAAATATCTCCTCCCACCCTGCCCCCTTTTTCAACTATTTTTAACTATTTTAATTTTGCCTCGGGCTCCCCGTTAGAGCCCTCTCTACTCTTGTTTTTTGATGGTTATCCACCCCCCATCCCTGTTCTATGTATTTTCTAACTGCTGTTACAATGTAAACCGACATGATGTGTATTTTAATGCCGGTATAAAAAAACTGATTGATAGATAGATATAGAAACATAGAAATGACGGCAGAAGAAGACCAAACGGCCCATCCAGTCTGCCCAGCAAGCTTCACACATTTTCTCTCTCATACTTATCTGTTTCTTTTAGCTCTTGGTTCTATTTCCCTTCCTCCCCCACCATTAATGTAGAGAGCAGTGATGAAGCTGCATCCAAGTGAAATATCTAGCTTGATTAGTTAGGGGGTAGTAGGGGTAGTAACCGCCGCAATAAGCAAGCTACACCCATGCTTATTTGTTTTAACCCAGACTATGTTATACAGCCCTTATTGGTTGTTTTTCTTCTCCCCTGCCGTTGAAGCAGAGAGCTATGCTGGATATGCATCTAAAGTGAAGTATCAGGCACATTTGGTTTGGGGTAGTAACCGCCGTAACAAGCCAGCTACTCCCCGCTTTGTGAGTGTGAATCCTTTTTTCTTCTCCCCTGCCGTTGAAGCTATGCTGGGTATGCGTGAAGTATCAGTTTTTCTTCTCCCCTGCCGTTGGAGCAGAGAGCTATGCTGGATGTGCATCGAAAGTGAAGTATCAGGCACATTTGGTTTGGGGTAGTAACCGCCGAAACAAGCCAGCTACTCCCGGCTTTGTGAGTGCAAATCCTTTTTTCCACATTTCCTCTTGCTGTTGAAGCTTAGAGTGATGTTGGGAGTCACAGTAACCATGTGTATGTTTATTGAATAAGGGTATTGTGTCCAGGCAGTAGCCATCATTCTGGCGAGTCACCCACTCTTCATTGGCGGCCTCTTGACTTTATGGATCCACAGTGTTTATCCCACGCCCCTTTGAAGTCCTTCACAGTTCTGGTCTTCACCAGATAGATAAATAAATAAATAGATAGATAAATAGATAGATAGGCGAAAGTCCAACCATCAAAGATGGATAATCAATATAAGGAGAAGGGACATAAAGGTTCAAACATGTCCCCGAAGTTCAAATGCAAAACACTTTTATTGTGTACAGGCAAGCAGAGAGTTCATTCGTCAACATCAAACCACATGAATTGTGTCATTAGATTCATGGTCCCCCCGACACAGGCTGTGTTTCAAATAGACTGCGTTGGGAATGAACCCACAAGCAGTTAAGAGAAACATCTAACATGTTGATAGTGCTGAATCCTCAAATAAATAAAGGGAGAGGTATAAGAGAATTTTTGAGTAATATTTTAGGGGAATCGGGTCAATGCGGCAAAACTTTTTCGATAAGCTTATTGGGGCAAGCTCTGTCAACATCTCCCTGTTTTCTTCATATTTGATCTGCATTTTGCTCCGATAAGCTTCCTGCTCCAGTTCCTTTATACTGTAAACTTCAGTCAAGGAGATGATTTCAGTTTTGCTTAATTTCGCTTTAAGGAATGTTGCCTTTGTCCAAGCCAAATGTTGTTCTGATGACATCTGAGAAACTCTTCACCACAAGGAGTTCTGCTAAATCAGTATCAAAAGAATTGTACAGTTTCAAATCATCAACAAATAGTAAATGAGATACCTTCGGTAGGGGATTTACTGCTCTAAAATTAAGGGGAATTCCATAATACAAGGAATTAATGAGTACTCAGTGGATTTAATGCCAACAAAAACATTGTCTAGGCAAACACCTACTTATTGTTCCATCGTTCAAAGAATATCTTCAAGCTACAAGGAGGACAGCATTCTCCATAGTGGGTCCATCCCTTTGGAATGAGCTCCCACCCGAACTGTGTGCCATAGTAGATTATAAACAGTTTCATGTTTGTACTGTGTTGTGTACTAATGTTCTAATAGGTCACAATTGTATTTTATGATGCAGTTTTTTTACATAATGTATATATTACATACATTGTCAGTTTATTGTATTCTTTGTTGAATAAAAAGTAATTTAAAAAAGATTATAAACAGTTTCAAATAATTGAAGTCGTATTTGTTTTAACATGTTTTGTTTAATTCTGTAAGTATGTGTTTTATTGCTTAATAACATAAGTTCAGATAAGGTTCTCTTTATGAGCAGTCTATAAATGACTGTAAATAAATAAATAAATAAATAAATAAATAAGCAAGCAGTGACAGGTAATCTCCCTGGAAAATCTCTCACTGGACCTTAATATTGGAAATGTCCATCCTCATAATTCATTTGGAGTGTAGTCTGCCACATTTTCCTCATGAACTTAATGAGCTCTTATCAGTGCAGGATTTCACTCCTATGTGAATTCTCTGGTGGCTTGTGAGATGTGCCTTTCCAAAATGAATCACTTACGATTTTCAGTACATGCAAATAGTCACCAAACAGTAGATTCTCTTGTGCCTTGTGAGATCTACCCTTACTAGAAAGCTTTTACTATAGTCTGTATAGAAAATATTTTTTTCTCCTGTGTGTCTTCTCTAGTGCCTGATAAAGCCCAACTTTTCCATGAAGCTGTCACCTTACTTAGTATATGCAAATGGTTTTACACTAGTGTGGATTCTTTGGTGTGTTTTGCAATAAGTCTTTGATCTGAAGCTTTTGCCACATTCGGTACAGAAAAATGGTTTCTCTCCTGTATGTATTTTCTGGTGGCTTGTAAGGCTTGTCTTCCAACTGAAGCATTTACCACATTCAGTACAAGCAAATGGTTTTTCCTGTGTGTGTATTCTCTGATGTCTTGCAAGTTCTCCCTTTCCTATTAAACTTTTACCACACTCCGTACACAAAAATGGCTTCTCTCCTGAGTGTGTTCTCTGGTGGTTTGTAAGGCTTCTCCGCCAACGGAAGCTCTTACCACACTCAATACATGAAAATGGTTTCTCTTGTGTGTGTATTCTCTGGTGGCCTGCAAGATCTCCCTTTCCAATGAAACCTTTACCACACTCAGAACACAAAAAATGGTTTCTGTCCTGTGTGTATTCTCTGGTGGCTTGTAAGGCTTGCCTTCCAACTGAAACTCTTACCACACTCAGTACATGTAAATGGTCTCTTGCCTGTGTGGATTTTCTGGTGCCTTGCAAGTTCTCCTTTTCCAATGAAACTTTTACCACACTCATGACACACAAATGATTTTAATCCTGTATGGATTCTCTGGTGCCTTGTGAGATATGCCTTCAAACTATAGCTCTTATCACACTCAGTACATTTAAATGGTTTTTCTTTTGCGTGACTAATCTGGTGTATTATGAGTTTTGAGTAGGTACTGAAACTCTTATCACATACAATACATATAGATGGTTTTTCTTCTGTGTGGATTCTCTGGTGGCTTTTAAGGCTTTTCTTCAATCTAAATCTTTTATCACACTCACTACAAGTAAACGGTTTCTCTTCTGTGTGGATTATCTTGTGGTCTGTGAGGTATACCTGCAAACGGAAGTTTTTACCACAAACAGGACATGTAAATGGTTTCTCTCCAGTGTGAATTATCTGGTGTCTTTTTAATTGCTTGTTGAAACAGAAGCTTTTACCACATTCTGCACATTTAAATGGTTTCTCACCCGTGTGGATTCTCTGGTGCCATGTGAGATTTCCCTTCTCAATAAAGCTCTTACCACACTCAGTACACGTAAATGGTCTCTTTTCTGTGTGAATTCTCATGTGCCTTTTAAGATTTGACTTATCGCTGAAAGTTTTGCCACACTCAGTGCACGTAAATGGTTTCGCTCCAGTGTGGATTCTCAAGTGGCGTTTGAAACAAGTCTTCTGACTGAAGCTCTTTCCACACTCCAGACATGCAAATGAGCTCTCTCCTTTGTGGAATCTCTGGTGCTTTTTAAGAAGGGACTTCATATGGAACCTCTTACCACAAACTGTACATGGAAATGAGTTTTCTCCTGTGTGGATTCTTTGGTGTCTTGTGAGACATGACTGCCAACTGAAGCTTTTACCACACTCAGTACATGTAAAAGGTTTTTCTGCTGTGTGGATTCTCTGGTGGCTTGAGAAATGTGACTTCCAACAAATCTCTTACCACACTCACTACATGCAAATGGTTTCATGTCTATTTGTATTTTCTGTTGTGAGAGGTCTGTTGTCTTATAGAAACATTTTTCAGATTTAGTACGAGGTAATGGTTTCTCACCAGCAAGGGGTTTTTGGTATTTCTGAAGACTTTTCTCCAACATATATTTTATCACTTAAAATTGGCTTCTCTCCTTGGAAATTTTGGTGTCTTGAAAAATTTGCTTTCTGAATTAAGCTTTTGTCAGCAGCAAAACCTGGAAACATTCTTTCATTAGTGTAACTTTTCTTATTTTTTGTGAGGCTTTCTTTAAAAATAAGACCTATACTATATTTTGTTCTTGTACACACTCTCTTTTTTTTGTTGATTTTCTGATGATGCAACAGTTCTCTTTTCCTATTGAAAACTTTCTCAGAGTCAAATGTTAAAGGTGCCTTTCCTGTGTGGGCTCTCTCTTGATCCTGTTGTCCCTCCCCACTGACATTTTTCCCACAGACTGGTCTCTTTTCTGTGGGAGATCTCTGCTGTGATTTCAGAGTTACAGGTTCCCTGAGACATATCTGACATACTTCACATAAACATCTTTGTTCTGGTGTCTGGCTTTTCTGGTTTTCCCCTGTATGTATGCTATTTCCAGCACTTTGCCCACATAGAGCTGAGTTTCCTGTTGAGTTTCTTTGTTTCTTTTCTGTGATGGATTGATTCCAGCACTTTTCCCCCCAGTCAGAACAGGAAGAAGTATCCTCGTCATCTCTTTCTGATAACATCTTGTTCGCTTCTGGATTCTTACTGAACTCCCAGTGATGATTCCTTGTATTACTGTTTCTGGGATCATCCTTTCCTACATAAAAAGTAAACATTATGAATTATTGGAGGAGAAGGAAAGTGTTTAGGGTTTTTTTTTTATAAAAAACTGTTTTCTTCAACACAACATCGAGATTACAGTGAACAATTTCAACAAACCATTCCCCCTCCCCTCCCCAGGTATACACCAAGAAAAGGTTATAGATCGCTTAAATTATACGCCTCGAGTATTTAGGCATCTTGTTCAAAGTTATAAAGCCATCTCATGTCCCAGTCTAAAGTGCGTAAGTCTGGTTCCCATATCGCATTCTAAAGTTTTTGTGTTCTCAGGTCTGCAGTTCTGCATTCCAAACATTTGTGACTGCCACATCTCGATGTCTGTTGGAATCACAATGTTTGATTTCCTCTGCCACTCTAGTACATTGTGGGAATGTCCAGGGATATTAACATTTGGGGTGGAGGTATTTGATTGTTAGCAAACATGACTAAAAGCCTATATCCGTTCATTGTGGATTTGCCTTGTTAAATCATGTGCCTTCAGGCATGTTGCTGGGATGAGTACCTAAGTCCTCTCTGCTGGTTAAGGCTTGTCTTTTGGTGAAGTGATGCATTCTTTAGAAATGGCCAATTTCTTACATTGAGCAGTACTTATAATATTCATCCGCATCGCCTTTACCGGAGAGATTATTGTTTCTGTGTAATAGTTATAATTCTTGCAAAATCACATTTTCCGTAGATTTTTACATTAACATTGTACTAGTTCATAAACTACCCCCATCCAAATCCTTGCGCAAATCACTTTTCCACGTGGCTGCCAAAGTATCTAATATTGTATGTGTGTCTAAGTTATATAAAAACCTGTACAGCTGAGCCAGGAAGTGTCTATATTTACGACACAATCCAGAGAATTGTGCACTGTACAAGTTAGAACATGACTCTATATAATCTATCACTGTAACTAGGGTGGGCTGGGCGGGGTTACACTGGTCTGCCTAGGGTGCTACAGACCCTAAGTGAGAAAAATGTAAGTACTGGATTGCACTGAAATGCAGAATGATAATTTGCCAAACATACTGGGTTATTTTGACAAATGTGCAGAATGTCGCAGAAGTTAGAAAATGCGTGTGCAGAAGTTTCAATTTTTTGGTGCAGAATTCCCCCAGGAGTAAAAACTGCTCCAATCTGTTTTCAGAGGGCCCAATACATCCATCACCTGCATTTTATCTAGGTTCAACTTACATTCGAAGGCTAAAACCATAGTGTTTAATAATGTCAAATGCTGCAGGGAGAGATGTGGTTGCTCATGCTAGCAACAAATGGCTATCATTTGCAAAAAGTACAGGTTTTCAATATCCTCTGCGCTGTCGGTATACCGTGAACCTCCGGACTGGACTTCAGTAAAGAACAGGGTTCTAAAGATAATATGAAAAGCAAGGGCAATAATGGGCCACCTCTGCTAGTAGCTGGGGAGAGAAACAAATCTTTCCAACAGGTGCCCATTTGCCATATCACTTCCGAAGTTTATGAAGTCTAAAATGCGGCCTGCAGTCCCTACACAAAGGACCCCCATGGCACCCTTTCTGCATCACAATCCCATAACACTGGGCTTTCCACCCCCTCTATCGTGGCCGACTTCCAAAGCCATTAACATTTCCGACGATGTTCATAGTGGCCCATCTGCCCTGAAGAAACCCACCTGATCCTTGGATATCAATGCTTGAGCCTATTGTATAATTGTGGCATACAACTTAATGTCCACATTGAGACGTGAGATGGGTCGATATAACTCGTGGGCCTCAATGGCTCTTTCCCACCTTTAGGGATTGCTGTTACTATTGCTTCCCCATGCTCACTGGAAGTTTGATTGTAGGAGGGATATTAAATAGTGGCCTGGAGATCCTCACCTACATGTTTGTTTAGATTCTTGTAAAACCCAGTTGTCTAGGCCATCTGGCCCTGGGGCTTTGAGTTTAGCCAAAACTGTTTATTGCCATGGCTTATTCAAATATTGTAATTGGCTCATTTAATATTTGAACAACAGTGGCAGGCAATAATGGCAATTGAACTTTCTTCAATCAATCTTCATCTCCTTCCCCACTGCTGGTATATAACTGGTTATAAAATTATTTGCATATATCTTAGAGTGTGTAATGACCTCCCCATTCTTGCTCCAAAATGATGCCCAGTTCCTAACAAAACTGAATCCCTCTTCCTTGCACCATCGTCTCATCCATGCACTGAGATTCCGAAGCTCTGCCTGCCTCTGGGGACCTGCGCGTGAAGGGGAAGCATTCTGAGAATGCTACCCTGGAGGGTCTGGATCTCAATTTTCTACCTAAAATCCTAAATTTGGCTTCCAGAATCTCCCTACTACACTTCCCTATGTCCTTAGTACCAACATTGTACCAAGACAGCTGGCTCCTCCTCTCTCTGTGATGCAAGAGATCCATCACATTCACACCAGACAGGCACGGTTACCAAGCGATCCTCACGTCCTCCAGCCACCCATAAGAACATAAGAAATTGCCATGCTGGGTCAGACCAAGGGTCCATCAAGCCCAGCATCCTGTTCCAACAGAGGCCAAAACCAGGCCACAAGAACCTGGCAAGTACCCAAAAACTAAGAAGATCCCATGATACTGATGCAATTAATAGCAGTGGCTATTCCCTAAGTAAACTTGATTAATAGCCGTTAATGGACTTCTCCTCCAAGAACTTATTCCAAACCTTTTTGAACCCAGCTACACTAACTGCACTAACCACATCCTCTGGCAACAAATTCCAGAGCTTTAATTGTGCGTTGAGGTGAAAAAGAATTTTTCTCCGATTAGTCTTAAATGTGCTACTTGCTAACTTCATGGAATGCCCCCTAGTCCTTCTATTATTCGAAAAAGTGAAAATAACCGAGTCACATCTACTCGTTCAAGACATCTCATGATCTTAAAGACTTCTATCATATCCCCCCTCAAGCCGTCCTCTTCTCCAAGCTGAACAGCCCTAACCTCTTCAGCCTTTCCTCATAGGAAGCTGTTCCATCCCATTTATCATTTTGGTTGCCCTTCTCTGTACCTTCTCCATCGCAACTATATCTTTTTTTGAGATGCGGCGACCAGAATTGTACACAGTATTCCAAGGTGCGGTATCACATGGAGCGATATAGGCATTATGACATTTTTCGGTTCTATTAACCATTCCCTTCCTAATAATTCCTAACATTCTATTTGGCTTTTTTGACTGCTGTAGCACACTGAGCTGACGATTTTAAAGTATTATCCACTATGATGCCTAGATCTTTTTCCTGGGTGGTAGCTCCTAATATGGAACCTAACATCATGTAACTACAGCAACGGTTATTTTTCCCTATATGCAACACCTTGCACTTGTCCCACATTAAATTTCATCTGCCATTTGGATGCCCAATCTTCAAGTCTTGCAAGGTCCTCCTGCAATGTATCACAGTCTGCTTGTGATTTTAACTACTCTGAATAATTTTGTATCATCTGCAAATTTGATAACCTCACTCATCGTATTCCTTTCCAGATCATTTATATATATATTGAAAAGCACCGGTCCAAGTACAGATCCTTGAGGCACTCCACTGTTTACCCCTTTTCCACTGAGAAAATTGACCATTTAATCCTACTCTCTGTTTTCTGTCTTTAACCAGCTTGAAATCCACAAAAAGGACATCGCCTCCTATCCCATGACTTTTTAGTTTTCGTAGAAAGCCTCTCATGAGGGACTTTGTCAAACGCCTTCTGAAAATCCAAATATCAACCTTCCTAATAATCAAAATCACCAACTACAATGGCTGTCCTAACCCTTCTCTCCTGGAGTATCCTCTCGCCCGTGGAGACCTATCCCCGGGGTGAGAGGATACCACATCACCTGAGGGCAGGTCCTAGCTGCAGGATTGCTTCCTGCCTCATCAAGCTGATGCTTTCCTTCCAGGTGGACCTTTCCTCTCCAAGGCAGCACGAGAGCTGCCAGATTGGAGGTGGGACTTCTCTACTAATCCCTGAAGGTCTCTCCTCTGTATAACTCTGTCTCCCTTAGCTCCTTCCAGGTCTGTCACTCCAGCCTCCAGAGATCGGACTTCGCTTTTCTGAGGGCGAGGAGCGTTTTGCACAGAGTGCACACCTACAACCTCTCTCGCCAGTTGGGAGATAATTATGCATATTCGGTGCAAAAGACGGGAAAGCCTCTCTCTCACTGCTGGGCATACTTTCTGCATCTTAAGTTACGGATTTGTTTATCGAGTTAACATTTCTAAGGGAGTAGGGATGAAAAGCTAATCTAAAGTACTTTCAGTCTATTGATGTATTTAATATTTGTCTGACAGTGACCCTCAAAACACTACAATTAATGAAGATATTAATTTCCCGCCTTATTAACTCTCGGTAAATCTGTGCTGAATGTATAGTAAGGAATATAAGGGGCGGGGGGGGTGCATCTTAAGCATTGTGCTTCGAACCACGTGGTTCAGGCCCTGGCAGGAAAGAAGGGAGGACTCACCGGAGACACTGCAAGGCTGCTGGGCCTTCACAGGAGCTGGTGAGTGAGGGGTCTGGGGAGATCAGGGAGAAAGTTAACTGGCGGGCAAGAGAAGACTGAACCGGATGGGGATCAAGAGGGAGGCAGTGAGGGAACCAGGGGATGTGGGGGAGCGAGCAAATGAACTGGGGTGGGGGAGGAAGTAAATCTGGGTGAACGGGGGGGGGGGGGGGGGAGGCGGAGAAAACCAGGGGGAGGGAGGGGCTTGGGAGGTGGAAGTAAACCAGGGGGAGTTCAGAATTCATGGGGGAACCAGGGTGACTGAATGGCTGGTGGGGGGAAACCAGGGTTTGTGAAGGGTTAATTGAGGGTGATGGTGGAGGGAACTAGGGGGAGGGAGAGGATCAGATGGGAGGAGGGAGTAAAAGAGGGAGAGTGATTGGGGGGGGGAAATGAGTGAAGCAGGAAAAGTGGGGGAGTGAGTGAACTAGGAATGGGGGAGTAAATCAGGGTTAGTAGGGGTTCATGGGGGACCCAGGATGACTGAAGGGTTTGTGAGGAGGAGGGGGGGGGGGGGGGACCAGGGTGCGTGAGGGGATTGGATGAAGGAGGAAATGAAAGAAAGAAAGTGGGGGATCAAAGGGGCATTTGGAAGAGGCGATAAAGGAAAGAGGGAATGGGGATCTGATTCCCCTAGTCAGTAGTATCTTCAACACCTAGCGACAGCAACACCAGCAGATTATGGCTGTGTCCAGGTTTCCAGAGTCCTGGCACAATGCCCACAACTTCTCACAGTCACTTCCAGGAAGGCCACATCACTGGAGCTGGGCTTCTACCACACTACACAACTCAGCTAACCTCTGCCCTTTCTTCCCTGTCTCTAGGTGGTCTTATCGCTTTGCATGAGGAGGCCTGAGCCAGCCTCAGAGGCCAACTTACCGCAAACCTGCCTGGAATATCTCAGTCTTCTCTGCCTTCTCACCAACAGCTGAGAGAGGTTATCCACTCAAAGCCGACCACAGGATCCCCCTGGTACATCCACAGACTGCAAACAGGAACCACATGGCAGACCAAGGCCGTGACTGATACAACTTTTCATCTGCCTGGACAGAGCAGGGGAATGTCTTCCCTACGACCCAACAATAGTCTGTGATGATTTAGTGGTGTCTGATAAGTCTCTGCGCAAAAGACAGCATGAGACAGGGTGCACAGAACTACGAAGCAGGGGTTTTTTTTTTCCTTCCTTTAAAATGTGTCTAGAAATCAAGATGGATTCTCAATTGTACTACATTCCCCAGACTCCTGGCTTTCTGAGTTCAGGTGGAATCTGAGGTAAGGACCCGAGTCTCATGACTCACAGAATTGCAGTCTCCGCTGTTACTTCATCAGGCACTGTGGATAATTTTTAGTGACATTTCACTCAGGCTTTATTTTCAGCAGCTTTCATGTGAGCGATTAGAGAGCTCTCCAGTGGAGGTTGTGCAGGGTCTCTGCAGTTCCCAGCTGCTCCTTCCACTCTTCCTCTCAGCAAGTTTTAACCCCCTGGTCCCTCTTATGCCTGCAATCACCTGAGCAGCTGCTTCTCCCAGTTTCTCTTTCCTCTGATCCGGCTCATCCCTGATGTACGGCTCCTTCCCCTCGTGCCAATGCGTAAGATAATATCAGGGGTGACAAGGAGGGGACAGTCGGGAGCCTGTCCTGGGGTGAGAACGCTGCATTAGCTCTCCCACAATCATTTTCATATGCGTGAGCCTCATGACACCCAGAATATCTGGAATAAGGTGGAGGAAACAAACTCACCATGCTCACCACGGATTGTCAGCTCAGAGGAAAGGCAGGAAGCCAAAAACAAGTCCCCCGCGTATGAAAAAACTTTCAAGTCTCTCACGCACTCCAACTCCAGAGGACTCAATGGGAAAAGAAAGTGAGCCATTCGGATTTTATGGCACTCTCTCATCACCACACTCTGTGGCTGTCCCCTCTCTCTTCAAAAGCCTTTCCCCCCCCCAGTCAGCATCTCTGGCACTCTCTCACCCCTTGTCTGCTCCAGTCCACACCTGCCTGGCTCACTTCACTTCCCATCACCTCCTTGATTTTTTTGTTTCACACACTCTCCCTTGTTCTCTCACACTCCCTCCTAACCCTGTCCCAGAACTCTCACTCTCCGTCTACTCCCCCTCCCCTCATTTCTCTCTCACTATTTATTTATTTATTTAACATTTTTATATACCGACCTTCATGAAAAGATTCATATCAGATCAGTTTACATGGAACGTAGGGACTAACTAAATAAATAACCATATAACAAAAAGGCAATAGCAAGTTACATATAACAAGGGTATCGAACTTGGGGGGCTAGAGTAGCCGGGAAGTAGAAGTACAGCAAAAACCTAGAGGGTAGATATATATGTATACTGAGAATGGTCCGAGTGACTAGTTAGTGGGGTGGATCCTGGTTGGGAGGTATGTTGGCATTTTAGAGATTAGGGGAAGGCTTGGAGGAAAAGTCAGGGTTTAAGTTTTTTTCAGAAGGTTAGAAGGCAGGGTTCCATTCTTAGGTCATTCGGTAGCTTGTTCCAAATGAGTGGGCCCGCTGTGGAGAATGCACAATCTTTGATGGAATTTAGGCGTGTGTATTTATTTGGAGGGACTTGTAGAGTTCCTTTGTATGCATCTCTGATGGGTCTTGCAGATGCGTAGAGTTGGAATGGGATCTGAAGGTCTAATGGTAGTTGATGGTTTTGTGGATTATGGTGAGTGCCTTGTGTAAGATTCTGAATTTTATTGGCAGCCAGGGTAGGTTTCGTAGTATGGGAGTGATGTGGGCTCCCCGGTTGGTGTTGGTTAAGACTCTAGCTGCTGCGTTCTGGAGCATCTGTAGTGGTTTGGTGGCGGAAACGGGTAGCCCCAGGAGGAGAGCATTGCAATAGTCAGTTTTGGAGAACAGCGTTGACTGTAGGACTGTTCTGAAGTCCTGGAAATGAAGAAGGGGTTTGAGTCTTTTCAGAACTTGAAGCTTATAGAAACAGATGTCACACATACTGGGAAAATTGCCTCAAGTCCATTAATCACCTCCTCTCCAGCCTGAACCTGGTTCTCAATACAGCCAAGACTGAAATCCTTCTAATCTCCCCCGATCACTCGGCCCGGACAGATCAGACACTCCCCAACTCCCGGATCACACAAGTAAGAGATCTAGGAGTAATCCTCGATAACCATTTGAATCTAAAGAAATCCATCAACAACACCACTAAGGACCACTATTCCGCCAATCCAAAAGTCTTTGTGGTTTACATCATGACCCACAATCGTACAGAGTCAACATAATCAAGCTGTGCAAAACATAGTACAACACAATAATCAAAAGAGCTGTAATGCAAATTGATTTCCATAACTCCAAAAGTGTCACCAACACCAGCGGGCCTCTATCCACATTAGATCGGGGATAAACCCAGCTGGCAGACGTTTTGGTAATGAAGCCTCCCATCTGGCTTCCCACTGTGTCTTGGGAATACAAGAACATAAGATATGCCACACTGGGAGGGTCCATCAAGCCCCAGCATCCTATTTACAACATTGGCCAACCCAGGTTACAAGTACCTGGCAAGTACCCAAACATTAAACAGAACCCATGCTACTAAATGTCAGTAATAGCAGTGGCTATTCACTAATGGGCAGATTTTAAATGCCCAGCGTGCGTAAATTCCGGCCTTATGCACGCCGGGAGAATCTTCCCAGAGGCCTGGCCACAGGCGTAAAGGCCGGTATGTGCTCAAGTACCGGGCCTGTTGGAAAGGACAGGCCGGAGGGCGAGTTAGGACAGCGCCATTGTTCACTGTGCCGGCGCACGCAACTCACTTCTGCTCCTGAGCTGAAGTAAGTTGTGCAAAGAAGGTTAAAACAAAAAATTAATAAAGTTTTTAGATTTAAGGGTTGGGGAGGAGAGGGGAAGGGAAGGGAGGTTAGGGTAGGGGATAGGGAAGTTCCCTCCCAGTCCGCTCCTTAATTGGAGTGGACTGGGAGGAAACTGGGTGAATGGCAAAATGCGTTGCTGAGCAAGGTATGCAAAAATCCTCCCCCCCCCTTGCGCGCACTGCGAGCATATGCGCACACAGATTACAAAATACAGCACGCATGGCCCATCGATTTTAACATGCGCATGCATATTATAAAATCGGTGCATCCAGATATTAAAATCTACCCTTAAGTCAACTTGATTAATAGCAGTTTATGGACTTCTCCGCCAGGAACTTAAGCAAACCTTTTTTAAACCCAGTTGCACTAACTGCCCTAACCACATCCTCTGGCAATGAATTCCAGAGCTTAATTCTGCATTGAGTGAAAAGGAATTTTCTCTGATTTGTTATAAATGTGCTACTTGCTAACTTCATGGAGTGCCCCCTAGTCCTTCTATTATCCGAAAGAGTAAATAACTGATTCACATTTACCCATTTTAGTCCTCTCATGATTTTAAACACCTCTATCATATCCCCCCTCAGCCGTCTCTTCTCCAAGCTGAAAAGTCCTAACCTCTTTAGTCTTTCCTCATAGGGGAGTTGTTCCATTCCCCTTATCATTTTGGTAGCCCTTCTCTGTACCTTCTCCATCGCAATTATATCTTTTTTGAAATGTGGTGACCAGAATTGTACCCAGTATTCAAGGTGCGGTCTCACCATGAAGCGATACAGAGGCATTATGACATTTTCTGTTTTATTCACCATTCCTTTTCTAATAATTCCCAACATTCTGTTTGCTTTTTTGACTGCCGCAGCACACTGAGCCGACGATTTCAATGTGTTATCCACTATGACACCTAGATCTCTTTCTTGGGTTGTAGCACCTAATATGGAACCCAACATTGTGTAATTATAGCATGGGTTATTTTTCCTTATATGCATCACCTTGCACTTGTCCACATTAAATTTCATCTGCCATTTGGATGCCCAATTTTCCAGTCTCACAAGGTCCTCCTGCAATTTATCACAATCCGCTTGTGATTTAACTACTCTGAACAATTTTGTGTCATCCGCAAATTTGATAACCGCACTCGTCGTATTCCTTTCCAGATCATTTATATATATTGAAAAGCACCGGTCCAAATACAGATCCCTGAGGCACTCCAGTTTTCTTTTTTCACTGAGAACCTGACCATTTAATTCTACTCTTTTTTCCTGTCATTTAACCAGTTGTAGTCCATGAAGGACATTGCTTCCTATCCCATGAATTTTAGTTTCATATTAGAAGCCTCTCATGAGGGACTTTGTCAAACACTTTCTGAAAATCCAAAAACACCACATCTACCCATTCATCTTTATCCACCTGTTTATTAACCCCTTCAGAAAATGTAGCAGGGAGGGTCACGTGACGCATGGTTAGCATGCAGAAACCAAAACAGCAGTGCTCCCCAGGCCTATTTAAAACATCAAGAAAAAAAGTGAGATTTTGGCGAAGAACAATGGTGAAAGTTAACAAGGAATCGCGGGGAAGTCCCTGCTGGCATTATGACCTGAAAAGTTCTCTAAACCGCCAGGCAAAACAAATTTAAAACCTTTGGGAAGTAGCAGCCTAGGAGAGGAGTCTGCATTGGAGGAGGAATGGCCTGTACCTGCAACTCCTATGGATACCGCAAAAGCTCAAACATCTCTTGTAGCGTGGTTTTCAGAAAAACTTACCTCTAATATTAATAGCAAATTGCAGAGGTCTCGACTCGGCAGGAAAATTCGGCGAAGCTTCTGAAGACAGGAGCCGCCGAAAAAAACATTCAAATTGTGGGCCTTCCCAAGCAGACGAGGGAGTGCATGCGCTTAATTTTTTATTTTTTTTTTGCATAATGGATACCTGAAGTGCTCATCCTGGAAACCAAGGACGGTCACCTAAAGATCGAGCAGGCACAAAGAGCTTTAGTTCTCCCACCGACCCACGGTGGCAGGCCGCTAGCAGTTGAGTCTACAATTTCATCACTACATGAACAAGGTCCATGCAAGCGTGCAGAAGAGAGCAAGTTTTGTCAAGATTAAAAAACCACTGAGGCAGCGCGGGTATATATACGCCCTCCTGTATCCAGCGAGCTGAAAATGTTTGGCGCTCAGTAAGAACATATTTTTTGATGCAGTTGAAGCCACGCAGCACTTCGTGGTTGAAGCAGGAGAACCTTTGTCTCAGAGCGGAACGTCGATGAGCCATGGTTAGACTAACTGGTAGTGAAGCTCTTGTTTATTCTTTTATGCCCAATTATCCTTTGGGGATCTCCTGGGACTGACTATATGAGTGACTGGCCTGGGATGTCCGAGCCCTTTGACCCTCGCCTCTTGGGAATGAAGTCAAGAGGACCCTTTGTTAGCGGATAATCCTGTTTTTGTTTTTCCAATTGGTTTTTTTTTTATGATATTGTATTTTTTTATTCTGGCAGTGATACTGGGGGATGTGTGAGAGAATTGCTTTAAGTGTGCTGTGACATTGCAAAATAGCTGGCAGAGTTGCTGGCGTGTATGGGCCACAAAAAAATGGAGACGGCAGAGGAGACTTTCTCAACTTGACCACATGACCCAAGATAACTTTTACTTTTCCCATCCTTCGGTCTGGCATATGTTCTACTGGGGGACTTATTGGAACTACGGTCTCATTGTACTAATTGTTATATAGAATTTTGCGGTATTCTATCGATTTTTCCCCTCTTTATTTTTGTCATTATTTTTTTGGTAGCTACAGAGCATACTTGTCTTGTTTTGTGCTTAGAGTTGCAAAGCTGGTGCCCAGGTTGTGATGTTTTCCCCACTGGGCACTAAGCTTTGTTCAAATTGCAGACAGTGGATGGTCTTTTCGTCTTCTATTGTGTGTTGTTCATTAAGGAGCTGGAGCACTGGTTGGGAGGAGGAGGGAGTGGAAGGGGGATAGGGAAGAGATTAGGGGGAGGAGGGGAGCGAAGAAATTCACACCAAAGCCAAGAGTTTTGGAGGTTGAAGATATGTAGATGGTTCACAAAAATGATCTTTCAGAAGCCGCTGTTGCTTTATTGAATTGTATTGCCTATGTCATCACATACGATGGGAATATTAGAGGAGTGAGTTAAGATGTACCGTGATTTAAAGATAGTTCTCTGAATGTTCAGGGAATTTCCTCACCAGTGAAAAAGGTCTAGAACTATTCAATATATTAAAAAAACTATGTGCGTCAATTGCATTTTTGCAAGAAACGCATTTAGTGGCTAAAGAGCATGAACAATTGAAAAGGTCCTGGGTGGGTGTGGGAACTTATTTTAAGCAACTACTTAGCTTACGTGAAGAATTTTGTACCACAATAGAAAGAAATGTAGTATAGAAACACTGATATTATGAGTGTAATTATTTGATATAAGGCCTATAAGTTCTAAGAATAAATATGACATTTTTCCTAGCCTGTCTGTAACAAAAAACAAGTCATGAGATCAGATATATTAAGTAGCAGTTATTCATGAGGCTAACTGTGCAGAAATCAGAGAAAACAGTACAGTAGTCTCTTGGCCACACCTAATTATTTGCTGATATGATAAGGACAGACAGTTGGGGGCTTCAAGAACACATGGGAGTAGCCCAGAGTAAAGATTGAATCTAGGACAAAGGTCAGCAGAATCAACATAAAAGACCTACTTCAAGCTGTTTGAAATCAGAGAAAGAACAGATCAGAGGAAATGCTTTTGGACAATACAGTGGTTAATGAAGTGCCTGAAGACTGTTCCTGGTTTCCCGGTGCTGTGTTCCTGTATTCCAAAGATATCTCGAACCCGCATTGGGAATTGTGAGAGGAAGTATTTATATGCATATTCCTTAATGCAAACTCTAATCTTGTATCTTTTATTGCTTATTCCCAAACTTATAAGTAAAACTTCTATACTTGTGTTGTGTAATCTATGACAAAATAATAATCAATTTTCCTACTCACTACAGTGGGTCAAATGTAGCAGCTTCCTCACTCCTCCCACTGCAAGTTCATCTAACAAGATTTGACCTGGACAGCTACCAGGGCAGACTTTTGGCCAGACATCACATATGTGGCTGTGTGTAGTCAGTCTGACTTTTACAGTCATTTGAGCAAGATTCTTCTAGAATTTGATACTACAAGATTGGGGGGGGGGGGGAAGACTGGAACCTGTGGTGTCAATCTACTTGCTCACCACTCTCGCACGCATGTAGCTAGCAGTGAAGCAAAGGGAGGTCTTATGAACCTTATGCAACTGTTTAATTTGGTGGATATCTGGCAAGAGCAGAACAGCAATGGCAAAATTATACTTTGTTTTCCCACAGACATCAAACCTATAGCTGTATTGATTATTTATTATGTAATAGAATGCAGGCAACCACAATGCTAGATGCAGATATTTTATGAAGTACTGCATCAGATCACTATGCAGGTTCAATTACGTTTGGATTAAGTCCAATTCAGGGAGGGTATAACCATGGAGATTAAATGCTTCTTTACTGGAAAGGAAGGATTTTAGGGAAAAAAAATGAGTGATAGTGATCTGGGATTAATGAACTTCATAACCCTCCTGAGGAGTTCAGCCCCATGTTAAGGTGGGAGGCTCTTAAGGTGGTGGTTAGAGGAGCTATAATATCTTATGCAAGTCATTTAAACCAACATAGGCAAAAGGAACAAAAGATTTAGAAACTAAGGTGAAAACTTTGGAACAAAAAAATTGAAACAGTTACAGATTTTGAAAACCAAAAAGGTTCGTTATTCTAAACATGAATATGAGGGGGAAAGGCGAGATCCTTATTGTCAAAAATGATTAGAGCAAAGCAGGAAACTTCTGTTATTTATGGTATAAGGGATGCATCGGGGGAATATTAAACATTTGCCTTCTGAAATCAATAAGCAGTTTGCCGCAGATTTTTCCATGCTATACAGAGCCCAGCGTGAGCCAGACAAAGGTGAGATTTTCTGGAACCTCTAGGGCTACCAAAGCTTACTAAGGAGAAAGTCACTGAGTTCAAAGCCCCCATTACAGGGAATGAGGTCCTTCGGGCGATAAAAACATGGGCGGGCAGTAAAAGCCCAATGGCTTTCCAAGTGAGTTTTATGAAGCCTTCACGGATCTGGTTGTCCCTCATTTGAGCGTGCTATTTAACCACCTGCGCATCCCTGGGGCGGAGGTGGGGACTTTGACAGAAGCTCTCGTTGTATTGCTATATAAAAGACCTAAAGGACCACTTGGAATGCTCCTCATCTAGACCGATATCATTGATCAATGCCGATATGAAGGAGCTGGCTAAAATCCTTCCGCTTAAGCTGGCTGCCAACCCTCATTCACCCGGATCAGACTGGTTTTCTGAAAGGACATTTGTCAACTAACAATACACGACGCTTATTTAATATTCTACATATTTCTAAAAAGAAATTGGCAGGAGCAATTCTATCAGTTGACACAGCTATAGCATTTGATAGGGGGTCATGGCCCTTTATGTTTATGGTGCTGGGGCATTTTCGATTCCCAGAGGCATTTATGTTTTGGATACGGGCTCTATAGTCAGGGCCGAGGGCTAGAGTAGTCTTTGGGGGGGGGGGGGTGATCTGCCCGTTCAGTATTAAGAGGGGAACAAGGCAGGGGGGCCCCCTATCCACTTATTTATTTAATTTGGTGACAGAACCATTGGCTCGGGCTATTCAAACCTCTAAGACTATTCAGGGAATAAAACTGGGAAGAGGTCATCACAAGGTCTCACTTTATGCAGATGATGGACTTTTATATTTCATGGATATTTCAAAATCTATTCTTGCTTTGAGGGAATTGTTGGACTATTATGGATCATTGTGCTCCACTATTAATGAAAATAATAAAAGATGTAGCGAGGTGGACCCAACTCTCCATTTCATTGCTGGGTAGGGTCAATGTTATAAAATTGGCTGTACTGCCTCGTCTAGTATATCGCTTTATGCATTTGCCATGGAGTTGATGATTTACTGATCTCAGTCTCTGCACTGGGGCAAATGAGACAGGAGAATGGATTTTCTAGGAGTTATCTGTTGAAAAAGAGTGGTTTAAACAGAGAGATGTGGAAGGAATTAGGAATAATAAGATTTTGTAGGTCACCGGGTTAAGTTGTTTTATGATCTGATAAGGCCTGACAAACTTAGAAGAAAATCAGAAGGAGGGTACCTAGAATTGGATGTTTGTAGTGCTGAGCCAAATCTTATCTCCAGCAGCAAACTGAGGCACCAGTCTATACTTTCTGTCAGCACTCCTTTTGTAATGGTTGGCTGCTCTCATGAAGAGAATCTGTGTTCTCTCAAATCTCTTTCAAATTGGAAGAGATGAGATCTGCTGCTGGAGTCTCTGTGGACAACTACTACTTAACATTTTTATAGTGCTACACTATGTAAGCAGCGCTGTTCAAACACAAAAAAAAGACAGTCCCTACTCAATAGAGCTGGCAATCTAATCAGAACAAGAGACTTGGGATACTTTATTCAGTAAGATAATGGTTAAGAAAAGAAAGTTAGTTAAAAGGCAAAAAGCAAACAATCAGGCCTAAGATTTAAAAGCAGCTTCAAAAAGGTGGGTCTTTAGATGGGATTTAAACATGGCACGAGAGGGAGCATGCGCTCCAGTTAAGGAAGACTATTCAAAGGATACGGCGTAGCCAGGTGGAAAGCACTGAGTCAGGAGTTGGAGGTAGAGGAGAAGGGTACAGATAGAAGTGACTTGTCTAATGAGTGGAGTGCACAAGGAGGGGTGTAGAGAGAGATAAGAGAGGAGAGGTAAGGAGAAGCTGCAGAGTGAAGGCATTTGAAGGTGAGAAAGAGAGGCCTGAACAATATGTGAGATGCATACATATTTCATTTCATTTATTAAAACTTAATATCCTGCTTGATAAAACTTGTTACCCAAGAGGATGTTAGGATGTTTGTTGTACACAATGTAAAATGGGGAGGACCCAGAGGATTCACTCACTTGATTATTGTAACAAAACTCGGCTCATGGGAGCACTTGTATCCCGTCATCTTGCCTGGCTGATATATAGGATCTAAGGAATTTCTTGAGGATCTGGTTAACCCTCTCCTTTTGGCCATTAGATTAGGGATGATATGTCGATGAGAAGTCTAATGTCAAATTTTTTATAGAGGGCACACCAAAACCTTGATGTAAATTTGTACTCCTTGGTCACTGACAATATGTTTTTTAGGCCTGTGTAACGAGAATGCATGTTGTAAAAAATGATTGGGGAAGCTCAGGGCTATAGATAGGGTTGTAAGATGAACAAAATGGGCCATCTTGGAAAATCGATCGATGACTACTAAGATAGCAGTATGCCCAGAGAAGGGGAGGGGGGTAAGATCTGTAAAGAAATCCACAGGCTGATGAGTCCAGGGTTTCTGAGATACTGGTAAAGAATGGAGTAGGCCAAGAGGTCATGGATGAGCAGTCTTATTTTGTGCACAGTTAGTGCAGGAGGATACATAGTCACATACATACTTGCCTAAACTGGGCCACCAGTAGTTGCAGGAGATTAGGTCTAAGGTTTTACAAATTCCCTGGTGACCAGTCAGTTTAGCATCATGAGCCCATTTCAAGATTTTCCTTCAATGAGGTTTCAGTACAAAAGTCTTTCCTGGAGGGATTCCAGTGGTACCACAGGGTGACTGCATTAACCTTGGCCAGCTGTGGAAAAATTATTTAAGGAGTTATTTAATTTACGTGAAGAATTTTGTAACACGATAGAAATTAGTAGAGCAAAGATAATCACTAATATTGCTAGTGTAATTGCTTGACATCAAGCCTATAAGTTCTGAGAATACATATGCTTTTTCGCTTACTTTTTAACAAGAAACAAGTCATGAGATCAGATATATTAACAAACAGTTTCTCAGTAGGCTAATGGTGCAACTATCAGGGAACAGGACAGTAGCAACTTAGCCACACCTAACTGTTGCTGATATGATTAGACAGACAGTTGAAACCTCAGCAGATGACAGGAACATTTCGGAGAGGCCCATAGAAGAAACAGGGACACAGGCCAGAAGAATTAACATAAAAAGACCAACTTCAAACTGTTTGTAAGCAGAGAAAGAACAGACCAGAAGAAAAGCTTGTGGATATTAAGTGCACGATGAACTGTTCCTGATTTCCCAGTGCTGTGATTCTATTTTTCCAAGATATGTAAGACTCACACTGGAAGCTGTGAGGGGAAGTATCTTTATATATATTCTTAATGCAAAGATCTAATCTTGTATGCTTTTATTGCTTATTCACAGACTTATAATAAAAACTTCTATGCTTATAAATAAGTGTGTTATGTATTCTGTTACATATAATATATTACTCAGCTCACCTTTTACACCAGCTCAAGAAGATAGTGAGGATCACTGTAAATCGCAGGGTCAAAAAATCTAGAAAGAGCATCAGCGTTAACGTTTTTTTGCAGCCGGCCAGTAGGTTAAACCGGGCAAAGAACAAGGACCATCTAGCTTATCGCGGGTTGTGTCTTCTGGCAGTATGGAGATATACCAGATTCTTAAAGGCCAGTGAAGCTGGTAAAGGGATGCAAGGTGTCCTCCAATACAATTGCCACTTTTTCATCACTAGTTTAACAGCAAGCAGCTCTCAATTGCCAATGCTGTAATTTCTTTCTTCTGAGAATTTTTTAGAATAGAAGGCACAGGGTAACAATTTGCCATTACTGGAGGACAGAGAGAATAGTACCCATGCCCATAGAGGTGGAATTGACTTCTAAGAAAAGGTCATGTGGTGTCAGGTCTTTGAAGAACAGGTTTGGAAAGGAAGGCAGATTTCAGGAGGGCAAATGCTTGAGATGCTTCTAGTGGCCAGTTCTTGGTATTAGTCCCTCTTTTAGCAAGGGTGGTGAAAGCAGCAATAAGAATACAATGATGGATGAAATATCTGTAATAACTAGCAAATCCTAGAAAGCACTGAACTGCCTTGAGACCTAGTGGCTTCAGAAGTAGAAAACAAACAAGGATCAGGGCAGGAGCTATCCGAGGGCAGCAAAATGTCAAGCCTCATGAAGCTACCCATCTCCCCTTGTAGTTGGTTTTTGGGTTTTGTGATAAAATATAAAAGACTGAAGGGACCCTGCATGGATGCATGGCATGATGGCATGCCAGTGAGACATGGTGAAAGTTCTAGAAACTATGACATAAGTTTTCTGTATCGGGCTTCACTGAATGATGTCACCCAAGTGCGAAAACTGACATCCTGCTGTCCTTGAACACCTGTTACACGTAAGCAACTCTGCTAGATCCAGGATGATGATCAGAACTCAAAGGATGGTGGAAGAGGAAAAGAAAATGTAAGAAACAGTGGATAGATGAGAAAGGGAAAGAGAAATGAGAAGAGGATAAGGAGGAAGGGGATTTAAAATGCTGAAAGAGAGAAAGGGAGGAAACAGAAATGGGGTAAATAGCAGGAGGAAGGAGAAAATAAGTGGATTGGAAATGGGAGAAGAACAGAGAGGCATCCCAGAGTGGGGGGCAAAGTTGAGGGATAATTTAGGCCTGAGAGAGGAGAAAACAGATCCAGAACCAGAATGAAGAAAAAAATGAACTTTGAGAATTGGGTTTTGAGGGAGGGAGTATCCAAGACTAGAAGGCTTGGAGAGCAGAATCGCATCTTTCACGTCCTCTTTTAACCAGGCACAAATTCCCTTTCACCACACACCTCCAGTGCTAGTTAACTTGCTAATTTCTCTCACATATACCATACATTCATTGCCTTCCCCATTCCCTATTGCTGATTCCCTTCCTCCCACGTAATGTTCATTCTCACCTCCACCAGTTGAGCCCCTTAATTGATCACCTCACCCCTGCATGCATACAGCTGACAGGATGCAACATGAATACTTCAACACTCGCTTACACACTCATGCTCAGTACGGTTATTCATTATGTATCAGATCTTCTGAAAATAATGTAAAATTACCCCTTACCCAATGAGCTGAGCGTCTGATAATTCTCCTTCATCACATCCTTGTAAAACTCTTTCTGCTCTTCTTCTAAATACTCCCACTCCTCCTGGGAGAAATAGATAGCGATGTCCTCAAAAGTTACTGAGACCTGAAATACATACCCTTCCATATTCAGTACCTTATGCATCATCTACATCAGGAGAGTTTACAGCGCTGGGGCTGAACAGGGCACGTGGGAGAGTTTTCTAGGTGTAAATATAATTAATTTATAAATGTATGTATTTCATCTTAAGTTCTGCAAACCCTGATCCAATCATTCAACATGGATCACAATAAAGCATGCAAAAATCAACATAAAACAAAAATGACAAGTTAAATGAATAAGTACAAAACAGTTTTAGTCAACATATAATACATAATTCACAGTCACATAGCACAGTCTCAGAACAGGATTACAACTGCAAACCAGTTACACAAAGAACCCGGGACACAAAATCTCATTTTGAGGGGGGACTCCTAATCCTCCTCTCTCCTTATACTTAAGACGGTGCCTTTTCTGTGCCCCAGGTCTTAAGTCAGGGCTGACTCTGCAGTGTCCCAGGTTAGAAAGCTGCAGCAGGGTTTGTACGGAGAGGGCAGGAAGTTAGGGGCAATCTCCTACCTGAGCAGAAGCTCCTGCAGACATTTTTTTTCGCTACGTTTGCTGCTTTCAGGATTAGAAATTAATACGGGGCTCGTTCTTAGGTTCGGAAAGAGGCGAGAGCCTCTTGAATGCTAGAGAAGGGAGGGAGAAAGCAGGAACTACAGGAAGGAAAAATGTTGTTTTCCTTTCTTGTTTGTATTGTCAACAGTCTGTGTCCTCAGTATGAAGCTCCACATGCACCGCCCTCTAGTGATGTCATCAGTCTGTGCCCTCAGTGTGAAGCTCCACATGCACCCGCCCTCTAGTGATGTCATCAGTCTGTGCCCTCAGTGTGAAGCTCCGCACGCACCTCCCTCTAGTGATGTCATCAGTCTGTGCCCTCTGTATGAATCTTCGCACGCACCGCCTTCTAGTGATATCATTAGTTTGTGCCCTCACTGTGAAGCTCCGCACATCTAGTGATGTCATCAGTCTGTGCTCTCAGTATGAAGCTCCGCACGACTCTCTCTTTTATATCATCAGTCCATGCACTCAGTGTGAAGCTCCGCACGCACCCGCCCTCTAGTGATGTAATCAGTCTGTGCCCCCAGTGTGAAGCTCCGCACATCTAGTGATGTCATCAGTCTGTGCCCTGAGTAGGACGCTCCGCACGATCCCCTCTAGTATATCATCAGTCTATGCCCTCAGTGAGAAGCGCCGCACGCACCTCCCTCTAGTGATGTAATCAGTCTGTGCCCCCAGTGTGAAGCTCCGCACATCTAGTGATGTAATCAGTCTGTGCCCCCAGTGTGAAGCTCCGCACATCTAGTGATGTCATCAGTCTGTGCCCTCAGTGTGAAGCTCCGCACATCTAGTGGTCATCAGTCTGTGCCCTGAGTAGGAAGCTCTGCACTATCCCCTCTAGTATATCATCAGTCTATGCGCTCAGTGTGAAGCTCCGCACGACTCTCTCTTTTATATCATCAGTCTGTTCTGTCAGTAAGGAGGTCCAGACAACTGATCCGCAAAGATAGACTTTTATTGCCAGCAAGATGCAGCTAAGACAACGGCTTAGTACAACTGCATGCCACGCCCCCTCTGGAGCAAACCTTTATACATTTTACAGTTCTTATCTTTCACACATGCGTTCTGGTTTTGCTGAACAAACATTTTACAAACTGCTGAGCAAGCAATAGCTAGCGTGGTCTCTAGTAGGTGTAGCTTATGATCAGACTATTGTTTCGTCATTTAATTGACGGGTTAGACATTCGCGATAGCGTTCGTATTAATACAATACAAAATATAAATCCAAAATGGAGTTACGTTCACTAAACGTTAGTGCGTAAGTACGTCATTACGTATTAGGTTCCGTTTGCGTTGCAAATGTTAGTAAATCAAAAATGGCTGTGCGTTTCACTGCAGCATGATGAGACGAGAGGCGTCACAGCTGTGCATTGTTCAGGGGTTCATGGAATCGAACTCCTTCATTCCCCCCTTTGATACTTCAACGGCGATGGATAGTGGAAGTATCACTCGCAGGTGTTAAGTAACTGAAAAGAGAAGCAAAAATCAATACTAATAACTGTTAAGGTGGACCCTAAAATGTTACTAGGTCGTTGGTTTCTTCACGGGTTTGAGACGGATGGGCCCTAATGGCGTCAACCCCCTTTGTAGCCCGGCTTTCCCTAGTAACAAAAGTGGTCCTATCGGTGGATTAGGTGGTTTTAGAGTTTAGTATCAAAATAATCATTATCAGAATCAAAAGAGATATCATCAGAGTCAGATGCATCAGAATCAGGGAAAGTAGAAATCGACACATACTTATTGATCATCATAATATGTGCTGCAGCCCTGCGATCAGCAATGGTTTCAATCATAGGTCGTAGATTTCTGAAAATAAGAGGTAAACAAAGAGGGAACAGAATGCAAGTTAGAATAAAAAATAAAAGAGGAATGAAGATGTCCTTCAATCCGGGGATTGAAGTAAGCCAATTTGGTAGTGAGGAAGTCCAATCAAGGATACCGGTCCATGTTTGTACAGGGACATGAGCTAATCGTATCATGCGATCAGTAATCTCTTCGATAACTTTGCTCTTATCATCGATCTGTAAACAACAATTGGAGAGATTAAATTTGCCACAGACACCACCTTCTTGTGCAAGGAGGTAGTCCAAGGCTAAACGGTTTTGGTAGACAGCTGTTATTATTTTGGTGTTTTGTTTGGCCAAGATATTGAGTGCCATAGCGGAGTCATTGGTCAGGAGTTCTAGTACTGCTTGTAAGCGAATGATGCGATTTAACATGTATATTGGAGTTCTATATCCATAGGATCCATCTTCAGCCCATGTGGCAGGGCCGTAGTATTGTACAATTCGCTCAGGGGGCCACTCCTGATCTTTCCAATCACCAATGGAAACTTTAGGACTTCTGCGACGTTTGTTTGGTTTCATAGGGCTATAGACAGGTACACCCAATGTTTCACCCGCTGTGATTGGTAAGAGAAAGAAACTTGGTCGTATGGTGGCTAGGAAACAGGTGCCATACCAGTTTAGCGGGAGTAATTCATATGCCCGGCGGCCACAAACGAAATAATAGCCGTCTGGTGCAGCGAAGAGGGTGTTTGGTACTCCAGCATCAGTCCACGTTTTGTTGAGGACTGCTTCAGTCCACATGGTGGTGGGCATTGTCAAATTCTCAGTTTGCCACCAGGTTTGTTTGGTTAGGTTAGCAGTAAGCACCCCAGTACATGGGGAATTACCAACAGAGGTAGTATATACTCGGGAATGTTGTCGAGATATGCAATGTCTGCCAATGACATCTGTTTGGAGAGCCCATTCATATGGGTGAGGTTTTCGTTTGTAAGTTATTGTCGTGTTCAATTGATTGAGATCGGTTTGGAAGACCTCTTTAGCTTCCCATGGCCATTGTTCCCCAGTGTGCGTTCCTCCGCAGACAAAACAATTTTTAATTTCAAGAGAGAGAGCTATATTCTCAGCCAGATTGACAAACATATTCTTTGCTTGCTTGGAGAATGCATGTTTTTTCAATTCTTCTGATGCGTGGGATATTTCATCGAAGAAGGACTGATAGCCCACTACAGTAGTCTGATGAATAATTGGTCGAGGTTTGTCTCGACGTTGGGTAATTGTTATATAGGTCATGGGGTCTTTTCCTGTTCCATCTATTCCAAAGCCCCAAGTATCTTGCCAAGGATATCCTTCACCCCGTATGGGCCACTGTATGGACATGGTATTACCAGTTACTGCAGTTAACCGGCCAATTCCATGGCAACCATGATATCCTCCTCCTGTATAGTCACATACCAGAGCCCATCCTGATAAAATTAAGTCTCCTTGACATGGTAGCCATTGAGATGGATTGGCCACCCGATTGTAAGGGCAAAGGTACTTATGGTTGTGAGCATAGGCCTGTTTCCAGGCTTTGGATCCGCAGTGGAGGGCGTTCGGGTGCTTTCCAATGGCTTCACAGGCGTTGAAGATAATGGTGGTAGTAGATTCTCCTCCAACAAGGACTTTGGTTGAGTTGATGTAGTACAGGATGCCTTTTCCTTCTGGAACGATGGTTGAGGTATAGCTCTTTGGTAATCCGGCGGTCAAGGTGATGTTATAGTACTTGGGAGTTGTAGGTGTATGACAAATGACCTTGTCATTTTGTAGGCACCGGTGAAAAGATTGGTATCCTTGAGTAGTATTTAATGAGCACGCAGGCTGAGTTGCACATGAGTCAGGTGGCTGAGATTGGTGTATAATGGTAGAGACAATCTGGAATCCATCTGGAGTAGTGGTATGGATTAACTTGACACATTCAGTGCAGTTTTTGCTTAGAGGTAGAACAAGAGATGTAGTTGTAGAACAGGAAAGTAGTAGAATAACTAGTAGTAGTCTGGTTGTCATAGCCGAAAGTTGAGGGTGAGCACGGTGGACTTGAGTTGTAAGTAGTTCAGTAGATTAATTCTGAAAGGAAGAAAAATGTATATGTTAGTACTCTTTAGCAAAGTACTATAACCATCTAATCTGGACTATCTTGTTGCCTGTTTTGAGTGAATCTTAACTTGTGGTCTCCAATCCTGGAGACCTGCCAATTGGAGGCAGCAGGTTTTAGGCGAGTCCAGTGAATCCAGGAAGGACATCCAGAGACCTTTACAGCAGTAGGAGTGGTGAGTAATACTGTGTATGGACCCTTCCAACGTGGTTTAAGGAAATCGGATTCATCCCAGTCCTTCACCCATACAGAATTTCCAACTTGGAATGGATGAATTGGGGTCAACAAAACTAGCGGTTCAACGTCACATGTATAGTCCTGAATTGCAATGACTGTGTTATATAGTCCTTTGAGCTGATTACTTAGTGACAACTCTCCTTGTATCTGCAATGATTCAGGAAAAGAAGGGAGAGGTGGAGGTCTTGCATACATCATCTCATACGGTGTTAGCCCTGATCGCTTTGGACTGCATCTGAGATGTAGCAAGGCTAAGGGTAGGATGTCTGGCCATTTGGTCTTTGTTTCTTGACATAGTTTAGCTATCTGATTCTTCAGTGTTCTGTTAGCCCGTTCAACAGATCCACTGCTCTGCAGTCGCCATGCGCAGTGCAGATGCCATGTGATACCGAGGATTTTACTTAGTCTTTGGATAACATCGCTAGTGAATGCTGGTCCATTGTCTGAATTGATTTGTCTTGGCAATCCGTAGCGTGGTAAGATTTGGTGAAGGAGCAAGGATGCAACTTCTTTGGAGGTTTCAGTTCGTGTTGGTGCGGCTTCGATCCATCCTGTATAGGTGCAAACAGCCACCAGCATTGCTTTGTAACCTTTGGACGGAGTCATGTGAGTAAAGTCAATTTGGCAAACTTGGAAAGGTGTAGTTCCTCTTAAAATATGTCCAGGTGATGGACCAGGTCCACTTCTGGGATTATTTTTAGCACATGTGACACATTGGCTGATTGCGTGTTTTGTTAGTTGGATTATTTTATTGATGTAATACGTCTTTCCCAGTAACTTTACCAGTGCATCTCGTCCGAGATGGGTTTTGTTATGTGCTTCCTTGACAATAGTCCAAGCTAATGTTTCTGGAATCCATATTCTGTTATCTTGCAGAATCCACCAGCCATTGTGATGGTGGATCTGTTCAGCCTGTGCCCAGTCATTCTCCTCTGTTGAATAGGTGGGAGTTTCTGTTGGGAATTGTAGAAGTGGACATGTCGTAGTTGGAATTGATAATAAATGTGCACGGGCTGCTTCTTTTGCTGTTTTATCTGCCCATTGGTTTCCTTTTGCAACGGGATCTGACTTTCCGGTATGGGCTTTACAATGCATGACAGCTACCTTTTGTGGTGCCCACACAGCATTTAGTAATTGATGTATTTCAGATGCATTGGCCAATTGCTTTCCTTCGGCTGTTAGGAACCCTCGCTCCTTATATAGGGCTCCATGTACCTGGATTGTGAGGAAAGCATATTTGGAATCTGTATAAATATTCACAGTCTGTCCTTCTGCCAATTGTAAAGCTCGGGTGAGAGCGATTAGTTCAGCTTTTTGGGCTGATGTCCCAGGTGGTAAGGGCTCAGCTTCAATAATATCGTCTTCAGAAACTATAGCATATCCAGCAACTCGAATCCCATCAATAACCTGGCTGCTTCCATCAGTAAATAATGTCCATGCTCCCTGCCATGGTTGATCTCTCAAGTCCGGTCTGCTGGAATGTATTGTAGTCATGACCTCTTCACAGTCATGTGCGACGGGTTCAGGTGCCGGCATAAGAGTGGCCGGGTTCAAGTTTTTGCTGTCCTGTATTTGGATTTCAGGAGTTTCACATAGCAGAGCTTGATATTTTACAAGACGTGAATTAGTCATCCATTTTGGTCCATGAGTTTCTAGCAGTCCTTGAATGGTGTGGGGGGGTCGTTACATTCAAGATTTGTCCAAAAGTTAATTTGACTGCTTCTGAAATTAGTAAGCATGCAGCCGCAATGCTTCTTAGACAACCTGGCCATCCTTTTGCAACATTGTCCATTCCCTTCGAGAGATATGCAACAGGTCGCTCCCATGAGCCTAGAGTTTGAGTCAATACCCCTATGGCCATGCCTTTTTTCTCGTCGACGAATAGATGGAATGGTTTCATTACATCTGGCAATCCTAGTGCAGGTGGTTCAATCAAGGCATCTTTCAGTTGTTGTAAGCTTGTCAGTTCATGGGTTTCCCACTGAAAAGGCTGAGATTCTGCCTCCTTTCCCCGCAGCTTGTCGTACAGGGACTGGGCGATAACAGCGTAGTTAGCAATCCACAGCCTACAGTATCCTGCAGCTCCAAGGAACGCTCGGAGCTCTTTCTTGCAAGTGGGTACAGGTTGACCTCGTATTGAACTGGTACGGGATATTCCAAGGCAGCGGGTACCTTCCCGGATTTGGAATCCCAGGTATTCTACTTCCAATTCACAAATTTGTACCTTCTTTTTACTTGCACGGTATCCTTTTGAGTACAACGTCTTTAACAAGTGGAGTGTGGCTATAGCACATTCGTGATACGTTTCACGAAACAACAGAAGGTCATCCACATACTGTATGACTGGCCCATACGTTACTTGGTACATTTTTAAGTCTTTTGCCAGTTGCTCCCCGAACATCGTGGGTGAGTGCTTAAATCCTTGCGGTAAGCGAGTCCATGTGTACTGCTGCTTGATTCCAGTTTGTGCATTTTCCCATGTGAAGGCAAAGATCTTCTGGCATTCTTCTGCTACTGGAACGGAGAAGAAAGCATCTTTGAGGTCAATGACACTGTACCACTTGGAGGTAGGGGAAACTTGAGCCAAGATTGAGTATGGATTTGGTACAAGAGCTACTAGATCTGCTACTTGATCATTCACTTTCCGTAAATCTTGTACAGGTCGGTAGTCAGAAGAACCGGGTTTCTTTACGGGCAGTAGAGGGGTGTTCCAAGCAGATCGGATTCGCCTGAGAATTCCCAAATCATACAGTCTTTGCAGATGTATTTCAATTCCTTCTCTGGCCATGTATGGAATGGGGTATTGAGGTTGATTGATCACCTGTGCATTCTGCTTCATTTCTATCCATATGGGGGTAGCGTCGATAGCTATTCCTCCCGGGTTCTGTTCGGACCATACTTGGGGCACACTATCCATCAGTTGTCTGCGCTGTTCATTAAGAGGGGTATCCCTTTCGTATCGATGCAGAGTGATTTGTTCAAGAACGGGGAGATGTAGTCTCCATTCTTCTTGTAGTGGACATATCAGGGAAACTGGACTATCGGCAAAGGATGCCTTTATTTCACCGGTAGGTTCGAATTGCAAGGTAGCCCTTAATTTACATAGGAGGTCTCTTCCTATGAGGGGTACTGGGCACCCTGGCACGTAGAGGAATTGATGGGACACTAACTGTCCTCCTATTGTAACTTGCCGTTTCTGAAGGAAAGGAGCAGTTAATGGTTTTCCGGAAGCCCCAACTATAGAGATGTTTCTTGAAGTAGGCGTGGTGATGGCTGTGGTCATCACAGATCGTTGAGCCCCCGTATCCAACAGTCCTTTGAACGTTTCAGCCCCCACTTTTATCTCCACAAGGGGGTCTAGAGGAAAAGTTCCCCTTTCTAGTCATGCTTCACTATCCTCGCCGGAAGTTTCGCCTACAGTCATCTGCCATTCCGTTTCTTTAGATTTGGGCGGTGCGTATTCTCCCGGTTTTGCTTGCCGGCGCACCGGACACTCAGACTTCCAATGCCCTTCTTGTTTACAATATGCGCATTGGTTGGTTCCCAATGGCATTTTCCCACCTCTAACCAATCCTCCTCTATTCGCTCGTCCTCTTGGCAGCCCTCTTGAGGGTGGGTTGCCCCTTCCTCGGAATCCGGGATACCCGTTATACTGCCTAGACGGGTTCCCGAAATTAGTTTCTTCCAACGCTGCGGCTAACAGACTAACACGTTCTCTTAACTTTCTAGTTTCTTTCTTTTCTTTGCCGTCTCCATCCGGTTCTCGGTTTACATACACTTTATCAGCCATTGCCTTTAATTGGCTGATATTCATGCCCTCGAACCCTTCCTGCTTTTGCAACTTCCGGCGGATGTCTGGGCAGGACTGACTAACGAAGCTCATCAGTATAATAGATTGATACTTGGGATCCTCAGGATCGAATGGGCTGTATTGACGATATGCGTCCATTAATCGCTCCAAAAAGTTTCCGGGGGATTCATCTCTCTGCTGCACCACGTCTTTGATTTTTCCCATATTTACAACCTTCTGTTTTCCTTTCTTTAAAGCTTCAAGAAATGCGGTCTGATAGGCGGTTATGCGCTCCCGCCCTGCCGCAGTCTGGAAATCCCAGTTGGGATCCGCAGTCGGGGCTAAGCCTCTTACTGTGTCTTCGGGACGTCCGTCTGATCCGGCTCCTAATCGAGCTGCCTCCTCCATGTTTAATTGTATTTGCCGGCGTTCTTCAGTGGTGAAAAGAATAGAGGCTAGGTGCCTTATGTCAGCCCAGTTAGGATTGTGGGCAGCGAAAATGCCCCGTAAAAAGTCTACCATCTGTTTCTGGCTTTTCAGCATATGATGGCCCCAGCTGTTTCCAATTAAAAAGATCGCTGGATGTGAAAGGTATATAAGTAAATAATCTTATTGTTTGCGTAGTACGATGCTCGTTTTCTTCAGTTGGGACTACGGGAACAACAGTTGATGTTTCCCTGATTGGTAATTGCAAACTAGCTGCGGCTTGGGTCTTACTGCGAGTTCCGTCTGACACGGATGCCTCGCCGCTGCCTTCTTCCTTTGCGGTCGCCGTTCCGGGTCGTTCTTCATGAGCTGGTGCCTCCCTTGGATCAGCTTGCGCATTGGAGGGGACTGGGGGGCTTGGTGGCGTGGGATATGTGGGGGGGTAACTAGGGGCATATGGCGGCGGCAAAATATTTTCAGCGTCGGGCAATGCTGGAGGCGGCAGGGGTTTAATTTTTTTTTCTGGAGTCCGTAGATTCCCTTGTACTACAAATATGGCCGCCTCAGCTGACGCATGCTCTGTAGAGTCCAATATGGCCGCTTTGCCCTTTCTCTTCCGGTTTGGGGATTTCCGGTCTCCCATCTTACATGCTTGAGCCACCATTACGAGGGCGGCTCCCTCTACTAGTTTCTTCGCCCAGGATGGAGGATTTTCAATAACCGCGATCCACGCGGTTATATATGGTATATCCTCAGGGCAACCCGGATTCCCTTGTCGTATAACTATTTTCTGAACCCGTGTGGCCGTTTGGAAATTAAAGGTTCCTGTAGGAGGCCAATTTACACAGAAACCGGGCCACTTATGGGTGCATCGTTGAATCATTCCGGGTTTTGTACATTTATGGTCATCGAACACTTCACTATAGTGTTCCGTCATGACTTTTAATGGAGTCGACCCGCTCCCTCCCATTAGGATAGAATTCACAGACAAAGGAGGGAAGGGAAGACGGATAGGTAAGGGGTCCGTATCCGTCAGACACAAAGGGTCACAATTGCCCCGACTAGAACCGGGTCGCCCGGTCTAGAACTGCGAGGCCATTCACTCTCTTTCACACAACAAGAAACCTATTCCCACTGTCGTATACGCTACTTATTATTTCCAGACAGATTATTATTTCCAGACAGATTATTCGCGTGGTCTTCGGAGCATAATTCCTACTAACACACTGCGTGGGGTGTGATCAAGGCCCCCTCGGTCAGCCAGAAAAGACCGGGCTATTTCCTGAGCTAGCTAGTCTTTACTTATTTCCAGATTCCCATAATACTCGCCTGCAGGGGTCTTCCGATCGTCATGAAAGCCTTCTTCCCGGATCATCAATCCAGAGGTTCCGGCAGAATTTCTGCGGAACGATCCCCTCAGAAACCTGATCGCTGAACTCAGCGGTGGCCACTCACCAGGTATGTCTGGGGGACTGCTCCGCCTCCAAACTACCGGACCTTCTGGAGAGCTAAAATAGCGTCTCCGGTACCTCCTGGCTGAGCTCGCCAATGTAACCGTCTGTTTTTCTGTCAGTAAGGAGGTCCAGACAACTGATCCGCAAAGATAGACTTTTATTGCCAGCAAGATGCAGCTAAGACAACGGCTTAGTACAACTGCATGCCACGCCCCCTCTGGAGCAAACCTTTATACATTTTACAGTTCTTATCTTTCACACATGCGTTCTGGTTTTGCTGAACAAACATTTTACAAACTGCTGAGCAAGCAATAGCTAGCGTGGTCTCTAGTAGGTGTAGCTTATGATCAGACTATTGTTTCGTCATTTAATTGACGGGTTAGACATTCGCGATAGCGTTCGTATTAATACAATACAAAATATAAATCCAAAATGGAGTTACGTTCACTAAACGTTAGTGCGTAAGTACGTCATTACGTATTAGGTTCCGTTTGCGTTGCAAATGTTAGTAAATCAAAAATGGCTGTGCGTTTCACTGCAGCATGATGAGACGAGAGGCGTCACAGCTGTGCATTGTTCAGGGGTTCATGGAATCGAACTCCTTCAAGTCTATGCACTCAGTGTGAAGCTCCGCACGCACCCGCCCTCTAGTGATGTAATCAGTCTGTGCCCCCAGTGTGAAGCTCCGCACATCTAGTGATGTCATCAGTCTGTGCCCTCAGTGTGAAGCTCCGCACGTCTAGTGATGTCATCAGTCTGTGCCCTGAGTAGGACGCACCGCACGATCCCCTCTAGTATATCATCAGTCTATGCCCTCAGTGAGAAGCGCCGCACGCACCTGCCCTCTAGTGATGTCATCAGGCTGTGCCTGGCAGGAAGAGGAGCTGCCGTGCGCGGCATAGAAAGAGAGTGGTATACACTGTTACAAGTTTATAATCTGAGACTCAGAGAGTGAGGCTTGCTTTTAATAGGACCACGAGCAGACTGGTGATAAGATGAACCCTGGGACCCTCCTGAGTGTAAGAAGAGAAATCAGGAGTCCCACAGAGTGAAATTTTGGGTTCGGTATATCTGATTTCTAGTTTCTATAATACTTCTCTGAGACTGTGTGTAGTGTGTTATGTGTCTTTCCCCTTGCCCTGCTGAGCTCCAGTGCTGTGAGATCTCTTGATGAATGTCATACAGAAGGTGCTGTTTCTGCTTTGGGTTTCAAGTCCCAATAATGGATGAGGACCTCACTGTCCATATCTGCCAGGAGGAGTATAAGAATTTAGAACAGGGTAGGCAATTCTGATCCTCAATTGCTGCAAGCCAGTAAGGTTTTCTAGATATTGCTGAATATTCCTGAGATGCATTAACATGCAGCATCTCCATTATATGTAAATTCATCTCATATATTCATTGTGGATATCTTGAAAACCCGAATTGCATGTGACACTGATTTAGAAGAATATCAGAAATTCTGGAAGTATGTGGACAAGAAATCAGTTTTAAATAAATAAAATAAATAGATTACTTTCTCTTTTCAAATCTCACCAGGAAAATCCCATGTGCAGAAATGTCTTTATCATAATATTCCAGGACCATTAATAAAAATGTTACATTATCCCTTACTCAGACAATGTATTTATTTATTCATTCATTCATTCTTAATTTCCACTACTTCCCAAAACAAAGTTCAGAGTGGATTACAGCATAAACATCCATGAATTAAAATGTACAACATAAAATATGACACAAGTATTTAGACATAAATACAAAATGAGCTAATGATGGGGTGGTTAATAAAACTATCCTGTTGCTAAAAGCCTCTTTATAAAACAAGGCCTTGACTTTCTTTCTAAAAACTTTTAAATCCTTTTCACCATGAAATACAGCTGAAAGCTTGTTCGACTTCATGGGACCTGCACATGAAAAAGGCTCATGCACATGTTACCTGTAATTTAGTCTTGTGGAGGTGGTAGAATTAACAAATGTCCATCAGAAAACCACAACTGATAAGTGGGCTCATGCATTTTCATATTATGATGCAAGTCTATGGATTATCTGCATACAAAAGCTTGTGAATAATAATAACAAGTAACTTGAATTGTGAATGCCCTCACAATGGTAAAACATAAGAATTTGCCATGCTGGGTAAGACCGAGGGTCCATCAAGTCCACTATCCTGTTACCAATGGTGGCCAATCCAGGTCACAAGTAATATCCCAAACAGTAAACATTTACATTTCCAGCACTGTCTCTAGCTGGGGAGCTAGAGGCAGCACTAGAAGCATAAGCTTAACATAAGCTTATGCTTCCAGGCTGACTCTCTTAGAGCAACAATCGAGAGTGTCTTTCTCCCGGCAATGAACATAAAGGTATCAGGAAGGGGATGAGGAGGGTTGAGGAAAAGGGATCACCATGATATTTTCAACCCTTGTGGGTGGGTAGGAAGGAAGGTGGGAGGTAGGCTGCTATAGAGTTTTGTAATTTCTTAGCATTCAGACAGGTGAATCCAAAACCAGTGGATTATGTACCTCTACCAGCAGATGGAGACAAAGAAAAGCTGACATCAGCCTGCCAGTATTCTCCATCTTCAGCAGATGGTGGACGTGCATCTCCCTATTGGGGATTACTTTTGAAGCCTGGGCCATCCATTTGGCATGCTTGTGGTTTTGCGACCAATTACAGCATCAAGCAGTCGGGATAATGTCGGCCAATGCAATGACAGTGGCTTACATCAATCGGCAGGGAGGAACCAAGAGCCGGCAATTGTTGCAGGAAATAGACCAACTTATGGAATGGGTGGAAGTGCATCTTCAGGAGATCGCCTCACACATTGCAGGAAAAGACAATGTAAGAGCAGACTTTTAGAGCAGACAGAGTTTGGATCCAGGAGAATGGGAATTGTCGAATGAGGCATTTCAGCTAATAGTGTATCGCTGGGGCCTTCCATTTCTGGATCTCTGGCGACTTCTCACAATGTGAAGGTTCCTCAATTCTTCAGTAGCAGGAGAGATCCAAAGTCCTTGGGCATCAATGCCCTTATGCAGGAGTGGCAGGAGGGAAGTTGCTGTATGCTTTTCCCCCCATGGCCCATGTTGGGCAGAATGGTTCGGAAGATCGAGAGTCACAGGGGAATGGTGCTTCTGGTGCCACCAGATTGGCCCAGGAGACCATGGTATGCAGATCTGCGAAGGCTCCTGGTGGACTCTCCTCTCTGGTTTCTAGCGCACAAGGATCTGGTATGGCAAGGGCCTGTTCTTCATGAAGATCCAACTCAATTTTGTCTTTCAGTATGGCCCTTGAGAGGGCTCGGTTGCTAAAGCTTGGATACTCTTCTGTGGTGATTGCCACCTTTCCACAAGCAAGAAAGTTTTCCACTTCCTTAGCCTATATGCGGGTTTGGTGAGTGTTTGAGACTTGGTGTGAAAATCGAGGAGTTCTTCCTTGTTTGGTTAAGAACCTGCTCATTTTGGAATTTTTACAGGATGGATTGAATAAAGGGTTGGCCCTTAATTCCCATAGCTGGGAACTCTCTGGATTTGGCCCAGACACTCCGGAATTCTAAACGAATTGCTGGGTCTCCGGGCCAATGTGAGAAATCTCCGGGTGGACTGAGAAAGCACCTGCGCAGCCCAGGTGACTTTTTCCTGGCCATGTGGATGTGAATGAGGAGGAGATGACAGTCATGTGGCAGGAAGGAGGGAGTAGCAGTGAGAGCAGCAGCAGCTGCCCCAATGCTGCTGCTGCAACACTGACAGTCACCACGGCAATTTCATTTCAGCCACGATGATCGAGGCTCACGTCCCGTCCCTCCTCTCGTGTCACTTTCTTCACTGCCGTGGCCCGATGGCCGATCCACTTCCCTATGGAGCCTTGGGGCAGGGAACCCTTGTTGCAGTCCTGATCAACTGGCTGCCACCTTCTCTCTTAACCGCGGTGATCACGGCTGCTAGGAATAGCTGATTTCTGCCTCCAGCCTCTCCCCAGCAATGCCTCTCTGCCTGCCCCAGCAGACACAAATCAAGACCGGGGCATGCCAGGACCCTGGAATCTTCCAACCTGGGCCATGACAGCTCCAGATCAGCTCCTCAGTGCCTCAGGAAGAGAATGGTTATGTGTGAGCGAGTGGGCATGTTATTTATTTATCAGGTTTTATATACCGTCATTCACAAAACATTCTATCACAATGGTTTACAACATACTTAGAATATAATAAAATAGCAATAAAAAGAATAAAATCACATTATCAGAAACAATAATTCATAAAAGTAAAAAATAATAGAAGCTTCCAGTATAAAAGATGAAAAACCATAAAATAATCAAAAATACAAATGTGCATGAAAAAGGGAGAGAAGAGAGCTAGCATGTGTGTGAGAATAAGAGTGAGTGTCTGTGGGAAAATGAGTATATGTGTGCGTGAGAGTAAAAATGTCAGTGTATAACCACCCCCACCCCCTGCTAATCCACAGCAATCTCAGGGTGGCTGCAATTCAATAGTTCTCAGGTATGTTAATTCCTTAAAAGAACAGATGGCAGCTGAATGGTGGAACCTTGTTGGCTCATCCAGATGTGGCCCGTTTCTTGAAAGAACTGAAGCATCTTCATCCTTCCTTGCAGTTATCAGTGCTCTTGTGGAGTCTTAATCTAGTTTTGGATTTTTTAGTGGGCCCTACTTTTTGACTGATGTGTAACCTTTCCTTGAGGTTACTGACCTTAATAACGGTGTTTCTTGTGGCAATTTGTTCTGCGTGTCGAATATCCAAATTACAGGCCTTGTCTTGCCGAGAGCCGTTTCTACGAGTGACTCCAGGGGGCGATACAGCTGTATACTGATCCTTCCTTTTTGCCAAAAGTGGTTTCAGAGTTTCACTTGAATCAGTCTATTTCCCTGCTGTCTATGGACAGGGAAAGGGATGCAGAGGAATATTGCCTGTTATGGCCCTTGGATGTCGAGAGGCATATCTTGAAGTATTTGGAAGTTTCTAAACCTCTCAGGAGGTTGGATCGCATGTTTGTTCTTCACGGTGGAAGTAAACAGGGCGAACCTGCATCACAGGCTAAAATAGCCCACTGGATTAAGGAAGTAGTCACGGCCACGTATGTGGATACTGAGCAGCCGTTGCCTGGTCAGGTTAGGGCTCATTCCACTAGGCCTCAGACAGTGTCACGGGCAGAGGTTACATTGTTGTCTCGCATCGACATTAGCTGGGCTGCGATGTGGTCCTCTTTGCATACCTTTTACAGGCATTATCGCCTGGATGTGCGGGCCCAGGAAGATGCAGCCTTCACACATGCGGTTTTGACTGGACTGTGGGCAGCCTCCCACCCACCAGTTCAGGAGTAGCTTTGGTACATCCACTGGTTTTGGATTCACCTGTCTGAACACTAAGAAAGGAGAATCTACTACTTACCTGATCATTTTCTTTTCTTTAGTACAGACAGGTGAATCCACTTTCCTGCCTTTGGCTGCCAGATGGTTGTGCTATTATCCCCCCTGCATGGCTGCGTGTTCCAGGGATTACTGCTAAGTATTATTCCAGTCCTTAGATTAGTGTTAATACATTCTTGTCTGAGCTCAGTCTTTTCCTGTTGACTGAGTGTCAGAATGGTTATCTGTAATTAATCAAGTTTTGTTAGTTTGTCCACAGTTGGCTTTTGCAGAGAATACTGGCGGGCTGATGTCAGTACAGGGGTGTATAAACCGTGATGTCAGTTTGCTCCATCTCCGTCTGCTGGTAGACGTGCATATCTCAACTGGATTCACCTGTCTGTAGTAAAGAAAAGGAAATTATCAGGTAAGCTGCTGGCCCATTTAAGTAGCTTATTATCTGGCCACATAACTTTATACCTGCTCAGTAGCAGAGAGAGAGAGAGAGAGAGAGAGAGAACCTAGCCATAAAGCCCTCACACTAGATAGGTATTTATATCTCTATGGGAGGCCCACCTAGTAACTCGAGGTGAGGTTTAGGTATTAGTGTAGGGGTTAGGGGCCACTTTGAAATTCAAAGTGAAACGTACGAACAGAACAGTGCTCTCTAGTGAAGATTTGATGACCTTCGGAGTGAGGGAACTCACCCAAAGATGAGATTTGTGCAGTGTTCTCTCAACCTAGCTTGATTCATCTCTCTCTCTCTGCTACTGAGCAGGTATAAAGTTATGTGGCCAGATAATAAGCTACTTAAATGGGCCAGCAGCCCAATCCCCTCCTTCCTCCACACCATCAAATTTCTAAAGAACCTCATCCCCGGTGAAGGAGAAATTACTACTTACCTGATAATTTCCTTTTCCTTACTACAGACAGGTGAATCCAAAAACAGTTGAGTTATGCACGTCTACCAGCAGACGGAGACGGAGATGAATCAAGCTAGGTTGAGAGAACACTGCACAAATCTCATCTTTGGGTGAGTTTCCTCACTCCGAAGGTCATCAAATCTTCACAAGAAGTAAGTGGCTATGGGTGCAAGGGAGATGAAATGCAGTGATATTTGACAGTCACAATACGGATCAGATCAGTTCTTTTTCACTCAACGCACAATTAAACTCTGGAATTTGTTGCTAGAGGATGTGGTTGGTGCAGTTAGTATAGCTGTGTTTAAAAAAGGATTGGATAAGTTCTTGGAGGAGAAGTCCATTACCTGCTATTAATTAAGTTGACTTAGATAATAACTACCACTATTACTAGCAACGGTAACATGGAATAGACATAGTTTTTGGGTACTTGCCAGGTTCATATGGCCTGGATTGGCCACATGGAGGGCCCGAAACAGAGCAGCTCCCTTCTGTGAAGATGAAAGAAAGAGGCAGGCATCGGCAGGGACGGCTTCCCTGCCATCTGAAGACCCCAGCAGCGGCTCCAGCCGCGAAGTCGAAGCAGGAGTGGCAGTGGCGGCCTCAGCTGTGGAAGAAGGGCTCCAGGTGATGGCTCAGCCCTGCCAAGCAGGGCAGAAGACGGCCGCGGCCTCTGGGCCGCAGAGGACTGTGTCAGCGGCAGCCTGCCGCGTTGAGCAGAGAATAGCTGTTGCGTTCGTGCCTCTTCTCGCCCTTCGCTCCACCCTCTCTACCTGGGATGCGACTCCTTTCGGCTCTGACGGACAGTGCAGCCGCGGCTTCTCTCTGCCTCCTGATTCCTGGTTCCCCCGGGCTGGCCTGACGCTTTGGATCCGCCATATTCCTGATCACGTAAGGGCTCGGGTGCGAACCTCTGGGCCACTGTTGGAAACAGGATGCTGGGCTTGATGGACCCTTGGTCTGACCCAGTATGGCAATTCTTATGTTCTTATGTAATGGACGGATTTCCTGGAAGAAGTGGTGCTTTACACTGAAGGCGCTTTCAAGGTTTAGTACCTGGAGAGATTGAAGCAATTATAGTTGAATTATAAATCTTTTTCAATTACCTGAAATTACTTAGAAAATAGCCACTGCTATTACTAGCAGCAGTAGCAGTAGCATGGGATAGACTTAGTGTTTGGGTACTTGCCAGGTTCTTATGGCCTGGATTGGCCACTGTTGGAAACAGATTGATGGGCTTGATAGACCCTTGGTCTGACCCAGTATGTTCTTATGTTTTTATTTTGGACACAAAACAAGGTAAAAAAAAAAAATCACCAAAGTTTGCCTCTATCCATTTGTAAGTGAATTGCGAATAGAGTTTGGTATTGTTTTCTTTTCTGTTTACACTACCATGAATAGAGTTCACTTGTGAGAAGGGAGGTGGGGTGTGGCACCCATTCACATAATAGTTGGCCTGCTTTCCTATCATTATAGGGTAGGTAAGAAATGTGGGGGAAAAAAGGTGAGGGATGGACAAGGAATTGTTGGGAAGCGCTAGGAGAGCGGTTCCACTTCCTAGGAGAATGTGTGTTCTTGGACCACGGCTCGACCCCAGAGGAACTCCGAAGAGGTGCCGAGGCGGGCGAGATGTGCCCGAGCATGGGCAGGACAGGAGCAAGGCTGGACTGAACACAAACAGTGGAATCCAGAGCAGGAACCAGGCTGGGCCCGGCCTCCGCTGGACCTGCACGCACAAGTGTGACCCAGCAACGCAATGCTGGTCACGAGAGTAGCCCTCTGGCCACTCGGAAGCCCTTTCAGACCCGCCACTTGGGAACGACGAGTGCATGAGGCCAGATGGAGGCTGAGGGCAAGAACATGAAGACTCAGACGTGGACTTGGATACTCAGAGGGTTCAGACGAAGACTTGGATACTTAGACAAAGACTCAGGCGAGGACTTGGATACTTAGACGAAGACTCAAGTGAGGACTCAGGTTAATCAGGAACTCAAGCAAGGATTTGGGTTACTTAGGAGTTTCAAGCAAGGATTCAGAAGTCAGTGAAAGCACTGGGTGAGAACTGCACCACAGCGTGCCCTACACAGCCATCCCATGGGCTGGTCACGGACCACGCTGAACGCGAAGCAGACTCCAGATGAGATAGTGGAAGTTGAAACTGGAACATGGCAAAGATTCAGTAGAGGCCTGCACCGGGGTGCGCCCTACACAGCTGCCTGTGGCTGGTCGCGGACCACACTGAAGCAGAGCAGGTTCCGGCAGAGTCTTGGGCATAGACGAAGCAGGCACAAGAGGACTCCAAAGACAGGGAACAAGAGACACAGGAACAAGGCTTAAGGTAGAAGTCTCCCGGAGGCTTGCACTGCAGAAGAGAAGAAGGCCTTGTACCACGAGGTGTCCTACGCAGCCACTCCAGGGCTGGTCATGGACCACAACATGGTACGCCAGGAGAGGTGGGCACGAGGAACCTGGGAACAGGATGCAGAGGTGAAGACAAAGGCGACAGGATCAAGACAACGAAACACGGAGCATCTGGGACATCTGGAACATCAGGATGTGGGACAATAGGACTTTGAGGAATGGCACCACAAAACAACAGGACAACTGGAACATCAAGGTTTTCAGGAACGAACTCACAGGACAACGGGACATCTGGACGTGGAACATCAGGATTTCCAGGAACAAAGGCTCAGACGAAGACAAAGGAGCTCCAACAAGACACACAGGACCTTGAAGAAGAAATGGATCACAGAAGCCTCCTGGACCGATGGACAGGAACATCCAGGAGCAAACTGACTCCTTGCGAAGGCAACGAGGGACTGGCACAGGGCCCTTTTTATAGGGCTGAAGCAAAGTAAGCCGGTGATGTCATCTCCAAGAGCCGTGGGGCTTTTCCCGCCGCTGGCCCTTTAAATGCTGAGCAGAGGTGCGCACCCGCACCTAGGAAGAAGCAGGAGAAGAAGGCAGACATGCTGGCGGCGTCCCACCACATGGAGGGCCCGAAACAGAGCAGCTCCCTTCTGTGAAGATGAAAGAAAGAGGCAGGCAGATGGCAGGGACGGCTTCCCTGCCATCTGAAGACCCCAGCAGCGGCTCCAGCCGCGAAGTTGAAGCAGGAGCGGCAGTGGCTGCCTCAGCTGCGGAAAAAGGGCTCCGGGTGATGGCTCAGCCCTGCCAAGGAGGGCAGAAGACGGCCGCGGCCTCTGGGCTGTGGAGGACTGTGTCAGCGGCAGCCTGCCGCATTGAGCAGAGAATAGCTGTTGCGTTCGTGCCTCTTCTCGCCCTTCGCTCCACCCTCTCTACCTGGGATGCTACTCCTTTCGGCTCTGACGGACAGTGCAGCCGCGGCTTCTCTCCGCCTCCTGAGTCCCGGTTCCCCCGGGCTGGCCTGACGCTTTGGATCCGCCATATTCCCGATCACGTAAGGGCTCGCTTGCAAACCTCGGGGGCGAATCTTGGGGGCGTCCCCCCGTAGTGACGTCATCTATCTGCACTTTAAAAGGTCTTTGTTTGCTAACCTCTAACGAGTTAGCAAGGAACTCCAACGGACTTGCTTCGGCAGTCCACGATATTTGCACCATCTATCCGAGTCAGCCGGGGAACCCGTCCCCACTGCTCGGCCTTTTCAAACTTATCAGGAGTACCCGCTCCACGGGGGCTCCGCTCTCTCTTCTTGATTTCAGATTGCCAGAACACTCAGAAGACTCCTCAATTCCTGGAAGCGATCGCGGATGTGAACACAGTGAGTTCTATTGCATAGGAATCGGTACTTGCTCCACAAGGGCCTACATTCCTATCGCTCAGAAGACTCCCTTCCTTCCAAAACGTTATCGCAGGTACGGAGATCAAGAGTTACTTTGGCAAGATTACAGATAGAAATCGGTACTCGCTCCACAAGGGCCCATGTTCCTAGAATCTTATACAAACTCTCTTCTACTCTAGAAGCCATTTCATATACAACTATTGTGAGTTCTTATTACAGACTGTTAGTGGGAACCAGTGCTCGCCAACGGCTCCTGTTCCTGAATGTACTGAAGACTCTCTGAGGCATAGAGACCATTTCAGACATCTACCATTGTGAGTGTACCATCTTGTATCCAGTATACACCTCTTTCTCTGAGACTTGCCAGCAGCTTATATATATACAGATTGCTACTCCGTAGCGGGGGGTATGATAGATTGCTATCTCGTAGCGAAGGACTATATACCTATTACCAACTTCTCTTCCTTGAAGAGTTGCTCCTTCACAGATTGCTACTCCTTAGCAAATTGCTACAACTTGATACTTCATTTCCTTACAGGAGCACCTTACAGCAGTTCGCTACCAGAATATCAGATAGCTATCTCCTCCCCTCTGGAGGAGCAGGTCATGTCAAATTGCTACTCCTTCCCTTTTCAAGAGCACAGCAGAACAGCTTGCCAACTCCGCCCTCCCGGTGGAGTGAGTGACAACAGATAGCTAACTCCTCCCCTTTGGAGAAGGAGGGTATAGCCGATTGCTAGCTCCCTAGCAAGGTCTGTAACATTACGCGTGGAAGAGGTGGTTGTATATGGCTGAGATGTAAAAGGGAGGGAAGGACATTTTGAAGGGGTAGGAATTTTAGAGATAGCATTTTTCAGAAAACTTGGCAGAAGCTGGTGATACACTCCATGTGGAAAAACTGGAAATGAGAAGGGTATGGAAAGATATTATGAGTTTGTTTAAAAGGAAAAAGAGTTCGATAAGGTAGAAGGGGGATAAAGTCAGAATAATTTCTTGGAATGTAGATAATCTAGGCTCGCCTATAAAGACAAAAGAATATTACAAGCTTTGAAACAAAATAAAGTGGATATTGCATACATTCAAGCAAGGTGAGGCTGAAAGTATTAAATTGAAAAGAGAATGGGTCGGGGCATGCTATTTTTCATCATCAATTGGAAAAAAAGTGGGGGCTGCAATCCTAGTTAGTAAGAGTATCAATTTCCTATTTCTAAAATAATTAAATTTTTAGGAAAATTAAATGGCAAAGTTATTACGCTATGTTACTTGCATTGTCCAAAACTTATGTCATTCCTTTTTTTCTTAATTTGTCACACCTCTTGCTAGAGAACATGCAAGGATCATTAATAATGGTGGGGGATTATAACTGTGTTCACGGTCCTAGATTAGAGAAATCTTCTAGTATAAAGGGACAACGGCTAGGGAAAGACAGATTAATGTAAACAATTACTACTTGATGAATAATCAAAAATCAAAAAGCAGAACACCTCTCTAATAAGTCAAGAATCACAACAAAAAGAGAGGGAAAAGGATCAAAATCCAATCATTAAAGTCAAAACGAATTATGGCAAATGACAATATCATAAATAATTGCTTCGGAATTTTGACAATTACCTTTTACGCAGGGAACAGAAATGGATACATTATTTTGACACGGTAGTCCCTAAGGACTTAAATAAAGAAATTGATTGGTCTGTTTTTTAGCCCTTTGCAGTGTGGGATTAGTAGTTTCTTTGGCAAGTTTCTTGGATAGGATTTCCGGTGACGTATGAAGACTAAGTGAAATTTAAATGCCAGTCGGTGAGGATGGCTTCAAAGACGCGTTGGCGCCATATTTGAAAGTGTTGGGTGAGACGGTTTTGTCGTCTGGGTGAGTTTTTTCCTATGTTGTGCTGTTATTGAATTTCATTTGAACCAGGTCCATGCATATATATTCTGTGGTTCTGTGAGTTTGTAGATTTGATTTTTATCTACTTTTGTTTTTAAGGTGTTGAAGAATATTGGCCTTTTCAAGAAAAAGTATTTGATAAAATCCCCTGAGGAAGATTGTAACAACATTCGAAACATGAATCATGTCGGGAGTATTTTGAATTGTAATCTATGACTGTCTCAGGACATTGCAACGAATTGGCTAAGTATTCCTTTTTCCAACATTTTTTATGTCGGAATTTTAATATAAACTTTGGATAGTTTAGATGTGGGAAGCATATGTTTTTTTTCATGGGCACGTTTAAACCTTTTTGGGTGATTTAATTAATTTTGCATCAATAAAAGAATTTTTGAAATTATAAACTGGAATTAATAGTGAGCAATATGACAATAAATGATTGAATGATTATACATTGCTTTGTAAGCTGATTTAAGCTTGCGGCCCATTGCGAGGCGAAAGGCTGCAGATTGAAATTCCGAAGCAATTATTTATGATATTGTCATTTGCCATAATTCGTTTTGACTTTAATGATTGGATTTTGATCCTTTTCCCTCTCTTTTTGTTGTGATTCTTAACAATTACTACTTGACATAAGGTGAGTACTTAATCCAGAAATCAAGGATTACATGTATGTTTCTCATGCACATATGTCAATAATAGATTGCATATTGATTTCTTAATGGCAGAAATTGGACTGGGAGAGATCTCAGATCATGCCATGGTTTGGGTGGAGATAGGGTTAGTTGAAGAACCAGGAGCAGAGCAATATGGAGATTCCCGGGTCAACTGGTGGGAGATATTGAGTGTAAAATGTTTTTGAAGCAGAAATGGGAGGATTTTGAGAGGAATAATGCTGCTCCTGAAAGCTCCCCGATTCTCTTATGGGAAACCAGCAAAGTAGTACTTAAGGGGAAATTATATCATTCTTAATTAGTAAGAAGAAACAATTACACACAACCATATTACTGGTAGAGGAGAAATTGCAGAGAGCAAAGAGGAAACTAGCGACCCAAATAAATGAGGAAAATAAAGATGAATATCAAACCAACTTGAATCATTTAAATGTATACCTGCATCAGAGAGTACAGCAATCTTTGCAGTACTCAGAATATCATTTATTTCTGTTTGGAAACAAAGCGGGGAAAATGCTCTCCAGATTGGTTAAAACTTAGAAGGGGAAAAACCTAAGCTGAAGGATTGAAAACTCAAGAGGAGCATCTGGTAACTAAAAGTTAAGATATTTGTGAGGTTCTGAGAGAATTTTATGCATCATTGTATGCCAAAGATGGAGGGGGAGAGGAAATTGAAGAGGAATTTCTTTTTTTCAAGATCTGATATTACCACAGGCATGAGAGGACCAACTTGAGTCCCTAAATAGGCCCATTAGAGCACAGGAAATTCTATATGTTATTAAGACGAATAAAGAGCATATAGCACCTGGGCCTGATGGATTTAGCCCTGATTTTTATAAAATAGTATCCAAGCAGGTTGTAGGCCCTATGAGTGCTTTCATTACAGAATCGATTCAACAGGGAATCTTTCCCTCCAGGCTTTAATAGAGCATTCATTACAGTGTTGGCAAAACCAGGTAAAGACCCCACTTTAGCTTCATCATTGTTATGGTTGGTGTGTATGTGGACCCTTGGCCTGAGGTGCGAGTTGACACTGCCTGTAGGTAGGACCCCCATAGGTCCGCACCGTCAGGAGGCGAGATGATGGAGTAGTAGGAAGCTCTAAATACAGCGGGGGAAGGAACCCCAGGAGCCAGGAAGTGACCCCCGTAGGGTAGCAGACTGTAGGCGGCACCTGGAGAGTCAGAAGAGAGAGGGCACCAGGCAGCCCACAGTACAGTGGACGCAGAGATTGATGTACAGGAGATTCTCCGGTAGGACAGCCCTACAGGGTGGGGCTGCAGTGTGGTGGGCATAGACAGGAGTGTGCAGGCCAACCCACACTGCAGGAAGCCCAAGCCCAGTTCCAACAGCTCCAGTAGGCAGGTACCCAGAGATCAAGGGAGAGCCAGCTGAGTAGTAGAGAAGCAAGCCCACAGAGCAGGGCAGCTGGCAGTGATAGTATTTCCTGGAGCAGACCCCAAGGAGCGGGGAGGCCCAAGGTAGTCTCTGAAATAGCAAGTGCAATCCGTGGAACGGGAGAGCGTGGACGGTCTTGAATGATACAGGCACAATCCCAAGGAGCGGGAAGGCCAGCCGAGGATTCACTAGTCGCTATAGTAGTTCCAAGGGAGACCCGAGTGGTAGAGCTGGTAGCCAGGTGGAACCCAAGAGGTGCAGAGCGAGCCCAAGGAGCGGGGTAGGCCAGGGGACCGAGTCCCCGACAGAGCGCACACTGACCCCCGAGGAGCGGATGCCGGACAGGAAGCAGGTAAGAGCGGCGTCTCAGGAACCGGAAGCAGGTAAAGGACTCGTATGTAACTTGTTGCCAAGTCAGCTGGCTGAGGGCGCTGATTTGCTTAAATATAGGAGTCCAATGACATCATCAACTGGGGACGCCCCCAAAGTTCCCGCCAAGGCAGTTTCAAAGGCGGGACTTGTGACACGCGCGTGCGCCTAGGAGGGCTCGACATCAGAGTAAGAAGTGAAGGCGTCCGTACCTCTGCGAGGAGGCCTGAGGAATGCGGTGATGCAGGCAGGCCCGTGCGGCGAGCAGACCCGAGGAGGGCAGAAGTGTAGAGCAAGCAGTGAGTACTCATGGTTGCAGACGTCTGCGATCGACAGGCATAACAATCTTACAGACCAATATCACTGTTACACTGTGATCTTAAAATATTTGTATGGGTAATTGCCGAGAGGTTGAGAAACATCATTCTGTCTTTGATATCCCACAATCAGGTAGGTTCTGTCAAACATAGATCTACAGGAACCCATTTAATAAAACTAATTACAGCAATGAGAATGTGTACAGAAGCCAATACAGCTCCCTCATTATCATGTTTGATTCTGAAAAGGCCTTTGACAGAGTCTCTTGGGTAAATATTTTTTTGGGTCTAGAATGATTTGGTTTTAAAGGCCTAGTTTGCAATATATTGGCTCATTGTATAAATCCCTGGTTTCAAATATCTTGGCCAACAGGTTTAAATCAGCAGAGGTCTCTATAAATAGGGGAGTCAGACAAGGATGTCCTTTATCTCCTATCCTTTATATAATTTCAATAGACCCTCTCATTAGGAAAATAGCTACTAATTGCCAAATTTCAGAGGCCTTGGAGGGGATGGATGATTCTAAAATTTGCGGCATTTGCAGATGATGTGTTAGTGCTTTTGACAAATCCCATGAAGTTAGCATGGGGCACATTTAAAACTAATCAGAGAAAGTTCTTTTTTACTCAACGCACAATTAAACCCTGGAATTTGTTGCCAGAGGATGTGGTTAGTGCAGTAAGTATAGCTGTGTTTAAAAAAGGATTGGATGAGGGGGGCGCGCTGACGTCACCGGCGGGAATGGTCGCCTAGCCCGTGAGCTCCCGGCTTCATAATTTTGCGAGCGATCTAACCCACGCTATTCGCACCCAAATTCCTGCCTTTTCTCGCGCCACCAGCTGTTTATCTCCTAGAGATGGCTAATCTAAAGTCGGGTTGCAGCCTGAAACGTTTTTCCTACGCGAAATCGGGGCAGGGAGATTTGGAGTCAGCATCGGACATGGAGGCAGGCCTCGGCGCAGAAACCGCGGCGGAGCACCCGGTTCCAGAAGCCATCTCTGACCTGCCATCGCGGGCGGAGATGAGAGAGTGGTTTATCGGGTTAAGGGCGGATATGAAGCAGCATAAGGCCGACCTGATGCAGCACATGGATGACCTGCGAGAGGACTTAGCCACGCTTGGTAATCGCGTGGGTGAGCTGGACACCAAGGTGGAGGGCCATGAGGATATGCTCCACAAAATGGCCGACGCCCTGCACTCCAGCATGCAGGATCAGGCACGCTTGGCAGACAAAGTGGAGGACCTTGAGAACCGGTCCCGCCGCAACAACTTGCGCATCAGGGGTGTGCCTGAAGGGGACAAGTATCTGAACTGTGAGTCTGTGGTGCAAAAAATATTTTGTTATATCATGAAGGAGCCTGATAGCGGGGAGGAGGGGCCCGAGGATGGGGGTCCAAGTTTCCACATCAAGCGTGTACATAGGACCTTGGGGCCTCAGACGACGGAAAAGCCTCGGGACATTTTGGTGTGCCTCCAGACCTTCAAGGAGAAGGAGATGTTATATGCACGATCCCGTACGCAGCGCGAGTGGGTCTGGGAAGGACACAAACTCAGCTTTTTCAATGACCTGGCGGCCACTACATTGCGCAAGCGTTTTGATTTTCGCCCGATCACCAGCATTCTGAGGGACCGGAACATCAGATACAAATGGACCTTCCCTTTTGGCCTTCAGTTTGAGCATAAGGGAGCCGTATTCCGGGTTCGCACCTTAGAAGAGGCGTCTGAGGTCTTTGCTAAGCAACAGCTGCCTGCTCCTCCAGTTTCTGCACCTACCGCGCTTCGTGCGCCCACTATGCCGAAGACACCACGTTGGCAGCGAGTGGGAAACAAACGCAGGCTGGAAAGGCAGGGGCGGACACCGCCTGGAGCAGGGAAGGTTCCTGCAGCTGGCCCAACAGGCTGAAGGGACTGGAGACTCTCCTTATTCAATCAGAATTGCAGGTTCTGGGTGACATATCTTTTTGTACATTGTTTGGGTTACGTTAGCACTGTTTTCCTGTTTGTGGGTTGGATCGCTTTCAGATGGGCGTTTATTCTCTCTCTTTATAGCCGGGGAGTGGCCTTTCCTGCGGGTTACTAGGACCCCCGGTTACTGGAGTTATCCCAATGGGGGATATATCGGGCTTTAGAGGGAGGGGGAGGGGATTTTTTCATCCATGTGCTCAGAGGGTTCAGGCTGGGTGTTACTTTTCTGTTGGGAGGACCCGAGATGGAGATAGAGATTTCTCACAGTGGAGTGGCGTACATCCCTTTATGAAGTCTGTCCCATGGCACTGAAAATATGGTCCCTGAATGTGAAGGGACTTAATACCCCAATGAAACGGCAGCTACTTTTTAGGGATCTTAAACGCCAAGGCGTGGATATTGCCCTCATCCAGGAGACGCACACTAGAAAATGCCATGAACACCTCTTGCAGTTCGCAGGGTATCCCCACGGTTATTTTGCAGCTAGTTCCCCCACTTCCAAATATGCGGGGGTGGGTATCCTCGTTGCCCGCTCTGTTATTTTTGAATATAAATCTCACTTAGCTGACTCTGAAGGCCGTTATATATTATTGAAACTGCAGCTGGATGGTCATTTATATACTATAATTAGCGTGTATGCCCCCACCGTGGACCAGCACCTCTTTTTTGCACAAATGGAGGCAGTATTGGCCACGTATGCAGAGGGAATATTAATCTGGGGTGGGGACCACAATGTGGTGCGGAACCCTAGACTGGATTCCTCCGGTCCCCGGAGAGCGGGGACTGGGAAATCCACAGCCTCCTTGAAGACGTTAATGCAAGGGTGGGGACTCCTGGACATATGGCGACAGCGGAATCCTACGGCCAGAACATATACTTTTTATTCTAACCCTCATAATACTTACTCTCGTTTGGATTACCTGTTGGTGGATAAGGGGATTCAGAATCAGGTGTTGGTCACTGACATAGGGGATATTACATGGTCCGATCATGCACCCGTGTGGCTAATGGTAGGCCTGCGGGACCCTGAGCCGGGTTGTCGGTTTTGGCGCCTTAGAGATGAGTTGCTCCGAGATCCCGGCCATAGTGAGCAGCTGGCTGCGCATTTATGAGCCTATCTAGATTTGAATAAGGGGACGGTGAGCGATGCTGGGATTTACTGGGAGGGGTCCAAAGCGGTTATGAGAGGGCATCTGATAGCTCTCTCCACAGCGTTGAGAAAACTTAGAGATGCAAAGCGCAGTGCCATCCTACAAGACATCGCGGTGTTGACTCGCGAGCATTCCCAACGCCAGACGCGCGCTACCCTTGCCCGCCTGCGGCTCAAGCGTACTGAACTGCAATTACTGGACACGGAGCAGATAGCACATGCTATGCTTAGGGCCAAACAACGCTATTATGAAGGCAATAATAAGGCAGGGCGGTTTTTAGCACGAATGCTTAAACAGCGTAATTACGCGACCCTCATAGCCAAGATTAGGGACAAGCAAGGTGCGATGCTGACTGAGACTAAAGATATTCGTCGCTGTTTCACTAAGTTCTATGCCCAGTTATATAAGGCAGATACCACTATTACGGCTCCCAAAATAGACCAATACCTGGAGTCGATCTCCCTCCCTACTTTGACAAAGTCTCAACAAGGATATTTAGATGCACCCATACAATCTATAGAAGTCGAGGCGGCCATTGGGGATCTTAAGGCGGGAAAGTCCCCGGGCCTCGATGGCTTCACTGGTAGTTATTACAAAAAGTTTATTACTCAATTAGTGGGCCCCCTGACTGCCTTTTTTAATGGTCTACGGGAGGGAGCCTCGCTACCGCTGCATTCTAATGTGGCGGGTATTACCGTCCTCCCAAAGCCTGGCCGGGACCCCACGCAGTGTGGATCGTATCGTCCTATCTCACTGCTTAATGTCGACTTAAAAATTCTGGCAAAGGTACTGGCCGCCAGGCTTAACACTGTTCTCCCTTTACTAGTGCACAGTGATCAGGTTGGTTTCATACCTCGTAGGATGGCCGCTGATAACGTCCGCAAGGTGATTGATGGGATCTGGTGGGCCAATACTGCAAAAGTCCCTATGGTATTAATGGCTATTGATGCCGAAAAGGCATTTGACCTGGTACACTGGGACTTTTTGTTTGCCACCCTGGAAAAAATGTCTTTTGGTCCGGGAATCTTGCGTTGGCTTCATTGTCTTTACCAGGACCCGGGTGCTAGAATCAAGATTAATGGACAGTATGGGGATCTCTTCACGGTTCGTAGGGGAACGCGCCAGGGATGTCCTCTGTCGCCCTTATTGTTCGCCCTGTTCTTAGAACCATTGGCGACTAGGGTGCGTCTCTCCGCCTCTATTACGGGCATACCCATGCAGCCCTCTCCCATGAAGATTTCCCTATTCGCGGACGATGTCCTCCTTACACTAACTCACCCCCTGGCCTCTGTGGAGGGGGTGACGGAGGAGTTGCAGGAATATAGTGGGGTGTCCGGATTTAAAGTTAACTTGGACAAAACGGAAATTTTAAATATCACGGCTTCCTCGGCGGTAATGGGTGAGTTGGCCCGTCTATACCCCTTCCGGGTTTCCCATAAAGTATTAAAATATCTAGGGGTCCATTTGGGAGCGAAACCCTCTGACTTATTTAATCTTAATTATCCACCGTTGCTCCACCGGATTAGACAAGATCTCCATCTCTGGGATAGGGGGCAATATTCTTGGCTGGGGAGGGTGGCTATAATTAAAATGAATGTTATCCCTCGATTTTTGTATTTCTTCCAAACCCTCCCTATTTTTATTTCCGCTGCAATACTCCGCTCTTGGCAGAAGATACTCTTCGACTTCATTTGGCGTAGGCGCCCTCCCAGGGTGTCGAGACGCTTGCTGTTTCAACCTCGTGATAAAGGGGGACTTGGAGTTCCGAATTTGCTTTGGCTCTATGTTGCCGCCCAACTGAAGGCGATTCCCGACATCCACAGTCGTCGAGCTCCTAAGCAATGGGCCACTTTTGAAGAGCAGGTCCTCGGAGGTCTGCCATTGCCTGCTCTTATATGGCAGCCGAGATCCACTTGGCTCCCAATGGGATTAAAAACGGGGGCCTTGGACACTATGCTGCGTCTCTGGGGCCGTTGGAAGGTGAAATTGGCAGGTGATCGGTGTTACTACCATACAACTAGTCTCTATCACCACTTGCAATTCCCAGCAGGTCGCCAGCATGGGGTGTTTCAAACATGGCGGAAGAAAGGGATACTTCGCATTGAACATTTACTTCAGGGTGAGAGTCTGATGACCTGGCCGGAAATGCAAGATCGTTATCGATTGCCTCCTTCGGACTTCCTGGCCGGTAACCAAACCCTCCACTTTCTTCGCACACCCAGACTGTTGGACTCTATACGGAGGGGCAAGTCTCAATTTGAACAGCTCTGTGCAGCAGTTGATAAAACTAGTGGGATGATATCTAAGCTCTACGCTCTTCTCGCTGAGACTGATGGGACCCCCTTCCCGCATGTGGGCCATTGGGAGCGCGATTTGGGCCTGACTCTGGCTCCTAAAGAGTGGCGCTCTATCAGCAAGCCCGTCAGTGCTCTGTCTCCGCCCTTCATCAGGAAAATTGCTATAAAATGATAACTCGCTGGTATATCACACCTCATTTGCTACATCGGCGTTATCCTTCCCTGGACGCTCAATGCTGGCGGGGCTGCGGCAACCCGGGGACTTTCTTTCATATATGGTGGCAATGCCCCAAGGTACGGGACTTGTGGACTGAGGTGGCAAAGTGGTTGGAGCAGCTTTTGGGAACCTCTGGACTATACAAGGCTAGTTTTATGCTCCTCCACCATCCACCTCTGCATCTCCGAAAGAAATACACTCCCTTTTGCAATCAAGTTTTTATTATAACCCGGTTGGCAATAGCACAAGTCTGGAAGTCAGCAGATGTCCCCTCGCTACAAGTTGTCCAACATAAGGTTCATCTTTCTTGTCAATTGGCGGCGATCACGGCGACTCTTCATGCGGACACCTCCAAGTTCCACTCTGCGTGGTCTCCTTACCTGCGTTGGGAGAAACAACAGATACAGCTTTAAGTTGGGACGGAGCCCTGAGTTTGTGCAAATTTGGATTGATGTATGCCATTACTGCTCCTTTCTTTGACCACTGCTCTTACTTCCTCCTTGGTTTTCCTTCTTTTTTATTGTTCTTGGATTTGGATTACTGTCTTCCCACGAGCACATGGATGTAGGGTGGGGGGGGTGGGCTATATTGGGGGGGGGGAAGGAATACGGCGCTGATATTTGACATACTTATGTATCCTGTTTACTACAGTTGTGCTGTTTTCCTTATGTTGTATTCTGAAACTTTCAATAAAAATTATTAGTCAAAAAAAAAAAAAAAGGATTGGATAAGTTCTTGGAGGAGAAGTCCATTACCTGCTATTAAGTTCACTTAGGGGTAGATTTTCAAACACGGCGCGTTCGTGTACTTTTGCTGGCGCATCAGGCGCAAGCAAAAGTACGCGGGATTTTAGTAGATACGCGCGTAGTCGCACGTATCCGCTAAAATCCTGGATCAGCGCGCGCAAGGCTATCGATTATGTATAGCCGGCGCGCGCCAAGCCGCGCAGCCTACCCCCGTTCCGTCCAAGGCCGCTCCGAAATCGGAGCGGCCTTGGAGGGAATCCTCTAACGCCCTCCCCTCACCTTCCCCTCCCTTCCCCTACCTAACCCACCCGCCCGGCCCTGTCTAAACCCCCCCCCCTTACCTTTGTCAGGGGATTTATGCCTCCCAGAGGGAGACGTAAATCCCCGCGCGCCAGCGGGCCCCTAGCGCGCCGGGACGCGACCTGGGGGCGGGTACGGAGGGCGCGGCCACACCCCCGGACCGCCCCGGGCTGTAACCACGCCCCAGGGCCCGCCCCCAAAACGCTGCCGACACGCCCCGAAAATGGCGCGGCGCTCGGCCCTGCCCCCGACACGCCCCCTCCGAAAACCCCGGGACTTACGCGAGTCCCGGGGCTCTGTGCGCCCCGGTAGGCCTATGAAAAATAGGCTCACCGGCGCGCAGGGCCCTGCTCGCCTAAATCCGCCCGGATTTGGGCGGATTTAGGCGAGCAGGGCTCTTAAAATCCGCCCCTTAGAGAATAGCCACTGCCATTAGCAATGGTAACATGGAATAGACTTAGTTTTTGGGTACTTACCAGGTTCTTATGGCCTGGATTGGCCACTGTTGGAAACAGGATGCTGGGCTTGATGGACCCTTGGTCTGACCCAGTATGGCATTTTCTTATGTCCTTATATGTTCTTATTAGAGTTGGTCCTGCAGGTACAAACAATTTTTGGTAAATTTGAAAGGTTAAAAATGAATCAGGACAAATCTGAAGCTTTAAAAGTTTCTGGTAAACTGAAAGCGAGATGGGACAAATATTTCCCTTTACGCTGGGTGGTCACTGAGATGAAATACCTAAGAATACAAATCCCTACAAATATAGAGAAAATCCATGAAGCCAATGTTGGGCCACTAAAGAAAATGTATTCACAGTATTGCAATCTTGGAAGGGCCTCCCGCTGTCACTGACAGGTAGAATAAGCTATTAAAGATGATGGAGCTGTCAAAATGGTTGTATATGTTGCAAATGCTGCCTTTGTGGCTCTGTAAGAGGGATCTCAGGGATATTAATAGGTGAATTAATGCATTTTTATGGAAAGGATGGAAGGCGAGAGTCTCATTGTCAGACTCAATGAACGATCAGAGTATGGGAGGATTAAAGTGCCCAGATTTACAGAGCGATAACATTGATTTTTCACTGAGGCATATAAGAGATTGCATATATGAAACATCATATTATACAACTCTAACATTTTTTCAGAATTGGGCATGGCCTTTTACATTGTTACAAACAAACAAGAATGATCTTCCAAGAAAGTTCTCTGATCATATCATTCCCGTAGGACTGCCTGGTATATAATACATAGAATATTGATGATAGCGCTTATGTCTGTTCAAGGTAACCCATATTTTATACCGGGTATTAATAACCCCATTGTTTTACAATGGAAAACCCAGGGTTTAATCAGGTTAGCTCAAGTGGTTATTGCTAATACTAACGTGATGCATAGTTTCCAAGAATTGCAGGAATCTTATGCCATTTCCAATAAAGATGTTTATGGGTATTTGCAAATTAGACATTTTCTATATGAAATGCAGAAGAAGGTTCTGGAGTTAAGTTCCTTTCAAATAATGGAGGAGTTCCTACAAGGCAGTGATGGCCCAGTATAACAGAGCCTTAAAAATGATTAAGGGGGAGGAGATTACGCTGCCATATGCAATAGGTGGAATATACTTCCAGATACAAAGAGCTCTTTAGCTGAACTGAAAGGCTGTTTTGAGAAGATTTTGATTATATCCGAAAATAAACTAATGCACAAAACTCAATTCAGATTTCTATAGCAGGGGGATGTTTCTTAAGTGAGAATCTTTATTGTATGGGAGTGACTACCTCCAACATATGTAATAAATGTTCTTCTGAGGTGGGTGATTTCTTTCATAGTATTTGGAGCTGCTCATTCATACAAATTTCTACAGCAGGGGGATGTTTCTTAAGTGAGAACCTTTATTGTATGGGAGTGACTACCTCCAATATATGTATTAAATGTTCTTCTGAGGTGGGTGATTTCTTTCATAGTATTTGGACCTGCTCATTCATACAAATTTCTACAGCAGGGGATGTTTCTTAAGTGAGAACCTTTATTGTATGGGAGTGACTACCTCCAATATATGTATTAAATGTTCTTCTGAGGTGGGTGATTTCTTTCATAGTATTTGGACCTGCTCATTCATACAAATTTCTACAGCAGGGGATGTTTCTTAAGTGAGAACCTTTATTGTATGGGAGTGACTACCTCCAATATATGTATTAAATGTTCTTCTGAGATGGGTGATTTCTTTCATAGTATTTGGAGCTGCTCATTCATACAAATTTCGGGGGATGTTTCTTAAGTGAGAACCTTTATTGTATGGGAGTGACTGCCTCCAATATATGTATTAAATGTTCTTCTGAGGTGGGTGATTTCTTTCATAGTATTTGAGCTGCTCATTCATACAAAAGTGCTGGACAAAACTGCAAATGTTAATACAACAACTATGGTCCTGGCCTGTTCCTTCAGAGGTTGTTTGCAATGCAAGTACTTGTGCAAACATTAGCAGCAAACTTGAAATATTGAGGTCTTACCCAGCATTCCCTGCTTATGAGTGAGGTTCATTATTTTCATGATACGTGCAAAAGAGATCTCCTTGGCTTTTGGATTTAGCTTTAATCCTAGAGACACTAATGATCCACACATAACATCTCACCTACTATTTGTAGAAGAAATTTTACAGCTCCTGTGATGGTCATTCAGCAGAACAAGTCTGAATAGTGATGAGCTTCTCAGATGACATCAGGATAACATTTATTTATTTATTTATTTATTTATTTTTAGATTTTTATATACCGGTGTTCCTATATGAAATAAAGATCACATCGGTTTACATTGAAACAGAACATGAAAATTGCCAAAAGGCATTACATAGAACAAGGTTATGAAACTTGGAACAGAGTACATAAGTTCAAAATTTAACAATAACGTTGTAACATTGATGACCAAAAGATAAAGGAAAGAAAAAGACTTAAACAATTAAGTTGACAGGTCTTATTGAGCATAAAAATTATAACGTATAAGTGAGAAAGTCTCAAGTGTCCTGCAGCATTTGGCCTGGACCAAGGTACAAAGGCACATTCCTTAGATGAAAGCAAACCAAAAATCTCTCTCAGATAGCAGACTGCAGGATGAAGGAATGTGAGCAGGAAGGGGTACATAAATATCTAGGAGTACATTACATCTAGCACTCTCTCCTGATCCAAATTTCTGTTCAACCATTCAAAGAAATTGTTTGGCAAGACCTGTTAATGGTCATAAGATGTCACTCCCAGGCATGTCCACTTAACCACAGTGCTCCAGCATGATGCAAAAATAAGCATTTATGAAAACAGACTGCACTGGAGAATCACTAGCATTCAATTACTGACTGGCTTGTGAAAACGTCTGGGGGATGAGTACTCTGAGAAAGTGGCGGAGATGAAGACTTTTTCTGAGGCTAGTGGGGCAGGCCTAAAGCATTGGAGCCGCTTGCAGACAACATGTGACCAGGGCCTGTCACACTCCGAGGCTGAGAACATGGAGGGAGCGCAGAGTGGCATAGATGGAAAAGCTCTGAAATAGGCTGATCTCAAGCCCAGATTTCAAAGTTTAAAGAAGGATTTCCTGGCAGTTAAGAAAGAAATCGTGGACATATCTGACCTGAAAAGTGAGATTGCAGAGATCAGAGGCGCGATGATTACGAGATAAATCTCTCTGAGGTGAAAAAAGCAGCATTTGTGCTGGAGACCTCACAGGGACATCTCTTAGACAAAAGTGAGGATCTAGAGCATAGGTCCAGGCTTAATAACCTCAGGCGTGAAGGACTGCCTGAAATCAGCGATTATGAGGACTCAATATCGGTGGTCCAGAAGGTGAGTGAGGAATTGCTAGCTCCGGATGGAACAGATAATGAAGAAGTCACTGTTGTCCACCAGGAAAGAGCATATAGGGTCCTTTGTGGGGCAAGCTCTCCAAAGATATTATTGCTTGCTTCTGAGATTTTACTGTGAAAGAAAAGATTTTGTCAAAGGCCTGGATGCAAGGTCAAGGGAAGGCCACTAATTGTCACTTTACAGTGACCTTGTTCCAGGCACCCTACACAAGTGGGGAGAGATGAGAAATATCACAGCCAAGTTACAAGGAGAAAATGGGCTCTAGAAATAGCTTTTCCCTTTTGGCATATTCTTCCCATTGAGTGGGTCGAGTTATCGAGATAAAACTAAAGAAGACACAATACAAGCAATGGGGAAAGTGGTTCTCAATGTCTCTCTTCTTCTTTTGGAGGCCTCTGGGAAATCGATGGATATTTCTATTTTTGGTGAAACAAGCCTGTGTGAAATAGCAGTGAGTACTGTTCAGCTGTAAATCTTCTAAAATCTGAGGAATAGCATTATCGCTGGTTCATTGGAGAAACTGGCATATGTGATCGTCAAGACTTGAGTAGTTTAATTGGGCTGAAGTTGGTTGTTTTTCAAACAGAGTGGGTGGGGCTGTTATGTTCGTGGACCCTTGGGCCGGTTGGGACCGAAGATAGAGCGCTGTAGGGGTTCACAGCAAGGATCCCAACCAGGAGGCGGTTCGGAGGCTCGGAACAAGCGAGGATACTGGACTATGGTGCGACCAAGGACTCGGTACTCACTGGGAGGACGGACGACATTGGACCCTGGCGATAATGGAGTCTTCACCCTGGAGACAGGCACTCCCCCGGGGGAAGCCCTTAGGAGTCCGGCCGCTGGGACTTTTGGAGATTCACCCTGGAAGCCGAAGTCCCCCCCAGGAGGAGCCCGTAGGGACACGGCCACTGGGACTTAGGCGACTACCTGGATGTAGAAGATGGTCCAGATGCAGGCGCCTCCTGCAAGTCGTGGGTTCCGGACGGCTGGCGCCTCCAGCAGGTCGTAGGTAGTCCAGAAGTCAGTCCAGGAGTCTGAGTCCAGGAGCAGTCCAAGGCCAGTCCAGAGGTCGAAGTCCAAGCACGGTCCAAATCCAATCCAGAGGTCGAAGTCCAAGCAGGGTCCGAAGCCAATCCAGAGGTCAAAGTCCAAAGCACGGTCCAAAGCCAATCCAGGGGTCGAAGTCCAAAGCATGGTCCAAAGCCAATCCAGGGGTCGAAGTCCAAAGCATGGTCCAAAGCCAATCCAGGGGTCGGAGTCCAGAAGAATCAATCAGAGAGAAGGGCAAAGCAGAAGCGGGACGAATCAAACCAGGAACACAGCTGCAGCAGGCCGAAGACCAGGAACCTTTTTGCAAGGCATTGGGGTAAATTAGATGCAGGGTACTTATACCCTGAAGGCGTCTGACGTCATCCATAGCTGCAAGGAGGATTTTCCCGCGCTGGCCCCTTTAAGGGGAGCTCCTCCCCACATGCGCGTGTCAGGGGGCGGGGCCAGCCGTGCCTGATCGTCGGCGTCTCTCCCGAGGAGGGAGGGACGTGCTGGAGGGCCTGCCGGCCTGAAGAAGCTCCAAAACGGCCCGGGCCGCCCCCGAGCTAGGTGGAGGGACCGGGGCCCGGCCCGGGACCGCAACAGGGCCAGGAATTGGCTTTAGGGAAAACACAGTTTGAGACTTGGTGTGATCAGGTGGATTCCCAGGTATATAATTATCTTAACAAAAATCCACAGCTAAAACCAGCCTTTATGCAGGCTTGGGAGAGGGATTTGAGACATTCTTTGATGGAGGAAACTTGGGACCAAGTTCTTTACCATCCCAAACGGGGACCCCCCTATTCTCAGCTAGCTGAAAACCGATATAAAATTCTGTTGAGATGGTATTGTACGCCAGCTGAAATGCACAGATTGAATTCTACCTATGATGCTAGGAGCTGGAAGGGGTGTGGAATGGAGGGAACGTTCTTCCACATGAGGTGGACGGGTACCTTTATAGAGCAGTTTTGGGCGTTGGTCACTCAATTTATAGGGGACGTATGAGAGACAGGGATAACTCTAACTCCAGAGCAGCCCTTACTAAACTTGCCCTATGATGTTCCAGTGACTCAGGGAAAACTCATCTCCTTTATCATATCGGCCGCAAAGTGTGAAATAGCCTCAGAATGGAAAACGGCTGGACATCTTTCAGTAGGAAAGGTTTCTTCTCAGTTATGTAAGCTAAATCAGTTACATGCGAAGATAAGATATCCTCGTCCATGGGATGCGACCCAGAGCCAAAAGATATGGCAACCATTCCGGGACTGGCAGGAGAAGAAGAGGATGGACGACCATGATGACTACTGCACCCCACAACTGACCTCCCGAACATCTTATTTCTTGATTAATTGACCTCGCTTAAGAGCTGATAATATGGCTTTAGGTTTTGTTGTTTTTTCTTTTTCTCTTTCTCTTTTTCTTTCTCTCACACTCCACAAGGGAAGGGGAGTGGGGGGGGGGGGGGGGGAGACGGGATAAGGGAGGTGAACAATTGCAGATAAATACTGTAAACAAACGAGTGACAACACATTGTTTTGTACAATAGTTATATTTTAATGTTAATTATAATTCACAGTCTTGTTACATACAATGTTCTATGTTTTGATCACTTCAATACAAATATAAATAATAAAAAATAAAGAAATATAGAAGTAAATGCTCATTGTTCCCTTCGAGTAGGCACAAAAAGGAAACTTGGCAAGGCAGAGGACATGTGCAGGCCCCTGTGAGTGATGGATTATTTGTGACAATACAGGAGTGAGGATATCATAGAGGGAAGCAGATGCCTGGGAGGAGAGAGGTAATAAAATATATTCACACAAACACATGCACACATTTATGATTCACCATGAACTTTTGTACCTTTGCACAAGGGATGAGAGGAAATTATGCATATATTGGAAATAAATGATAAAAATAATCGAGGGATGCAAGGGTGAGAGTAAATGTGTACTTGACAGAACCCAGGGGAATATGTAACCTGGCACCAGGAGGTAAGGGTCGATCACACGCAAGGCATTGCAAGAAACCTGTATACAAAGGAGTGCAGAAAGCCCGGGAACTGGGAGAAGGCTGGCGTCCTTGCTGAGGTGTGCACCTCCGTTTTTACGGGCACTCCTTACCTTCCCTCCCGGCTAAACAAAGGAAAAGAATTGACTGAGATATTGCTTTTGTGCTTTTAACTGAGCACAAGATTATTATAATACAAATGATGCTTATAAAAGAAATGATTATTACTAACTTGTAATAACTTTATTTTACTAATAAAAAATATATAATAAACATATTTTATAATCCTGAATCCAAGTCTTCATGTAATATACATATATAAAGGTAAAACAGAAAGGGAGACATTTGGGAGAGGAAGGTTTAGCTTGAGTAAATTGGCAATCTCCTATAAGGAGTGCAGTGTCTCCTGTCTATTTCCAGAGTTATAAATAGTAAATGCAGGGTAAAGTTCAGTCGGGCTAAACATGTTTTACATTCCAACCTACAGACCAAACCCACTGTTTCTTTGGGAGACACATCAGAAAGGTTGACTGTGAGGAACAGAAAGTTTGGGTGCGTTTTCCACTTCCAAGATCTGACTGCAGCAAAGGTGAAATCTTAGCGTTGGGTGCAGGGCGCACCACATCCGTACTGATGGAAGGAGACACCGCACCCGTCTTCCTTCCAAGTCACCGACTTAAAGCTGCAGAATGAACATTTCCATACAAAAGACCTTTGGTTTGTTTGCTTTAATCTTTTTGGGTTGCATTTTACATGCTTAGCATTAGAATCACTCACTAATATCACACGTTATGATAATCATGGTAACATCCATATACACCATAAGCATGAAATAGAAATCCCTCTGAGATATCTTTGGCCTTTCCTAATATTTCTAACTATACCACCCTCAGTTTGGTGTTTCATAGAATGGCCCTAAGGGTTGGTGATCCTTCTCTTATTATATCCAATGCCCCCATACCATTAGCCATAATGGCTAACGGTTCACGTAGTAATACTAATCCCAGATTCTCTGCTCTGTGCCCACAAGCCAGACTTATGGTTAATGGTATCTTCCGCTCCCCATATGTCCCTCCTCCTTACTCATTTACAGTTTGTTCCTACCGGACCCTCATTAGTAATAGCGCAAATCCAAACCCACGACTCAGCCCATAGCCTCATTTGGGAAACCCTCCAATTCATGTAATGTTACTAGCGTGACCTTGAGTAATATCTCTGATTACTTTCGAGATGAACGATGGATTGTGTTCTCCCTCCCAAATGTGGTAGGAATACTTCATCCTCCTCATGGCAAGCTGCGACTGGGAATATTTTTACTGGTGCTGTGCAATATCGTAACCAGATATTCCAGCGGTACCAGGAAATCAATGAGGAAGCTTCAATACCAATAAATCTTACTGAACTCCCATCCTGTAACAAAGCCTCATGCTTGCATTTGTGCAAAGATTGGTTTATTATTAAGATGATTATTCTTGACTTGCAGTCCTCATGGCCCATTTCCCATCCCGTCCGTATTTCAGCTCCTGTGTATTTCTCTTTTCGAGGGAATAAAATTTGAGCAACTCTTCCTGTTGATTGGACTGGAAAATGTACCCCTGTGAATGCTTATTTGCCTGTTTCTGCTTTTCACCAGCAGAAGCAGACATACAAGTCCTGTTATAAACGGCAAACCTTAGAAGAACTCCCCTCCCTGGATTGGGCTGATCAGGGCAGTCAGAATGCCTTACGATTCACACCTATTACTGTTGAGGAACGCCATAGACTGATGCGTTCCGATTGGTTCCCATTTTCTAACATATACGCTATTGGCCATCTCTCTACTGCTGTCCTGCGTTTACAAGCCTTAGTAGAAATCCTTAAGAACGTTACCCAGAATAATATCTGTGCTCTAGCACATCAATTAGCTGAGACTCATCGTTATGCAATGGATAATCATAAAGCATTAGATTTCATCCTGCCAGAAAGAGGGGGTGTTTGCCAAGTACTAAATGTGTAGCACAGAGATTATTGATCGTACCCCACAGGTACTAAACAGTTCTAAATGGTTATTGAACATTATAATCTTTTCTCAGGATGGGCTAAAGAACATGGCTGGGCTATTAGCATGTGTGTATAGTGCGAACAGCAAGGGGAAAGAAAATACTGATTTATGTTTGCATTAGACTTTCTAAGGGTAGTAACTGCCACTCCATGCAGGTTACCTCTATGCATTCTGGTAAGGGTAGTAACTGCTGCTCGATGCGGGTTACCTCTATGCATTCTGGTAAGGGTAGTAACTGCCGCTGCATGCAGGTTACCTTTATGCATTCTGGTAAGGGTAGCAACTGCCACTCCATACAGGTTACCTCTACGCATTTTGGTAAGGGTAGTAACTGCCACTCCATGCAGGTTAGCTTTATGCATTCTGGTAAGGGTAGTAACTGCCACTCCATGCAAGTTACCTCTATGCATTCTGGTAAGGATAGTAACTGCTGCTTCAAGCAGGTTACCTCTATGCATTCTGGTAAGGGTAGTAACTGCCACTCCATGCAGGTTACCTCTATTCATTCTGGTGAGGGTAATAACTGCCACTCCATGCAAGCTACCTCTATGCATTCTTGTCAGGGTAGTAACTGCCGCTCCATACAGGTTACCACTATGCATTCTGGTAAGGGTAGTAACAGCCGCTCCATGCGGGTTACCTCTATGCATTCTGGTAAGGGTAGTAATTGCCACTTCATGCGGGTTACCTCTGTGCATTCTGCTAAGGGTAGTAACTGCCGCTTCATGTAGATTACCTCTATGCATTCTGGTAAGGGTAGTAACTGCCACTCCATGCAGGTTACCTCTATGCATTCTGGTGAGGGTAGTAACTGCCACTCCATGCAAGCTACCTCTATGCATTCTGGTCAGGGTAGTAACTGCTGCTCCATACAGGTTACCTCTATGCATTCTAGTAAGGGTAGTAACTGCCGCTCCATGCGATTTACCTCTAAGCATTCTGGTAAGGGTAATAACTGCCACTTCATGTAGATTACCTCTATGCATTCTGGTAAGGGTAGTAACTGACGCTCCATGCCGGTTACCTCTATGCTTTCTGGTAAGGGTAGTAACTGCCGCTGCATGCGAGTTACCTCTACGTATTCTGGTAAGGGTAGTAACTGCCGCTCCATGCGGGTTACCTATATGCATTCTGGTAAGGGTAGTAACTGCTGCTCCATGCAGGTTACCTCTATGCATTCTGGTAAGGGTAGTAACTGCTGCTCCATGCTGGTTAGCTGTATGCATTCTGGTAAGGGTAGTAACTGCCGCTCCATGCAGGTTACCTCTATGCATTCTGATAAGGGTAGGAATTGACGCTCCATGCGGGTTACCTCTATGCATTCTGGTAAGGGTAGTAACTGCCGCTCCATGCAGGTTACCTCTATGCATTCTGGTAAGGGTAGTAACTGCCGCGCCATGCGATTTACCTCTCTGCATTCTGGTAAGGGTAGTAACTGCCGCTCCATGCGGGTTACCTCTATGCATTCTGGTAAGGGTAGTAACTGCCGCTGCATGCGGGTTACCTCTATGCATTCTGGTAAGGGTAGTAACTGCTGCTCCATGCAGGTTACCTCTATGCATTCTGGTAAGGGTTGTAACTGCCGCTCCATGCAGGTTACCTCTATGCATTCTGATAAGGGTAGGAATTGACGCTCCATGCGGGTTACCTCTATGCATTCTGGTAAGGGTAGTAACTGCCGCTCCATGCAGGTTACCTCTATGCATTCTGGTAAGGGTAGTAACTGCCGCGCCATGCGATTTACCTCTCTGCATTCTGGTAAGGGTAGTAACTGCCGCTCCATGCGGGTTACCTCTATGCATTCTGGTAAGGGTAGTAACTGCTGCTCCATGCAGGTTACCTCTATGCATTCTGATAAGGGTAGTAACTGCCGCTCCATGCAGGTTACCTCTATGCATTCTGGTAAGGGTAGTAATTGACGCTCCATGCAGGTTACCTCTATGCATTCTGGTAAGGGTTGTAACTGCCGCTCCATGCAGGTTACCTCTATGCATTCTGGTAAGGGTAGTAAGTGCCACTCTGTGCAAATTAACCCCTGTGCTCTCTGCATTTTGCTAGAGTCTCCTCTGTTATTTTTAACTCTTGTGCTGTCTGCTCGACCAATATCTGGCCCTTTCTGCATAATCACTGAGGAAGATCTGGGACTGGGTCAGGCAGGCAGCAGGAAGAGGAGTAGGGGGAGGAGATCAGTGGTGCATGGGCCGCATCCTTCACCTCTGCAGCTCTGGTTCAGGTCTTGATCCTCTTGGGGGTAGAGCTGGATTGCTTTTTTCTATTTGTTTGCATTCTTGACCTTACTCTGTCATTCCTCAGTCTTATGGTTCTTTTGTAGTGCAACCTCCGTCTCTGAACTTCCTTTACTTTTTACAAATTACTGATCTTTACCATTCTCCGTGCCTCTTGTCTCCGTCAGTGTGAGATTGCTCAGTACCTCTCCCGCTGCCTGGGATCTTCCCCTTTTCACCTTCTCCTGTTCTGCAGAATTACACCGGGACATTCTCTTTAATCGCGTCACAGAATGGAAAATGGGCTTAGTAAGTCCGGCCTTAAGTAACTGAAGCACATTTTGGATGTGAATCCCCCCAGCTCCTTCTAACTTTATGGGCAGCAGCTGATGGTGAGAAGCTGGGGGGATTCACATCCAAGGTGAGCTACAGCTCCTTAAGACCTGATTCACTAAGCCCATTTCTCCTTTCTGTCTAAGGGGGGGAAAGCTTAGTAAATCAGGATCTCAATGTGAATTAAATGTGGGTGCCCAGCAGTCTCCCTCCCTCTCAATCCTTCCCCTTGTTCCCTTCCTTCTGCCATAAGCTCCCTAACCCCACAGCCTCCAAGCCAGCGCCATTCAGTTACCCCCAGCCCTCCCCAGCAGCAAGCTCAGACCCCAGCTCCTTACCCCTCTCCCTCACCTCTTCCTGCCTCCCCTGCAGCAGTTGTTCCTCTCTGGTCAGCACCGCATCTCTCCCTGGGGCGGATGCAATATAAAGCGTGGAAAGCGGGCGCTGAAAAGTCAATATCCAAAGTAGGGGGTTGCGCTAGCAAGGGCCATTGTGCCAGTACTGTAGAGGTTATGGGGGTAAATCAGCTTTGAAAATCAATCAGGAGGCTCCGTTTTTTTTTAAACTTAATTTTATTTATATTCCACCTTTCAGACATTTCAAAGTGCATTACATTCAGGTACTGTAGTTATTTCCCTGTCCCCAGTGTGTTCACAATCTGTACCTGAGGCCGCAAGGAGTGGTGGCACTGGGATTTGAACCCTGGGTTCCAGTCCACTGCTCTCACCACTGGACTTTTACAGCCAGTGAGCAGAGGCAGAGCTGGAGGGGCGGAGTCAGCAATTATGAACTTAGCTTTTGAATTTCAAATGTCCCTCTGATACAGCACAAAAGTCCAGCCATGCACTTGGAAAATTATTCTTGCTGACGAGTAGGAGATGTAATTGTCATTTGCCTGGTATAGTGAGAGAATGCTTTGTTTTTTATTCAGATGATCTTCAGCCGGTCAGCAGGGGGCAGTATAAGAGGGCAGTGTTCCACTGGCACCAGGAGCTGGAGCTGAGGGGATGAATCCCAGGACCGATGTCTTCACCCTGCTGCTAAGTTCTGAGAGAGAGAGACTGTAACACTGAGAGAAAGATGCTCGTTTCAGCAGACATTGCACTGCTGCTGAGGATCTGTTAAGGGACAGAACGGGCTGAGAGATTGAGAGATGGAATTAGCAGAAAGAGAGAGAGAGAGACCTGTTTCAGCTGGGAAGTACAGCTGTGGGGTGACAGGAAAAGGTTGCACTGACTGGGAAGGATGCAGCATTTCCCTCTGCAGACAAACTGTTAAGTACCAGCAATTACTGTTCCTTATCTTTTTCCCTTTTTGCTGTTTGCAGTTTTCCAAGCCTTTTGAGTTAACTGTAAATCCTTTTCTTATATATTATAACATTCATTTATTAGCACTGTTTCTGTGAAGGAGTAGTGACAGGTGAGTTAGTGCTGGGTATCAGCAGGGTCCTGCACCAAGTCTCACACAGCTCTAACAGGTTTTTGTGTCAGCAGAGCTGGAGTAACCAACCAGCATCTGAATCAGTGAGGAGGTCTTCTGACCACAGATTGTGCTAATAAATAAACATTTGACTGCTATTTAGTGATTCCTCAGTTGTTATATTTATTGTTTTGTCTTTTCTGGGTCCCTTTTCTAAGGTCTAAGCTCCTCCCAGTGAGGACTTAGTTTAGGGGTAGTGAGTGGACTAAACCATTTGCTATGGCTCACTGGGGTAACTATAGAGGGCAGACAGTTCCCTGTGCTCTGAGGAATCACTGATTAGCATTGTGCAATCCCTGAATACCAACACAATGTTTCTTCATTCATATTTATAAACTAATAGGTCCATGCCGAGAGCAGGAAGTTAGCTGGACTTACCAGGGTACGAGTTCCCGCTGGATAGACCCAAAGACAGTGAAGTCAGTTTATCCAGCTCACTTCAGGGTGGCTTCCACTGTTACCAGACTTCCCTGGCTCAGTGTAACTGGGAAACACTCAATATCGCTGCACCCAGCTAAACATAAGCCCCACACCCAGCACATCACTTTTTTTTTTATCCAGGTAAGTTAACAATTCATTGGCCCACAATTTTACCACTGTGTCCAGCTAAATTCCAAACTCAGCCGGACAAATCCAGTGACCGAGGACCTTTAAAAGTGTTACAGACACAAAGTGATGTTTGCAAAGGCTCCTTACCACGTTGGTTGTTTTTGTTGCGGGACGAGCGGAACCAGAAAGAGAAAGAAAGGAGATGTGTGAGCATTGATCTTGGTTATCACAAAGTTAATTATGTCCATTTCTGT